>NC_054377.1:148222543-148578168 GCF_017654675.1 Xenopus laevis | reverse complement strand
GTGAAAATACCTTCACTTACCCCCTTTGCATGCAAAAAAAAATACTATTAAAAAGCGGATTTAAGATTTTCAGCTTTAAAATTGATTTTTCCCATAATTAATAGAACTAATGCACATACAGTATGAAATCCTCTTGCTCCATGTCAAATTTTTAAATGCATTTAAATGGATTTTGTACAGTGCCAAAAACATACAGCCTGCAGATTAAAGATATTTGCAATTATCTGCGTAGCAAATATTTTTGAGACTGTCTCTGTAATTGAATATTGAAATTGAAGTGCAGTGATATTTTGGAACCTCTTAAATGAGGGTTGAATGGACTCTATCACTTACATTCCACTACTGCAATTATGCACATTGCCTATTTATTAAAGGTCAAATTTAAGTGGTTTTAGAGGTTTTTGAAACCACAACTAAACTTACTTTCTCTAAAATTACAAATGTCTTGAAATGTATTAAAAATCTGAATTTAAAAAACTAAGAATGGAAAATTATCCTGAACAATCAGTAACAAAACACAAATACCCCTAAAACCTCAAAAATTTAAGTTTATAGGACAGTTCCTAGTGAATTTTTTTTTGAAAACCTCTAAAAGTCTGAATTGATTTAAAATAGACCTATGGGATCAGTGCAGCTCCTATTGACTTCTATTGGACTTCGACAACTTTTTACCTGGCAACATTTTGTATTAGAGGTTTTTGTGGTTTTTACACTTCATAAATCTCAATTTTTTAGAGCTTTTTTGAATAAAAAAGTAAAACCACAAATTTTTTGTGATAGAAAAAAAAATCAAAATTTGATTGTTAGAATATGAGCCCCTTAGAAAAAGTTGAATAGAGAAATAACACTAAACCAGATAACTTACAGGGATCCTGTCATCGGAAAATGTTTTTTTTTTTTTCAAAACTCATCAGTTAATAGTGCTACTCCAGCAGAATTCTGCACTGAAATCCATTTCTCAAAAGTGCAAACAGATTTTTTATATTCAATTTTGAAATCTGACATGGGGCTAGACATTTTGTCAATTTCTCAGCTGCTCCTGGCCATGTGACTTGTGCCTGCACTTTAGGAGAGAAATGCTTTCTGGCAGGCTGCTGTTTTAACTTCTCAATGTAACTAAATGTCTCTCAGTGGGACATGGGTTTTTACTATTGAGTGTTGTTCTTAGATCTACCAGGGAGCTGTTATCTTGTGTTAGGGAGCTGTTATCTGGTTACCTTCCTATTGTTCTTTTGTTTGGCTGCTGGGGGGGGAGGGGGATGATATCACTCCAATTTGCAGTACAGCAGTAAAGAGTGATTGAAGTTTATCAGAGCACAAGTCACATGACTTGGGGCAGCTGGGAAATTGACAATATGTCTAGCCCCATGTCAGATTTCAAAATTGAATATAAAAAAATCTGTTTGCTCTTTTGAGAAATGGATTTCAGTTCAGAATTCTGCGGGAGCAGCACTATTAACTGGTTCATTTTGAATTTTTTTTTTCCCATGACAGCATCCCTTTAAGGAAGTGGCCATGCACTGAATCAAGTTAGTATTCTCTATCTGAACTCAAAGTAGTTTTCATTGATTTTTGCATAAATAAAAAAGTGGCATTCTGAGAGTCTAGTTGATTCTTGTGGAATGTATTGCTCATTTGGCAAATTGCTACTTGGTATTAATGTACTGTATTATCCTTTTTGTCCTCAGAATATAGTTAGGAGACGGAAGTCTATGTTCATTTATCGATTCTATTATCCGCCCAGATTTATTAAGTTGAGCTTTTTATGAAGGACACTTTGCTGTGATAAACACAGAGGACACCATGCTAGCTTAACATTCAACATTTTATTAACACCCTAAACTTTACAAAACTTGAAGTTCTTCAGCACCAACTTTTTTTTTTCATTTTTGATGGTAGGTCATTTATTATATACTAAAACTCAAATGAATCTAATTTTTTTATTAAAGCAAAATTGACCTAACTCCCACCCACAAATTGAATTAATTTATCAATTATTTTATTTGAATCAGAATACGAATCGTACGACTGATGATCTTAAAACTCGACTATTGAATTGTTGCCATTAAAACTCAACTTTATCACTAGTGATGGGCGAATTTGTGAAATCGCGCCGGCGTCTCGTTTTTGACGCCGGCGAATTTTTGCCGCAAATTTATTCGCTGGCGGCGAATCGCGCAAATTCGACGCGAATTCGCCCATCACTATTTATCACATTATTGGATGAAAATCCCGACTTTATCAGATTATCCAGTCCAGATCACGATATTAAGAAACTACTTCAGAGATATCTGCCATTGACTTCAACAGGTTTTAAGAACTTGACCAGAAAATTTTGAGGTTCAATAAATGATAAATGTGTGTTCGGGATTTGCCAGAACATTATTTGCTTTAAAAGACAGGAAAACTGTTCTCTAAAAATGTTGTCCCAACAGAATAGGCAGAGGAAATCACAAAGGTAGGATGTCAAATAGGATGCCAAAATACATCCCTTGGTTAAAATAAAATCAGATTATATTTTCCTATCAATATGTGTTCTGGCACAGAGTTGCCCAGAACAAAAATATTTGTCAAGTCATAGGGCACCCAATGCTGTATTTGACTGAAGTGGTCAGTAAGTGTTTTGCCCGGTATTTCCTAATAATTTTTTCCTAAAGGGGTGGTTTATCTTTAAGTTAACTTTTAGTATGTAATAGAATGGCCAATTCAAAATACATTTTTAACTGCCCTTCATGTTTTCTATTTGATAGTTTTTGCATTATTTGCCTTTTTCTTCTGACTCTTTCTGAGCCCATCTAAAAAAGCAAATACTCTGTAAGGCTACAAATGTATTGTTATTGTTACTTTTTATTACTCATATTTCTATTCAGACTCTCTCCTATTCATATTCCAGTCTCTTATTCAAATCATTGCATCGTTGCTGGGGTAATTTGGACCCTAGCAACCAGATGGCTGAAATTGCAAACTGGAGAACTGCTGAATAAAAAGCTAAATAACTCAAAAACCACAAATAATAAAACATTTAAACCAACTGCAAATTGTCTCAGAATATCACTTTCTACATCATACTGGATACTAATTTAAAGGTGAACAACCGTTTTAAATAGAATATACTGTACCTCTTGTGACATGCCACTTGCATTTTTTGGGGTAATTGGCATTTGGTAGGCAGTAGAGGAAGACGAAAAAATCAGTAGACACAAATTTGCTGTGAATTTCTGCGTTTCGATTCAGTCGAAAATTCTGCCACATCAAAAAGCAATTGTTGCATGCACAAAAATTGTTGCTAGTCAAACTTATTCGGACACCCATTGACTTCAATGCATTTAGACCAAATAGTCACTCGTATAAAAGTTGTCGCTCGTGTCAAAATTGACGCACCGAAATTATAAAGCACTGGGCATGCTCAACAAATGGCAACAAAACCCAAATTGAGCAACTTCAATGTAGAACATGCATGGTACAGTTCAACAACTCCAAAACAAAAACCTTTGGTCGCTCACCATCAAGGGAAACTCTCACCCTCAGGCATGTCAGAGCTTTTGGGCTTCTCACTCAGCCCTGCTGGCTTCCCCTCCTGGGACTCGGGCTCACTAGCCCCTGCCAGTCCCTTCTCCCCTCCGGGGATTTAGGCTCATCAGCCTCTGCCACACTCTTGCTGGAAGCAATAGACCTTCTGCCAGGCATGGTCACTCCCAGCAGCACCCTGTTACCCTCTATGGAGAAATGATTTGTCTATGCTGCTCAAGAAGGTCCCATTAATCTTCCAGAAGCATGATAATTTAAAATTCTCTGCACATTGTAGGTGATGTAATTAGCAATATGCCCGGGGCTGCTCTTTAAATGTCCATACTCTGTATTATATGTTATAGACTGAACCCCTGAATAAGACATACAGTATATAAGGCCATTGAGATGCCTCTACATTTTTTTTATTTTTGTTTGTTTGGATCTAACATGGGGAGATTAAAAAAGAATGCTAGTTGACAATAATTTAATCTACAACAAATTAGAGATCTGAAATTCACTTAATTAACATTGCTGCTTACTACTATTTTCATCAGATTATTCATTTATAAAATGCGTTTTGGAACCCAGAATATTCTAGTTTCTAGCGCAGGCTGCAGCTCAAAAACATAAGTTTAATAACAGCGGCAAAGAAAGTTATAATGCAAGAATGAAGCTTCATTAAAACAGAATCACTGAGAAATCAAATTCTCATTTTCACATTTCAGCAATGTGAAAATCACTTAATAACACCTATGTCCCTTTTCACAAAGTGCTATTGCCCGCCCCCATTATTGAAGGTGCTGCAAGTAATATCAAATTAACAACATGAATGATGATTGCAGATGTTTTATTCTAAACACGTCTGAAAGACATCTGCCTTGGTGAACATCTACCTCTTAAACCACACTGCTACTGCTTGACTGAAACCCGGTGAAACAAAGGAAAACATAAAACTGACCAAATAACTGAAAAGATCATTTCACTCCCTCCCTTCTCAAGACAGACCTTGTTTTTTCTTTTATTTCATAATATAAACTCATTTAAATTAATAAGCAGTCTTTTAGAATTTAGATTTCAGCTAGTGACTTAAATGGATTATATATTATGTTGTAAATTAATTCTACCAAAAATACAAAATTTCCTCTTTATATAGCAAATATTATATATGTATGGAATCCTTTATCCGGAAACCTGTTATCCAGAAAATTCCAAATTACGGAAGGCTGCCTCCCAAAGAATCCATTTTATCCAAATAATCAGAATTTTTAAAAATAATTTCCTTTTTCTCTGTAATTATAAAACAGAACCTTATACTTGATCCCAACTAAGATATAAGTAAACTTAATTGAAAGCAAACTCAGACTATTGGGTTTATATAATGTTTACATGATTTTCTAGTAGACAAGGTATGAAGATCCAAATTACAAGACATGTATGTTTACTAAACATGGGACAAGTGACACTTTTTCTGATTACTTTCCTTGCAAAAGTCTTTTTTAAACCAGTACTTTTAGGGGCAGATTTACATAGGGTCGAATATCGAGGGTTAATTAACCCTCGATATTCGGCTGCCGAAGCTAAATCCTTTAACTTCGAATAGCGAAGTCGAAGGATTTACCCCAATTAGTTTGATCGAACGATTTTTAGTTCGGAACGTTCGATTCGAAGTCGAAGTCATAGTCGAAGGTCAAAGTAGCCCATTCGATGGTCGAAGTAGCCAAAAAAATCATACGAAATTTGAAGTTTTTTTTATTCTATTCCTTCACTCGAACTAAGTAAATGTGCCCCTTAAACTATCCCATAACAATATGTAATCATGAATTCTACATTCTGCCACTAGGTGGGAAATGCAGTGTAAATGACCAGCAAAGAAAAATCCCTAGAAATCGATCAACCCAAACTTAATTCTTAATTAAACTTTTCCACTTTATGACCTACACTTGGCCCAAATCACCACTGATGGTTCATACATGGGCAAGAACAGCCACTAAAGGGGAGGGATCAAACTATTAAATAACCAAAGAGTATAGTCTTTGCTTGAAGTTTAACCTGCCACGTTCCTGAACATACATCTGGAATTCATTTTCTTGGCCTGAGTCCACTCAGCCCTTCAATTCAACCAGCTCATTAATACATAACTGCAATAAATTGAAGCAAATTGCTTTCATAGACATCTTAAATGGGCAATATGCACCTATGTCCAATTTAAGCCAAATAAAAGAACTCTAAGATACACCCTGCCTTTGTTTTTAATATGAAAAATAGATAGGGGCCAATTTATCAAGAATTGCACATTATGATTAAAAGGCTCCTGTAAAATTTGCAAAGATCTTTGTAATAAATATTCTGAATCAGTAAGTCCTGTATTAACTTGCACTGTTTATGAGTTTGGTACTGCCTCCTTTGAGCTCTAACACCACATAGAACAGAATGGTGTTAACTGCTTTAATCAATCACATACGTTCAGATGCATTGAAACATTTATAACCCTAATTTGGTTACTGTCTCTTTAAATAGCAACTTACCCTTGGCAATCCAGGGGCCCTGAGTCCCTTTTGCGTATGAAAAGTACTGGGAACTGGGAATTACAGCACAGTACCTCCACCTAGGGAACACTGAGGAACACACCTCAGGGGGATTCCACTAGGAATAATAAAACACACAGTTTGCAAATGAAACAAATATAAACTTTATATAAACTGTAGTAAACACTTGGGCAAACTAATACACCATGCACTCCTACACTCGGGACACGTGGGACACTACCTTAATCACTATTAGGTACTTAACTGTTGCTCCAACACAGTCTTTTTTAATATCACAGTCCCAATCCTCTGGAAGGGGTTAATAACCACACAGTTCAAATGAAATTTCCCTTCCCCAGGTAGCGCTACCATCTCCAAAAAGTACCTCTCCCTTTGGAATTTAGCAGCATCTTTCATGTAGTAGGTAAATACCCAAGACTTGTCTTCATTTTGGGTCCCCACGCTTGTATCCATTCCAGTATCCTCCTTTGGGTGGCTCACTCACTGGGGTGCTCTCAGGGGAAATCACACTGGAAATTACATGCAGCTCTGCAGCAGGATAAATCTCACTGGAGGCACCTTTCTCCTTCTGAGACCAAAATTCACTAAAGGACGAAGCGCCTAACGCTAGTGAGAATTCACCAGCGTAGCGCAATTTCGTTAATTCGCCTATTCTAACGGACGCTGGCGTAAATTCACTAGTGTTACCTCGCACCCTTACGCCTGGTGAATTTGCGCAACGGATGTAACTATGCAAATTCACTGATGTGCACATTTTTCTGAACGCTACCTTTTACGTCAGACTTCCTTCTCCACCTAAGACCGGGCGAAGTGCAATAGAATAGATAGGGATTGCTTCCAAAAAAGTAAAAAAATGTTCTAAGTCCCAAAAAACGCTGGCGTCTTTTCTTTTTTTATGGGTAATAGGCTGAAAAAGATTGAAATTTTTTTTGGGGCTACCCTCCTTCCCCCCCTACATTTCCTAACTCATGGCACCTTATCTATACAGTGGGCACATGTGTAGGGCAAAATAAAAATTGTATGTACTTTTTTGAAGGTTTCCCAGGCTTGTGTAGTGATGCTTCATATACCTCCATTGTAATTTCAATTTGGCACCGTATGCAAATGAAGCATCGCTATCTTAACTTCGCTTTGCTTGGCGAATTAACGCTAGCACAACTTTGCAGCCTTATGCTTTCCCTGAGCGCAACTTTGGATTTTAGTGAATTTGCGTAGCGCTGGCGAAAATACGCCTGGCGAAGTGCGGCGAAGCGGACGCTGGTGAATTTGTGCAGGTTAGTGAAAATGGGCCTGAGTCTCTAGCAGCTTGGCAGGGATCAGGCTGGGCTCAATCTGTACCTCCACAGATTCCACAGATTTAACAGCTTCTCTGTACTTGACAGTCTTACAGCTACTCGTGCTGGCTCTGTTCAGCTCTCTGGGAGACCCCGTTAATTTGGCTCCAAAGTAAGGCACACCCTCTCTCCCAGCCAATCGGATAGTTCTCCAGCCTGTAACTGGGCTGGATGATGTAACAGGCAGAAAAACAGGGGAAGGATTCCTCATGTCCCTTATCTATTGATTTCCTAGCCAAAAGTATTTATTAACTATGATATAAGGGCTCATTTACAAGCACAAGAGAAGTATGCAAAGTGCAATTTAGAGTGCAAGTCTCCATGTTTTTTTTATAACAAATACCATGGTTTCCCCATAGTTTTAGGGTAATTAGCACTTTGAGGTGAACATGCACCTAACACAATTGTGATGGCAATTTTTGAAGACAGGGTCTATTCACTTTCGCTGCTTGGTGTCAAAATAATGTGCCCACGCAGTACACTAAAACTATTGTCTACATTATTGACTAGTAAGTGAACTGCAGCTGCACTAGTAATTCCCCTTTTTTTTACATGAATCCTAAAGGATTTAAATTTTAATAAATCTGCCCCATAATTTTAATTTACTTTTATGATATACTTTTTCAATTTTTTATTATAGTTTTTATCTATATATATTTATTTTAAAGAGTTTTACCTTGCCCTGGAATGAGCTATAGTGATGGGCGAATTTGCGAAACGGCGAAACGGCGAAACGGCGAAAAATTCGCGAAACGGCGCCGGCGTCTCGTTTTTGACGCCGGCGCCCGTTTTTCCGACGCCGGCGCCCCGTTTTTGACGCCGGCGTCCGTTTTTCGGAAAATTTTTTTTGACGCCGGCTAATTTTTTCCGCGAATTTTCGCGGGAGTTTCGCGAATTTATTCGCTGGCGGCGAATCGCGCAAATTCGCCGTGAATTCGCGCCTGGCGAATAAATTCGCCCATCACTAATGAGCTATATTATTATACAAAGAGATGAATTTTGTATAAAGAGGAACATTACATAATGTTTTCTTTGTCTGAAAATACATTTAAATGTGTCAAAATGTGTTAATGCTGGGAAAATGAAAGTGAGTACATTCATTGATCTCCAAATTCTTAAGAAAGGATTGTGTACTGTATGTTGTGCTATTTTCTTACACAAATACGTGTTTGTTTTCACAAGGCTGTCAGAACATTTCATGCTGTCTTTGAAATTCTGAGTCCACAACTAAATGGAATAGCAAACTGAGGAGAAGAATTTTACTAAGAGAAGAGAGATTGTTTGTTATTTTGAAATAAGTGTCTATCTTTAAATAGATACTAACAGCAGAAATTAAACTTTCTTCACATTTATCATTGTCTTATTGTCTGTGCATGCTATTTATAATTTTTCCATATAACAAATTGCCCAATGCTTTTACATTACCTATTTGATACCCTATGTTCCTTTATGAGGGGGCTGCCATATTTAGTAGTTAGTAATGGGCTGAAAAATTTGCGAATTTCCTGCGAAATTCGCAAAACAGTCGTTTTTGATGCTGGCGTCCGTATTTGACGCCGGCGTCCATTTTTTTGGATGCCAGCGTCTGTTTTTGACGAAATTGTGCCAGCGTCCAAAAAAACGGAATTCGCGCCTGGCTAATAAATTCGCCCATCACTAGCAGTAGTCCATTAGCATTAGAAACTCTGACTGACAGGCTGAGAAGTAAGAGTCAGTTTGGCAAAAGCAAACCTATCAGTGAAAAATATGACCTATAGGTAAACTTTTTGAAGAGTAGGTTTTTTTTATAGTGTCAGTATAATTTTAAAATACTATGGGAGATAAAATTGCAAATATAAGTTTTCCAAATTTATTAGATGTATTCGAAAAAAAGAATGTGGCAACTATAAGTTGACATCCTTCCATTTAAAAGACCATTAAAATATGGCATAGGGTGCAGAGTAAAAGTTCATACCCTGTTGACGCGTTTTGTGACCTCTAGGGGTCACTTCCTCAGAGCATAGTTAGTTCCTACAACAAGGGCAAACTTTATAGATAACACTTTCACAGACATTTACATTTAGGTGGTTATTTACTAAGCTCCGAATACCCGAAATTCCCCTAAATGTGATTTTTTTTTTTTATAAAATCGGACTTTTAAAAAAAATTTTATTAAACCCCGAGGGCTAAAAACCCCGAATATAAAAACACGGCATCTCGAGGTTGCATAAAAGTCAATGGGAACAGTCCCATTGATTATTGGTTGTTTCGGGGGGTTTTGGGCAATTTCACAATGTTTTCGGAGCTTTCGGGTGAAAACTCCAAAAAATTTGGAGATTTCGGAGAAAATTCATGCAAAATCTTGAAAATCAGAGATTTTCCCGCAAAGCAAATTTTCGGGAAAATTTAATAATAAATAAGCATTTATCGATCGGAGTTTGTAGCAGCCGATATTGAGATAAATTCGGACCTTGATAAATAACCCCTAAAAGTTATGATTTTCATATTAAAATGTTCCAAAACATAATGGAGAAATGTGCCATATGCCATATTGTAATTGTCTTTTAAATGGAAGGAAAGAAAGATTGGATTTGTTCACCATAACCGCGGTTGATCCATGGCTGTGAGTAGAATGTAAAAACGTTTGAATTGCTCTATTTTTTTGTATGAAAACGGTAGAATTTCAAGATTTTTTTCATGAATTTTCTGATTTCATAATTTTCCACAAATTTTGCGAGAGAGATTCGCCCATCACTAGATCCTACCCCACAAATTAAACCAAGGTCTGTTGAGTTGGTGACCAATAATGTGATCACTGACTCAAAAATATACAAAGAGAGTCAGTTTAAATTGTGAATTATGACTTTAAATTGTGAAAAAGACATAGATTTTTACAATAATAACAAACACAATTAAAGCTTCGAAATCTGCACATATATTTTTCAAGGTTTCATAAGAACAGTAGTGCATTTCCTATTTCACTCACATAAAATGTTACATTGTTACTTCAAATAAATTATTTTTCTTTGGGGTGAAAGTGAACAAGAGAAGACTTCTATAAGTGAGTCAATTAAACTGCAGAAGTTCAAGAGTCACAAATGTGCAAATGGAGAGCCGATTCATTGTTGTCAAAGGTGAACAGATGAATAATTAAACTTTAATGGGTCTTGGCATATTTTATTTATTAAAATAACTCATGCAAGACATCAGGTATTATACGTGAGATGTTCCAATAAGTCAAGAAACTGCATTACCATTCTTGACTATAAACTTTTTTTTCTCAAAGTCTAAAGAAAATGTACTAAGATTTATTCTATTATCTCAAATAAATATTTTTTTTTTCAAATTTACATTTGTTCAAACACAGTAAAGAAATGTTTTTACCATATGCTAAAAGAAACATGACTTTTTGTTAAAATGACATTAAGACAAACTTATAAAAATATATTTTATATTGATGTATGTGTTTATTAACAAGGGTTAAATTGTTCTGGGACCAACATCCGAGATGGATAATTAAAGCAACTTTATACTGTATGGTGAAATTTTTTTTCCCAAATCTCCAGGATCAGAGAGGATACCCCACTCTCTAAGCAGTGCAATATGCAAAATGATTGGCATAGTATTCCCCATAGTGCAATGGTCTTACCCACCTGCCTGCTCATAGCAATTGTAAATAAGCTCTTATCTTTCTAACACACAACAACCAATGTGACATTGAATAACAAATATTGGCAAATCAAACATATTTTTAATCATTGCAAGATTAAATCATGGTTAGGATTTTCCATTTGTTGTCGTAATTACAATCTAAGGTATTCATGTAGGGTTCATATCCTTTTTAAACTGGACAAGTAAATGCTGCACTTGACTCAATGCATCCTATGGGATCTATTTAATCAACAATTAAATTAGCATTTTTACAGCAATTGTTTTGTGCTAAAACTCATGTGTTTGAATTAGCGTTTCCAAGACTCAAATCTTCAATAACTTGAGTTTTTTCAATTCTAATTACTAAACTTTTCACCGTGTTTCATGAACATTTGTAGACCAATTGAAAATGATTCTTAGAATACAAATCATATTCGTTTGAATTTACTAATGATTTTATTCAATCGAGTTTATTGGAATTACCAAAACACTCTTAGGGGTAGATTTATCAAAGGTCGAATTTCAAAGTGAAATATACTTCGAAATTCGACCATTGAATATCTAAGTCAAAGTTTTTTTTACCGAATCTGACCATTTTGCGGTCGAAGTATAATCGTTCGATCGATGATTTCAGCGATCGATCAAACGATTTTTTTACTTCGACTACAAAAAACTTAGAGAATGCATAAGAAGGTCCCCATAGGCTAACATATCACTTCCGCAGGTTTAATTTGGCGAACTATTGAAGTCGAAGTTTTTTTTAAAGAGACAGTACTTTGATGATCGAATATTCGAATATTCTAACTATTTTACTTCGAATCGAATCCGAAGTAAATTCAAAGTCGTAGTATCCTATTCGATGGTCAAAGTATCCAAAAAATTACTTTGAATTTCGAATTTTTTTACTTCGAAAATTCCCGCGAATTCACTTTTTGAATTTTGATAAATAGAACTCCCTATATACCAATATGGATATAAAATGCTAACATAGTAATGCTCTATAATTTTGCAGGTTATATACTAGGGGCATATATAATTTACAGTTTTTCAGCACTTGATTAACTTGGTTACCCAAGCATGCTGTGACTGACAACTTAAAAAGAATACTTTTTTTTTTCTAAGAGCACAATTTTTTATATGAAATCCAGATCCATTGCGTATTCAGTAAGTTGTGAAGATAATCATTTAATGGTGTATAAGTCATGGCCATTTATAGCCGCCTTTACTAATTAAGCCAATTTTTGTATATAGGCACCATACTGAACTAACTATTTTTTTCAAAGTAGTAGATATAAATATAAACACATTGCTCTAGAGTAGACAATGCTCTGCATAGATTTAGAATTCATGTTTCAATATGTAATTATTTAAATAGGCTCTCAACACTAAACATATTGATGCAATTTAATCTCTGACAAAGTATTATTCCTTCAAAAATGCACAATATTTTTCAGTACTTACGGGCAAATTCACTTAGGTCCATTAAGGCAGAGAAAATAATGTTACTTCAGCGGCAACACAATTGCTAACATAATTATAAATATAAAAAAGAACATATAAAAAGTTGTAACTGAACTGTTTTCATTTATTTTTACCGAAACATTATTTCAGAATAGTAATATGCTTTATAGGGAGAAAAACAGAACATTCTATCTGTGGATTGAATAACCAGTTTTGACAGATTTTCTAAAATTTAAGACATGGTTTTTAACTGTCTACATTCATTTTTTTCTTCGCTTTCTTTTAAAATTAAAAATATTTAGTTGATGAGATTTAGGTTTTTTTAAAAAAATGTGATGATAAAAAATGGGAATGTAAAAAAAAAGTAAAGACGGCGATTTTTTTTTGGTTTATGGAATTGATGGCAAAATGTGAAAAAGACAGTGAGGAAATCTACCCCTTAATCATGTCTACACAAACACACACTAAGGGGCAGATTTATCAAGGGTCGAATTTCGAAGTAGAAAAAGCTTCGAAATTCAACCATCAAATTGGAATTTTTTTACATCAAATTTGGCCATTTGCGGTCGAAGTAAAATTGTTTGATTGAACGATTCGAAGGATTTCAGCGATCGATCGAACGTTTTTACTTCGACTTCCAAAAACGTAGAAAAATGCTCTAGAAAGTCCCCATAGGCTAACATAGCACTTCGGCAGGTTTAATTTGGCAAAGTATTGAAGTCGAAGCTTCTTTAAAGAGACAGTACTTCGATTATCAAATGGTGGAATATTCGAACCATTTTACTTCAAATCAAATTTGAAGTCGTAGTATCCTATTCGATGGTTGAAGTATCCAAAAAATGAATTCCAATTTCGATTTTTTTTTTTACTTTGAAAATTCCCTCGAATTCACTTCGACCCTTGATAAATCTGCCCCACAAAGTTAGTGGTTAAATCTCTGTCTAGAGATTTTATATTTTGAATAAATACTTGTAAACAACTGTAACAGTGCAGAGGGTTGAAAGCCCTATAACACTAATGACTTCAAAACCAGCTCCCGCCCTTGGGGTTTTCTTGTCTTTAAAATGCCAGTGGCGCTGCACATGCTCAGTCTGCTCTTCATCACAAATCATTAAAACATTAGCAGAAAGTGAAGAGAATTTTCTTTTAAGGAGGAGTAATTACCATGAAATTTTAGTACTGCAGGTTGAATCTGTTTTTATACTTTTTTTAGTAGCAGAAACTTACAATGCTTTTTCAGATCCATTATGTTGAGTGTCTTCACCTAAACTGGTTTTAAAAATGTATGTGTCCCTGCACTATACTATAAATGGGACAGAAGTGTCTTATCTGAAAACCAATGTAATGTGTATACTAGCATCTGGCTTTCAAATGGAAAATGTGTAGGGAATCCCCAATCAGCTCTCTTTTCAAAAATAAACTCAAATGGAGTTATGTAAAAAATCTACACAGGTGCAGTAACCAATAGCACCAATTACCAGGTAGCATTTACTGGTCACCTATTTAATAACAAAAAATCTCATTGGCTGCTATAGGTTACTGCCCTTAGGAAACTGTAACACCTTTAATTATATATTGGGTAAAGGCTACTCTTGGACCATTGATCTAACATGACATTCTAAAAAATAAATATGTTCCTAAATGTCATTTTTTATGTTCTGTAATTGTACTTGTTCTGGTTGTGCTATTAATGTATTGATTGAAAATACAGAGCTCTGAATGTACGTGAAATCCAACATCGATTACAAAAGAAAAACAAACATAAAGATACCCTGTATTAGTTGGCTAAAATTGCAATAAATACATGCATGTTTTCCACTCCCAAGAAGTTTAGCAGCACAATTCATGCTGGTGGCTTAGGCATGAAGGTTATCTACCTCTCAATCTCTGATCCCCATTTTACATTCAAACAACTGTATATCTTTACGTTGTTGTTCATATATTTAGAGGAGAACTAAAGCCTAACTAAAGAAGTAGGCAGAAATGTTGTACATTATATTTTAGCCTTCTGTACCAGCCCAAGGCAACCACAACACTTTAGCAGTAAAGATCTGTGTCTCCAAAGATGCCCCAGTAGCTCCCCATCTTCTTTTCTGCTGATTCACTGCACATGCTCTGTGCTGCTGTCACTTACTGAGCTTAGGGACCCACTCACAATATACAGTACACATAGGGGCAGATTTATCAAGGGTCGAAGTAAATTATAGGGAATTTTCAAAGTAAAAAAATTCAAAGCAATTTTTTGGATACTTCGACCATCGAATAGGATACTAGGACTTCGAATTTACTTCGACTTAGATTAGAAGTAAAATCGTTTGAATATTCGACCATTCGATAATTGAAGTACTGTCTCTTTAAAAAAACTTCGACTTCAATGGTTCGCCAAATGAAACCTGCCGAAGTGCTATGTTAGCCTATGGGGACCTTCTAATGCATTTTTCTACATTTTTTGTAGTCTAAGTAAAATCGTTCGATCGATCGATGAAATCGTTCGATTTACTTCGACCGCAAAACGGTCAAATTCGGTAAAAAAACTTCGACTTCCATATTCAAAGTCGAAGTATAGCCATTCGATGGTTGAATTTCGAAGTATATTTCACTTCGAAATTCGACCTTTGATAAATCTGCCCCATAGAATAGAAATTTTATATATAATTAGTAATAAATACAGATAATTACTACATGGCAGCACAGAAACCAGTGCAATTAGCATCAGAATTGAATAATCAGCAAACCTGTAGCATCAGCTTATATTACAGCCAGGGAAGCTCATTTTCTGCTGGATAATTAGTGACGAGCCCTAAGCTTAGCTTCTCAACAGCCAATCAGAGCCCACTGAGCATGTGAGTGTCACAGACACTTTCCAAGATGGTGACCCCCTGTGACAAGTTTGAAGTCCTGGATCATTGCTGCTATTGACAAGCTCAAACTTTAGCCTCGTGCAATAAGTTCACTATATAAAATATGACATTTTCCCTTAAACATGTGCTAAACTTTGCTATTTCCAACTCCTCTACAATGCCAAAAAAGTTTTGAGGCAGAATGGGATTCCTGTTTACTTTTTTGCTTTTTACTTTGCTTCTCAATATAAGAGAATAGAAGCAATGTAGTAGTGTCATTCTGTGGCTACTAAAGCAAATAATGCTCTGTCAGTCACTGGCTCGCGTCCAAGCCAGCTAAGGGCCCAAGGCAACATGACCGGCCACTTCGCTCCCCATTGGCTGCACATTCTCGAGTTTGCATGCTCGCATGTCGGTACTGCACATGCATGCACAGAGCTGCTCTGGAAAGTGCCAGTGGAAGAGAAAGGGTCCGGACCAGAGGTAGGCGAAAGAAGAGGTACATGCGTAGCACCCCCACTTGCACCTCATGCCTCTTCTGTCTACCCCTAGTTCCAGCCCTGGTCTTTCATAAAAAGGGCATATATGTGTGCTGGGGTTCATTTGGAGGGGTTAAACTTGATGGACTTTGGTCTTTTTTCAACCAAATGTAACTATGTAACAATGCACAATGATGTAAGGAGTTCTGCCCCATGCTGCATTATACAGTACATATTTTTTTTTGATGCATTGTTACATTATTGTTTATTATTGTACCTTGTGGATTCCTGTTTACATAATAATTTGCTAATATTATTGCTGTTCTTACTGGGGGCCATTAAATTTACTCACTCTCTGTTCCCTTCCCAGGATTAAAGCACAAGGATCCATCAGCCGGCACTCCGACACTCTAACATAGTAACATAGTAACATAGTAACATAGTAACATAGTAACATAGTAAGTTAGGTTGAAAAAAGACACAAGTCCATTAAGTTCAACCTTAAGTCTATATATAACCTGCCTAACTGCCAGATGATCCAAAGGAAGGCAAAAAAACCCATCTGAAGCCTCTCCAATTTGCCTCAGAGGGAGAAAAATTCCTTCCTGACTCCAAAATGCAATGGATCAACTTGTACTATGAGCTATCTTCCATAACTTCCTTCATTACATCCTTTGATACAAACTCTAAGAGTCTTAAAAAGACTATCTTAAAACATTGGCAAATTTTGTCCACAGACCCCAAATTTGGGCACTTGTTTGGTGTACCAACGTTGTTTTCCTTTAGGAGAGGATGAAATATAGGGAACTTATTAAAAACAAAAAACCCACTAAAAAAGGGGGTTCAGTCCTATCTTAGGTTCCCACAGTAATGGCATCAAATGAGGATTCAGTAAGTGAAGGTTTCCTTCTTAACAGTCCCAATTCTAGTAATACAACTAATGATGCATGGTTCACACATGAAGAAATTCAAAAGAGACTAGAACATGTTAAGATTAACAAAGGTCCAGGGCCAGATGGTATTCATCCCAGGGTAATTAGTGAGCTTAGCTCTGTGATTGCCAAACCTCTTTACTTAATTTTTCAGGATTCATTGAGATCTGGCATAGTGCCGAGGGACTGGCGAATTGCTAATGTGGTGCCTCTATTCAAAAAAGGATCCCGTTCTCAGCCTCAAAACTATAGGCCAGTTAGTCTGACGTCAGTAGTAGGAAAGCTTTTCGAAGGGTTAATAAAGGAAAAGATACTGGACTTCATAGCAAATCATAATACTATGAGTTTGTGCCAGCATGGTTTTATGCGTAATAGATCTTGCCAGACTAACTTAATTTCTTTTTATGAGAATGTAAGTAGAGACCTCGATTCTGAGATGGCAGTGGATGTGATTTACTTAGATTTTGCTTAAGCATTTGATACAGTGCCACACAAAAGGTTACTGGTTAAATTAAGGAATGTTGGCCTGGAACATAGTATTTGTACCTGGATAGAGAACTGGCTAAAAGATAGACTACAAAGAGTGGTGGTAAATGGAACATTTTCTAATTGGACCAGTGTTGTTAGTGGAGTACCGCAGGGCTCTGTACTAGGTCCCTTGATTTTCAACTTGTTTATTAATGACCTGGAGGTGGCCATTGAAAGTACTGTTTCTATTTTTGCAGATGAGACTAAATTGTGCAGAACTATAGGTTCCATGCAGGATGCTGCCACTTTGCAGAGTGATTTGTCTAAACTGGAAAACTGGGCAGAAAACTGGAAAATGAGGTTCAATGTTGATAAATGCAGGTTATGCACTTTGGCAAAAATAATATAAATGCAAGTTATACACTAAATGGCAGTGTGTTGGGAGTTTCCTTAAATGAGAAGGATCTAGGGGTCTTTGTAGATAGCACGTTGTCTAATTCTGGGCAGTGTCATTCTGTGGCTACTAAACAAATAAAGTTCTGTCTTGCATAAAAAAAGGCATTAACTCAAGGGATGAAAACATAATTATGCCTCTTTATAGGTCCCTGGTGAGGCCTCATCTGGAGTATGGGGGCAGTTTTGGACTCCAGTCCTTAAGAGGGATATAAATGAGCTGGAGAGAGTGCAGAGACTAAGTGCAACTAAACTGGTTAGAGGGAGGGAAGAGTTAAATTATGAGGGGAGACTGTCAAGGTTGGGGTTGTTTTCTCTGGAAATAAGGCGCTTGCGTGGGGACATGATTACACTTTACAAGTACATTAGAGGACATTATAGACAAATGGCAGGGGACCTTTTTACCCATAAAGTGGATCACCGTACCAGAGGCCTCCCCTTCAGACTAGAAGAAAAGAACTTTCATTTGAAGCAACGTAGGGGGTTCTTCACAGTCAGGACAGTGAGGTTGTGGAATGCACTGCCGGGTGATGTTGTGATGCTGATTCAGTTAATGACTATAAGAGGGACTTGGATGATTTTTTGGACAGACATAATACAAAGGCTATTGTGATACTAAGCTCTATAGTTAGTATAGATATGGGTATATAGAATTTAATTAAAAGTAGAGAGGGGTGTATGTATGGATGCTGGGTTTTCATTTGGAGGGATTGAACTTGATGGATTATGTCTTTTTCAACCCAATTTAACTATGTAACTATGTAACTATGTAACCTACCCCTGCAGGAATTGCGGGCATTGCAACGCCATTATACCTGGCGCATGTATAACTCACCCACAACAAGGCACTAAACACGCAATATGCATTTTTTTAACATGCGATACAAAGGATGTTAATATACATAGGACAAACCAGTAGGACCATGAAACTGAGGTTAAATGAACACAAGTCAACGATCCGTACTTATAGACACCTCCCTACAACTGTTGAAACTTTAAGTCCAAAGGTCGAGAACAAATCTCAAAAAAGCAAAAGTGAAACCTTGCTGGCTAAACATTTTTTCACCCATTCACATCAACTTTCTCAATTACGCTGGCAGATACTTGAGAACGTTTTTCCCAAACCAGGCATGGATAAAAAGAAACTATTATTACAAAGAGAGTGTTATAGGATATGGCGTTTTGGAATCTCGCCACCCAAAAGGGTTGAACGAAGAATTTAACATGAGCCATTTTTTTATAATTTTCTCATCTTACATTAATCCAAACCTTTTTTCTCTTTTAGATAAGCAGTTTGCGGTCATATGCCTCAGGGAAAGATTACCTTCCCCACAAAAATTTCTTCTAGGGTAAGATAGAACCTTTATATAGAGGTAAAATTCAATGTTTAATACTGTTCATATTATTTCTGTGAGCATTTAGCAGTTTTGAAACAATATATTTTCAATATTTGGGACAACTTGTTAAGTATTACATTGATATATTTTGTACTAAATGGTTGTTATGTTTTATCTTTACTGCACTGGACACTTTATACTTGTTGATAATCATTAATTCTGGCTGGACACAAATTTAATTTTACCATAATAACACAAGTGGCAAAAGAATGGAAATACATTTTTCTTTCATTTTTACACAATGGACACTGCGATTTTTTCTTCACATTTCCAAGTTCTGGACATTTTTCTATGGACTTTTTTCTAAATATGGACTATTTATTTTTCTTTATTGGCCTAAATTTATGCATATGTATTTTTACTATCCTTTTGATATTGTAACACCACTTTCACTAATTAAGCTTAATTGCTATGCTTTTAAATTCTATGTGCACTAATATCTGGTAAGCTTAGAAAGGGGTCACGCCCTAAAACATTGCATCCGCAATAAATGAGCAAGTTTTTTCCTGTTAGCAGTACCCATGTTGTGCCGGTGTGTTCTGTTTCTACGTTGTATTTGAGGCTGCCAATTCCTCTATCGCCGAGCACCTGGGATTCACTTTTGTCTGGACAGCCAGGGTGTGCGAGAGTAATTCTTTCCTACTCTATCTTCCATATCCCTGTATTCCCTCACTTGCTAAACACCATCCAACCCCTTCTTATACCTATCTAATGTATCAGCCTGTACCCCTGATTCACTTCCCAGCTCTCCCTGTAACACCCCTTTCCCTCCTCTAATCTCATTGGTTCCCTCCTGTCTGCTGGGAGGAGCTACTGGTGAATAAAGCATCCGACCCTTCCTTATACCTATCTAATGTATCAGCCTGTACCACTGATTCAGGGAGACAATGGGTGACCTTGTGTCAGCTGGAAAGACCTACTGGTAAATAAATCATTAGAGAGATTATTATATGATCCCCTTATATATTTATACATAGTTATCATATCTCCCCTTAAGCGCCTCTTCTCCAGCGTGAACATCCCCAATTTGGCCAGTCTTTCCTCATAGCTGAGATTTCCCCTTTACCAGCTTAGTTGCCCTTCTCTGTACCCTCTCTAATACAATAATGTCCTGTTTGAGCGCCGGAGACCAAAACTGTATGATTTAAGACTTGGAGACAGTGAAGATCTCTTCATTAGCACAGAATGTGTTGTGTGGCCACCAGGAACCAGCAAATAAAATCAAAATATCAAATAACGAATTCTAAACACACCTGGAACTTATCGTAGTCAACTGCTGTAAACCTTTTTTTTTTTTCTTCATTTTGGTATTTGACTTTAATGGATACATGGCTGCAGAAAAGGTTGCATCTTTAAAGTATATTTTGGTCATGATGGGAGTACTTTGCTAGGGCAAACAGTAGGTTAGAAAAAATGTCATTACAACCGTTGCCTGGTAACGCTCTTTGAAAAAAGTCTTCATGATCAAGCGGCACGGAAAATGACTCCATTGTGTGACTTATATTGTCAGATCCGCATCCTAAAGTAATGGGTCATTTTTCATTAATAAGAGAATAGGTGCATCATAATAGCATTATCACTCGTTATTTTAATCTGCACTCTGCCTTCTCTTGTATTAAAGGAAAAGGAGCCCCTGCGCTGAATAAGAACCAGTCTCCTTGACAACATAAGTGCTGTATAATAAAGAGGAAAGAAAGGAAAAGTTTCTGGACAATGCTATTTTTCCCCCATTTTTCTATTTTTCTATCTAGGGGCCGATGCATCAAGGGTCGAATATCGAGGGTTAATTAACCCTTGATATTCGACTGGGAATTAAAATCCTTTGACTTCGAATATCGTAGTCGAAGGATTTTGCGCAAAAACTGCAATCGAACGATCGAAGGAATAATCCTTCGAATCAAACGATCTGAAGGATTTTAATCCAACGATCGAAGGATTATCCTTCGACCAAAAAAACTTAGCCAAGCCTATGGGGACCTTCCCCATAGGCTAACATTGGGTTCGGTAGCTTTTAGGTGGCGAACTAGGGTTTTTTCTTAAAGAGACAGTACTTCGACTATCGAATGGTCAAATAGTCGAACGATTTTTAGTTCGAATAGTTCGATTCGAAGTCGTAGTCGTAGGTCGAAGTAGCCCATTCGATGGTCGAAGTAGCCCAAAAAACACTTCGAAATTCTACGTTTTTAAACTTCGAACCCTTCACTCGAAGTTAATGAATTGGCCCCGTAATGTTAAACAAATGTTTATTTCTCTATTTTTTTTTTTGTTTGTGTCTTGTTTTTTTTTCCCCATTTTAAATTTTAAAAACACTTTTCTGGGGGATTTGAATAGCTTCTTGGCTCACTGAAATATATAATATATTATTTATTTAACATTAAAAAGAAAAAAAATGAAACCTCGGAATAACATATTATATTGTACATGCTGTTACTTGTCTGAACAATAACACATCTACAAATATGTTAAATGTGGTTTGGCTTCTGTTTAATAAGTTGTTTTATTTAGTTATTTATTGCTGTTTTTTTCTTCAAGAAATGGCATAAGAAAAGATTTTAACAGGGTGTTACATAAAATATGGGAGGAGTGATCATGTATAGTGATGGGCGAATTTATTCGCTAGACGAAAATCAAATTCACAGGGAATTTCTTCGTTTCACCACCGGCAAATAAATTTGTGAAATTGCAGTGAAAATTCAACAATTCCAATGTCAAATTGTCAATGGCGTCAAAATTTGTGTTTTGCAAATTACTCGCCGATTTGCAAATTTCACGGGAAATTCGCTCATTTTTCAACGAAGTGAAATGGGAGAAATTCACCCATCACTCATCATTTTTTATATTAATATATTTAACTTCCTTCCCAGTTGCCACCATTATGTAATATATGGAGTTCCCATCAAACAGCTATGGCTTTAACAGAGCATTCTGTAGAGCATTGGTCCCCAACCAGTAGCTCGCGAGCAACATGGATGTTGCTCCCAGTGGCCTCAAAGCAGGTGCTTATTTTTGAATTCCTGGCTTAGTGGCAAGTTTTGGTTTCATAAAAACCAAGTGTACTGCCAAACAAAGCCTCATGTAGGCTACCAGTCCACATAGGGGCTACCAAACAGCCAATCACATCCCTTATTTGACATTCTCATGGACTTTTTCATGCTTGTGTTGCTCTCCAACTCTTTTTATATTTAAATGTGGCTCATGAGTAAAAAAGGTTGGGGATCCCTGCTGTAGAGGGTACAAATCCTATTTGATCCCCATTGTAAGCAGCAGTCCTGCCCTGCTTTATGGCAGCTGAGATTCTAGCTATCTGTATAACAGAACATTCTGTCCCAGTGGCTGCACAGATCCTATCTGATCCCCATTGTAAGCAGCAGTCCTGTCCTGCTTTATGGCAGCTGAGATTCTAGCTATCTGTATAACAGAGCATTCTGTCCCAGTGGCTGCACAGATCCTATCTGATCCCCATTGTAAGCAGCAGTCCTGTCCTGCTTTATGGCAGCTGAGATTCTAGCTATCTGTATAACAGAGCATTCTGTCCCAGTGGCTGCACAGATCCTATCTGATCCCCATTGTAAGCAGCAGCCCTGCCCTGCTTTATGGCAGCTGAAATTCTAGCTATCTGTATAACAGAGCATTCTGTCCCAGTGGCTGCACAGATCCTATCTGATCCCCATTGTAAGCAGCAGTCCTGCCCTGCTTTATGGCAGCTGAGATTCTAGCTATCTGTATAACAGAGCATTCTGTCCCAGTGGCTGCACAGATCCTATCTGATCCCCATTGTAAGCAGCAGTCCTGCCCTGCTTTATGGCAGCTGAGATTCTAACTATCTGTATAACAGAACATTCTGTCCCAGTGGCTGCACAGATCTTATCTGATCCCCATTGTAAGCAGCAGTCCTGTCCTGCTTTATGGCAGCTGAGATTCTAGCTATCTGTATAACAGATCATTCTGTCCCAGTGGCTGCACAGATCCTATCTGATTCCCATTGTAAGCAGCAGTCCTGTCCTGCTTTATGGCTGAGTTGCTAGCTTTCTGTATAACAGAGCATTGTGAGCATGTGGCTCATAGAGTTTATTTAGTGTGTAACAGATCCTAAAATAGCCACTAAGACAGTCCTCCAATCCGTCATTGCATTACCACTTGATTATAATAAACATTGAACATTAATAGCAGAATAGAAAGAATAAGCTTGTTACTGGCTCTCAGCCTCTCACAAGAGAGGACTATTTCAGAAGAATCTTATGTAGACAACCTTTAGTTTCTCTTTAGCTGAAGGTGGCTTTGTACTTTTTTTATACAGTGTAACGATAAGGATAAGAAGATATCTTGTCACGTCTGAAGAACATGAATGGCTTGATTGGAAAGAATGTCTTTTTTATAGCAACTATGGATACCAACAAATGTCATCTTAATACACTGATAATGCCTCAAACAGAAAAAGGTATCTGAGCTGTGCCCTTTCATGGCGATATTTGCATAACAGGTATCAAAACAACACTTTATTTCGTTGAATCATTTCAATGTCTTGTTCTGTGTTCCTCAGCCTGCTGTTCTGCTGCCTTCTTAGAACAGAAAAGCTAACAATTTCATCTTATATTCCCTACGAGGTTTTCTGCAATATAAAAATAAATATTGAAGGCTAGATTTAGCATCTCATAGAGATTTATCCTTAGCTTGATCTCTACTATGAAACACTTTTCTCCTGCAGATCAAGGTTTTCGGATGTTTATCAAATGTTCTCACTAAGCATTTCAATAGCTCAGAGGTCTTGAGCGGCAACCAATGGGCACATCAAGAGAGGTTTGAATTTAAATATTTCTGTTATACCGAACTCATGTTTTTTGGAGAATTATGAAGAAGTGTATATGAAAACTTTGTGCTGCAAAAAAAAATTATTGGGCAAATGCATGCTTGTTGTGGCAAGAAATTCTAAATTTGAGAAAATATAACTCTGGCTAAAAATGAGAATCAGTGTCAGAGGCCTATCGGCTCCCAGAGGAGAAGCCCGGACCAAGGAGGAAGCCTCAGGTTAAAGTTCAAGTTTGCGGTAACCAGAAAGGGATCAGGAGGTCATAGTCAATTCCAGGCAATAGTTCAATAGGCAGGCAGAGGAGGAGCAAAGTCAAGGTTCAGGCAGAGTCAAAAAGTCAAGGAATCAGGATACAAGGAAATTAGGAACACCCAGGAATGCAACAAACAAATCCTATAATTGGGCATTTTATCCCGTGACCTTGGCGTCCTCTTGTTGCAAATTTACGTGGGTCATGGGCGTCCCCATCTTGGATGCGATGGAGATGAGAGCACCACCGGCACTCCTGACAATCAGTCATTGTGGTAAGGTAAGAGAGCAAGTGAGAAAAAATCTAAAATGCTCCAGAAAAAAAACCAAACTCTACCAGAAAAAATAAATAAATCTCTAGCAACTTTTTTTGGCAGTATATTGTTCCTCAGAATGTGGAGAAATCCCAAGGACATTTTAATAAATCAACCCCTGAATCTTACAATAGATTACATGTTATATATAACATACTAAAACATGACTAAGGGGAGATTGCAATATTTGTCCCATTACCCTTATACCCCACACAAACCTGCACACACTGAAATGGAAAGGCCTCAATTTATGAACTTTAACACAGCCGGTAGAAATTTACCATTGATATCAGCAACTTTTATATGCGATTAACGAAACATACATACGTAACAATTAGCCTGAAGCCTGACCACACGACCATTGCTGCAACTAGTATGCCCTACCAAAACCTTAAAAGGGGGCAGGTGGGTAGTACACCGTCTTCACTCCTGCTGTCCACAAGGTAAAGACCATTAGTGATGGGTGAATAAATTCAGCAGATGCAAATTTGTGGCAAATTTTAGAAAAATCTGCAGCGTCAAAAGAAATGAGGAGTGTGCCAGAATAGTCGCGCGCATAAAAATTGTCAGACGCACATTGACTTTAATGCATTTGGACAAATTAGACACACGTATAAAAATTGTCTTTGGCGCAGAAATTGACGCACGTCAAAAATATTTTGACGCCCATTGACGTCAATGCATTGCGCAAATTTCTAGGTGAAGCGAAACGGGACAAATTCACCCATCATTAAAGACCAACTCTTCCTGTTTCATCTGCCTATATACGGTACTGTATCTTTATTTCTTTGTCTCCAATTTACAAGCTGCATCTTCCATTACCCCCCACCTATTACACTTCTTGGTCCTTATGCAATTGTCTCATGGCACCTGCCCCCTTCACCTGTCTAAGGTTCACTCTTGGGGGCAAATTCACTATGCGCCGAAGGGCCTAACGCTAGCGTCAATTCGCTAGCATTGAGCATTTTCGTTACTTCGCAAATTCACTAACGGACGCTGGTGTAACTTCGCTAGTGTAACTTCCCTTACGCCTGGCGAATTTGCGCAACGGACGTAACTACACAAATTCACTAATGCGCGCATTGTTCTGAATGCTACCTTTTACGCTAGACTTCCTTCGCCACCTCAGACCAGGTGAAGCGCAATAGAGTAGATAGGGATTTCTTCAAAAAAAGTTAAGATTTTTTTCTAAGTCCCAAAAAATGCTGGTGTTTTTTCTACATTATGGGTGATAGGCTGAAAAAGATCGAAAAAATTTTTGGGGCTCCCCTCCTTCCCCCCTACATTTCCTAACTCATGGCAACTTAACTATACAGTGGGCACATGTGTAGGGCAAAATAAAAATTTTATTTGATGTTTTGAAAGTTTCCCAGGCTTGTGTAGTGATGCTACGAATACTTCCATTGAAATTTCAATTTGGCGCCATATGCAAATTAACCATTCGCTTCGCTTAGCGAATCAAAGCTAGTACAACTTCGCAATCTTACGCTACCCCTGAGCGCAACTTCGGATTTTAGTGAATTTGCAGAGCGCTGGCGAAACTACGCCTGGTGAAGTGCGGCGAAGTTACGCCTGGCGCAACTACGAATCTTAGTGAAGGTCCCACTTGGGCTTACTGGAGGCAAGGTGGAGTCTTTCTAAATTAGTATCACCAATGGATTAAATTATAGTTTTTGCTAAAAATTTACTTTTAGACCTTGGTAGCAGTAAAATTCCTTCTATTCCTTCTATATAACCATTAACATAACACTTTCGTAAATTATTATTGAATAAAAATCAAATACATTTTTCATATCAGTTCTGGGCACCCTTGTTGAGCAGCATCCCATCACCAACAGCTTTTATAACTCCAGGCTGTAGCCATTAATATTATAAGCTGATCTTTATGATGTACAAATATGGCATAACTAAATTATGGAATTTTGCAGGACAAAACTTATAATAATGGCTATTTAATGGTTTATTTTTATTTATTTTTGAACCTTCTTTACAAGTCACAATTTACACAGACATGTAGACAAATTAGCTACACATTTTCACCCTGAATATTCATAAATTACAAATTAGCAATATGTTTAAAACACTGAATCCTTAAGTCACTAAGTCCCTCCAGCAGCTGTTACTTATGCTAAGAAACTTTGTGTTGTGACACTTATAATCTTGTTTTTCACAAAACAGTACTGAGAATTGTGATCTTAAAACCTTTGGCAGACACTCACAATAGCTGGAAAAAAATCTTTGCTAACAATAGGAAGATGCATGTATTAGCAATACTTTAAGAGGGCTATTTATTAAAGTTCAAGTTTTGTTTTTTTAGGAAAAAAAAAACCCTAACATTTTTAGAGATTTAGGGGGTTATTTAGTAAACTCAAATTTATATGGTCAAATTTTTTGGGGCAAAAACTCTTCTTGGAAAAAAACTTTTTGAGATTTATTATACCTCGATGCTGCTGAAAGCCCGAATTTGAAAAATCCGCCATCTCAGACCTGGTATTGTATAAGTCAATGGGAGATGCCCTATCCCAGTTTAAAGATATTGTGGTTTGCGGTGGGTTTAGCACGATAATCCGATAAATTTGGGGTTTCAGAAAAATTGTTACAATTCTGTTTTTGCTCGATTTTATTGTTTTTTTTTTTCCACAATCCTATTCATTTGAGTTATTTCATTAATAAATAAGGAACAATAGGACATGAGAGTTTGGTCAAGTTTTTTTATTTTAATTATGAGTTTAAATTCACATTTTAGTAAATAACCCCCTTACTATGCCCCAAAGCAGCTAAAAATCAGAATCCGAACAGATTCCAGCTAAAACCTGATGAATTCATGTAAAGTCAATGGTAGAGGTCTCTTTTTACCATTTATAGAAGTTTTTGCCATCACAGTTTTTGGGGGTGTTTGAAGCTGGTTTGCTTTGTATAAAGTCCAAAAACAAACAATGAGTGTCATTACAAGAGAATACAAAGCCCCCATTGAAACAAGATATTCTCCCTTATTAACTAAAAAGGTTAATCACTTATTTGATGGAAGTATAGTATATCGAATGGTCGAATAGTCGAACGATTTTTATTTGGAATCGTTCGAATGGAAGTCGAAGTCGTACTCTAAGGTCGTAGTAGCCTATTCGATGGTTGAAGTACCCAAAAAAATACTTCAGAATTCAACGTTTTTTTACTTCAAATCCTTCACTCGAACTTAGTAAATGTGCCCCTGAGTGTTAGCAAAAAAATGCCCAGACTGAATGCACTTCATGTTTTATCCAACTTCATCAAATCTAAACCTCCCCATTACAGTCTGTAAAGGCTCCAGATGGCACTGAGATCATTTGTAAGTATTTGCAAATAATAAACATTATCCAGATAATGAAATGGGAGGAAACGGGATTCTGAAAAATCTGTTGCAAAATGAATATTAAATTGCCATCATTACAAGTTTCTCGAAACTGATTGTTCCGTTCTCAGCACAATGCTGCTGAATCCTTCCTTCAGCTAGGCATGAATCTCTAAGTAGCCCAACAAATAATGAAAATAATGTGCATTGTATATTCTTGGTATTTATATACCTGAAAATCTGAATCCATTGTGAATTATAATAGACAAGAAATTGCAATACTGAATGCAATTTTTTTTTTTTTGCTTTACAAAACCAAAGTCTTCATAAATAGGACAACAACTGTGAAACAGCTACATATAAGCTCCACGTGCTCCACTTGGTTACTGTTTAATATTCAGCTGTTTCAAACTTGTTGAACTTGTGTCCTCACCATGAGTTGAAGTAGCTTTCTTTAAATACGTTTTTGCACTTTAACTGAGTTTAACCTGAGCAAAGTATAGAAAAAATAGTACTCATTTATTAGAAACTATTAGAAACAAGTATGACAGCATAAAGAGGTACAAAATCAAACCCCCGGATTCTTAGATACAGTACACACAATTATTATCCTGTGGAGGTGAATCATTTTGTCGGTTATTCCAGGCTTTACTTAAATCAGATAATGGTAAATGTCAACTAGTGATGGGCGAATTTATTCGCCCAGGTGCAAATTCACGGCAAATTTGCGTGATTCGCCACCAGCGAATGAATTTGCGAAACGCCCGCGAAAATTCGCCCAAAAAAATTCGCCGGTGTCAAAAAAAAATTTCGTCTGCATCGAAAAAAACGGACGCCAGCGCCAAAAACGGGCACCGGCATCAAAAACGAGACGCCGGTGCCGTTTCGAAAAATTTTCTGCGTTTCGCGAATTTCACAAAATTCGCCCATCACTAATATCAACATTTTAAGTAGCCCACACATGGACCCAGCCCATTCTTTCTGCTAACTCCATGTACTGTAAGAATCATGAGTAGTGTGTCCAAACATGCAATCTCTGGGTGCTATATAGAAAAAAAAAATTAAGGACCTTCTTTATCAAAGAATTTTTCAGAATTTTAATGAAAAAAGTCTGACCAAACTAGAATCCACGTTTGGACCTTATTTATTATTTAAAAATCCCGATTTAATCTGATCAGAGTCAAACACAAAAAAATAGTTTTTTTTCCAGAATTGCATGATTTTTTCTAGCTTTTTCCCGAAAAGCATGAATTTTTTTAAATTTTTCCATGAAAGAGTTGGATTTTCAGGATAATTCCAGAGCAGACCACAGAAACTTCCAAATAGGAGAGGGACCTCTCCTATTGACTTATATACAACCTCAGTAGGTCTGAGATGCCGGATTTTTGGATTAAGAATTTTTTTTCATCCTTGGGGTATGATAAATCTTGAAAATGTTGTATTCTATAGTAAAAAAAAAACTTGTATTTTTCACATTTTTGGCATTCAGACTTTAATAAATAACCCCCTAAGTGTTTTCCCTAAATCCATGCATTGAAAAATCAATTAGAATATGCAGTTATTCACAATAGAATAGACCAGGAGTCCCCAACCTTTTTTTTTTTTACCAGTGAGACACTTTCAAATGTAAAAAGAGTTGGGGAGCAACACAAGCATACAAAAGTCCATTAGGATGCCAAAGAAGGCCTGTTATGGGATATTCCCTAAGTGCAATGACAGTAAAGATGGTTTTTATGCAACCAAAACATGCTTCCAAGCTTGGAATTCAAAAACAAGCATATGTTTTAAGGCCAGTGAGAGCAACATCCAACATGTTGCTCACAAGCCATTGGTTGGGGACCATGTGTAATAAAAATACCTGGCAGGTGGTGCGGGGACGCCCGCTGCCTCCTGCATGATCCTGCGTCGAGCAACCCGGTTGTGCGGCACTCGGGTATCTTCGCCCTTATTGGGAGCGTCATGTGACATCATCGCACAGTGGTGCAAAATTAAAATATTTAAAGGGCTCTTTGAAGGGCTCTAATGTTCCTTGCCCAAAGTAAAGGTTCTCTCTGTTCCTGGGTGCAATCTAATCCTGTTTCTTCTAGTGATTTCTAGTGCTTGACCCTTGCCTGTCCTTGATTCTGCTGCCCGAACTGACCCCAGCCCGTTTTAACTACTCTCCTGATTTTGTTTTGGTGATGCGCTTCTTCTTTGTGTATGACCTTGGCCTGTGACCACAACTAGTGATGGGCAAATTAATTCGCCAGGTGCAATTGTGTGACGAATTTCTGCATTTTGGCGCCAGCGAATACATTTTTGAAACTGCGGCAAAAAAACGGTTGCAGCAAAGAAAAAAATTGCGTGCGCGTCAGAATAGTGGCATGTATGTAAATTGTCACAGGCATTAAAATTGACGCTCATCAAAATAATTTTGACACCTATTGACTTCAATTAGTTTTGCAAATTTTTTGCTGTTCTGTTGTTTTTCAAATGTGACTAATTCGCCCATCACTAACTATTGTTCATTGACTTCAACTGCTCCCCCGTTCCATCTACACACGTTTGGTCTCTTTGCTCACCCAGAACTCTCTCCCTTGTTCTATCGCAATAAGACCTGGTGGCACCTGAGTTAGTGGTGGGCTAAACTCGAAGCCAAAGGTGGCTGCTTTAGACAGAAGAGCGTGCTGAGACCAGGACCTTGGAGTTATTTCTGGATTTGGGATACTGTATGTTATACCAATGATGCAAAGTTTAACAAAATGGTGGATTGTGACAATTTTTTCGACTTTAGACTTAGTCTTCCCTTTGTAAATAAGCTCAAATGAACTGATGTATCATATTCAGTGGTCAAATAAGTAAAACAAGAAAAACCTGTGTTTGCATGCAAGTGTATTTTAATCCACATGTCGCTTTTGTTTTTAAGTATGGTAGCATGTATAATTATTTTTAAAAAACTCAACATACCCTTCCCATTCTACCTGCATCCATCATGTTCTCAGTAAATAATGAGAGATTGGCACCCTCCAATCTCTTCATTTAAAAAACTAAAAAATTACAATCAGAACATGGATTGCCACTTTCCTTTCTAAGCATTAAATATGCCTTTTGTATGTCTTTATAGTAAGGGGAATTTAAGACTTCATTGAAAAGACAAACGTCTCCCTTTCTAGAGATTAAAAGTAAGAGTTGGGAAAAAATAAGAGTATGGGAACTATAGTATATATATACATAATTTGTGTTACATGACAGGATTAAAGTTCAAGTTTAAGCCAACTACTGAAAATTAATGTAGAAGGAAAAACAGATATAAAAAATGCCACTAAATGCCACTGCTTGCTTTCAACTTGTACTGTACATCAGGTTCTGTAGTACATAGAGTTCATGACATCAGCCCCAATTATATACGGAACTGTGCTGAGTATTTTGGTAAAATGATATCCAATTTACTGAAAAAAAAGATTAACTTTATAAAACATTACTCTCTAAAGAAATGTATGTTATCTTTCACAGTTTCCATGTATATACCACATTTATACATTGCCACACTGCAAACAGAGATGGTGGTTTTGATACTGGAGCACAACTAAAATACACTTTACTAGTTACAGACAAGGATGTAAATACTAAGTTTAAATCAAGTAACTCACCATAACTGCTTTGTAGGGCTAATACTGTATATCAGGGGCAGTTCTCCCATGAGGCAAAATTATAATCCTGATGGAGGTGGTACCTTACCATAGTTGGAAAAAAACATTCTTTTATAATTGAAATTGGACCTGGGAAGGCAGATTCATCAAAAGTAAGTCATTTTTATTTTTCAAAAAATGTGGAAAAAACTAAAAAAAATCCCAAATCTTGATTTTTAGCTAATTCGTGAAAAGACTTGAAAGCAAACTTGATTAGCTTAAACACAGTGATTTCTATTTTTCATTTTCAATTAGTCTAGGAGGTTTATCCCAAATTGCTTATAACATATCACTGGTTTAAACAAAGCCATTAGCCGTATGGATGATATATGGCAGTTGTAACACATGTTTTGGATTGTAATTGGTTTTATTGAGGGGAGGGACAATGAGAGCTAGTATTTAAGGAACAAAGGAAAAGAAACTAGTTAGATTCTGCCTATGACTAAGTGCTGGGTAAGCATGAAACGCGTTAGGCGCTAGAGGGGTATTTCCTATGTATTTTAATAACTGATGTAAATAAAGTATATTTTTTTACTTACTAGCATGCTTTGGAGAATTTGTTGAGTATATCACTGGTTTAAACACACAATTAAAATGTTCAGCCTGCTGGAATTCAACTGAGGTTTAAGTGGTATGAAAAGTGGGGCGTCTTAATCACTTCTGTACCAACAGATAGGTTTATTGATAAGATCACAAAAATCCTAACCGTAACCTGCATACAATTATCCCCAATTGTCCAAATCTGTGATCATCTTATATTGGGTTCTTCTCCGCCTTATTTTATTTTGTAAATTGCTCTTGAAATCATTGATCTGTATTACATCAAACTGGAAGAGACATTAAGGGGCTGATTTACTAAAACTCGAAATTATCACATTTTTTCCTGAAAGCAACATTGACTTAACTTCCTTCCATGAATTTAACTCATTTATCAATAATTATTCTAAAAAAAAATTGGAGAGACAAAAAGTCACAAAAAAATCGGATCATTGAAAAATCATCGATTATCAAGATTATCTGCCATTGACTTCTACATGACCTTGACAGGTTTGAAAAAGAGTATTTTCTAATTCAGATTTATATCAGCTTTGAGTATAATAAGTCTAAGAGGCACATTTACTTAGCTTGAGTAAAAGAATAGAAGAAAAAATACTTCGAATTTCGAACGTTTTTTTGGGCTACTTTGACCATCAACTATGACTTCGACTTCAAATCGAACGATTCAAACTAAAAATCTTTGACTATTCGACCATTCGATAGTCGAAGTACTGTCTCTTTAAAAAAACTTCGACCCCTTACTATGCCAAGTAAAACCTACTGAACCTCAATGCTAGCCTATGGGGAAGGTCCCCATAGGCTTTCTAAGTTTTTTTTGATCGAAGGAATTTCGTTCGATCAATGGATTAAAATCCTTCGAATCGTTCGATTCCAAGGGATTTCATTGTTTGATCGAACGATTATTCCTTCGATCTTTTGATCGAACAAATAGCGCTAAATCCTTCGATATTCGAAAACTAAGGATTTAACTTCGAAAGTCGAATATTGAGGGTTAATTGACCCTAGATATTCGACCCTAAGTAAATGTGCCCCTAAGTATAATACGTTTTTATTTTTCCACAAAATATTTGACTTTTCGCCCTAAAAACCTCGACCAGGAAAAATTGAGGTTTAATCATTTTTTTGCAGCATAATTTTTTCCACAGAGGACAAAACAAATAACAAGCAGCTAGGCTACACTTATTTATGCTCTATTTTTTGTGTTATAAAAATCACATCTTGGGTACTTTTAGAAGACAAGATCATTCTTTAAAAAGTGCGGATTTAAATGTTTCTAGATGAGTTTGCTGCAATATAAACACTTAAGGAATGTGAAATTACATTTAAATACAGTTTATGCAGTCAAGATAAATTTCTAAGTGTTCACAAGCTGCCAGGTAGATATTTTGTGCTATTTTGTAAATAGCTCGAATAACCTGTGGCTATTTAATTGAAGTATTACAGCAGAAAGCTATCTCGGGGTTTGATTCTACATCTTATCTTATTATGCTGTGAGTTGGTACCATTCTTTATAAAAGACACTTTCTTATTACTTCAAAGTTAAGACGATTGATCACAGAAGACACTTTTGATGTTTTGCACAAACTCTGTAAAATATTCAACAAAATGTGGCAATGAAGAAAATTATAAGACAGTGGAATGATCTGATAATTTTACCATTTGCTTTTCAGCCAAATACTCAAGCAATCTTTTTGAGGAGGTAATGAGAAAGAATTTGACAGATAAAAATGGATTAATTTGTATCATTTCACTTCTTTTAAATTCTAGTGAATTGCAAAGTCTTTTTAACTATTAGTAACAGCAAAAACAATAACACTGAGCTCTGTGTCTCTTGCTGTTCTCATCGGCAGCCTTACAAGCAGAAAACATGGCGCCTTATGGAATTATTTAGGAGTCTTATGAGAGCCATTAAGATGCACAAATATAGAAATATAAAATTACATTTGATATTGTTAATAAATTTAACAGCTGCAGATATTAATTTAATTTGGAGAGGATTTAATTTTTCAAATCTCAAACTCAATTTTAACTTTTTTTCATCGGCAGTATATTTTCAAAGACACTCATCACATTAAAATAGTATTTGTCTTTTTATTTTCAATGAGTCTGTAGCTTGTACATAGAGTCAGGAGATTGGCAACTTTTAGATGCGTTATTTGTAAGTGTGTGTGATTAAAAAGGTTTAGAATGTAAAATTTAAAATTGAAACACTTATTATTTTCTCATCAAAAATACCCTCAGGACTGGCAGGATGGTACAAGGGACATTCCATGTATAAATACCCCAGAATTCATAGCAGGATAACACAGTGGCAATTTGATGTATGAATACCACCAGAACACAGAGCAGGACAGCACAGTGGCAATTTCATATATAAATGCCATCAGGACTCATATCAGGATGGCACAGTGGAAATTCCATGTATAAACACCCCAATAACTCACAACAGGATGGCACAGTGGCAGATTCATGTATAAATATCCCCCCCCAGAAGGTATTGATGGCACAATGGCAATTCCACGTTAAAAAGCCCAGAACCCATAGCAGGATGACACAGTGGTAGATTCTTATAAAACACCCCCAGAACTCATAGCAGAATGGCACAGCAGCAATTCCATGTATAAATAACCCAAGAACTTACAGCAGGATGGTACAGTGACAATTCCATGTATAACTACCCCCCAGAACTCATTAAAGGATGGCATAGCAGCAATTCATGTATAAATACCCCAGAACTCATATCAGGATGACACAGTGTCAATTTCATGTATAAGTCCCCCTAGAACTCATAGCAGTATGTTTCTGCAATATCATCACACACTTAGGGGCACATTTACTTAGGGTCGAATATCGAGGGTTAATTAACCCTTCATATTCGACCGTCAAAGTAAAATCCTTCGACTTTGAATACCGCATTTCCTTCGTTCATACGATCGAAGGAAAAATTGTTCGATCGAACGATTAAATCCTTCGAACGATTCAAAGGATTTTAATCCATCGATCGAACGATTTTCCTTCGATCAAAAAAAGCTAGGAAAGCCTATGGGGACCTTCCCCATAGGCTAAAATCGATGCACGGTAGGTTTTAGGTGGCGAAGTAGGTGGTCAAAGTTTTTTTAAAGAGACAGTACTTCGACTATTGAATGGTCGAATAGTCGAACGATTTTTAGTTTGAATTGTTCGATTCGAAGTCGAAGTCGTAGTCGAAGGTCGAAGTAGCCAATTTGATGGTCGAAGTAGCCAAAAAAATACTTCGAAATTCGAAGTATTTTTTATTCTAATCCTTCACTCAAGCTAAGTAAATGTGCCCCTTACTTTTCTAAATTACTTACTTGTGGCCTCAATTTTTTTCTGATTACTACTTACTACTAGCTCAAAACGATTAATCCTTTCACTTTCTTCTTTTATACCCCACCCATCTTCTTTCCTTTCTATCATGTGCTTTTTCATTCTTTTTCCTTGATATATTCTCCACTTCTACAGATGGTTTTAGTATTTGCCTGCCCCCTTTACCTCATATTCTCTCTTCTGCTGCCCTTCTCCTTTCAAACTTGTCTTGCCGCGATCTGTTTCAAAAGGGAAGGGAGACCTATGATTATCTGATGAGAACTGGCGCATTTCTCTCTCCCTGCTTCTGAGATGTTGGTCAAGTTCACACTGAGTCAGGGGTCAGGGGCCAGGAGTATACTCTGCTCTGTGCTGTGAGGATGCTATTTGACAGGGGCTATAAACAGGGGTGATGCAGCAGTACAGGCTGAGAAGAAAAAGTTTACTCTTGAGCAGACCCTGTCAGTTTGCCAATCTTAATTCAGCAATTTCTCTCCGGCTTAGTAGGGTGACAGCGCATGACCCAGATCTGGCCACTAATACCAGGAGAGGCCTAGGCAAGTGCCTACGGCACATTGTGGGTAATCCAGGCCTGATAAGACTATTCTATCATATACACCATACAGTATGGGTACAGATTTCTCAAGGACCAGTAAACCTAGACCTTGTTCTCATTGATCCCTTATTCCAAGTATGTGTCAACCATGCCTATCATTTCTCTAGAATTGCTTATAGAATGTAGCTAATGGCACAAGCCTTTTTTGACTACCACTCTATTTTGGCCAAACACAGAAGCTGATAAAACTTACCACATCTGAGCTGAGGTCTGTCACTACCTTTGGCAATACATTTCTTATACTTCTCTATGGGAAATAACAGTAATTCCATATTTAGGTCTACACAAAGAATTGAACATTTCATCAAAAACAAAATTAATGGGGATTAAAAATGATAAGAACTTTGAGTAAAAGTTTTGTCTATATTATGACAATTTAAGCATTATTTATGCTGAGGGCAAATTCACATTCCAAATTTATGTTGAAAACCCCATGCTTCATGTCTATCCACTTAAATATTAGTCATAAACAATAGTCATCTGAATTATTTTGACGCATGACAGTTTTTATTCGTGCAACAATTTTTACATGTGCGACTCTTTTGTCTAAATGCATTAAAGTCAATGGGTGTCCGAATCATTTTGACGTGCAACAAATTTGACGAGCGACTAGTTTTTTTTCTCGCAGCCAATTTTCCCACAGCAAATTTTTGCTGCAGTTTCACGAAAATTTGAAAAGATAAATAAGGAATATGTTTCTACCCAAAGTAGAAGTCATAGTAATGGAATATGAGTAACATTTTGATGAGTAACTACTTCAATGAAATTCCCATGACCGTGTTGACATTTTTTTTTGGTGGTCCGTCTCACCAGAACTTTGTAAACAGAGAATTCCTTCTTGGCAAAATGTATTAAATTGGTAAAACCATTTCTCCAATACCACTTTAAGAAAAGGATATCTAAGAATATAGCACATGTTTTTCTAAAGGAAACTCTGTATTCCTAAGCAAAACTATTCAATTAAGACCCACAGGACAATGAAATGAATGTTAAAAATATATTTTCCTTTTCTACTTGCTGATAGCAGTGAAAATGTAGCCTTATCCTGGTGCCCTTTTTATAGAGAAAAAATCAAATGTGATTTGCGGTCTTGTAAATGGGGCTTGATTTCCAAGCTGTGCTTCAGTTGTGGCTTTTAGTAATCTTTTCTTTACCAGAGGTAATTCAAAATAACAGCTATTTGGCAAATTTCAGAGGAATTATTTCCTGCTCTGTATCAAGCTAACATATAAATTAAGAAGTCGGATTTCGTGATCACAGATGGCATTTTTCAAAAAAGGTCAAGTGTACTGCAAATTTTGCTTGGAAATGTTAATGCTTTGCAAAAACAAAATATAAATATAGCAAATCTGTTAACCAGCTTTTCCTCTTGAAAGCTTAAGTTTCTAAGCAAGCATATATTTCCAGAGCTTAGGATATAAACGTGCCAATAAATGACTTGTGTTTCTGTGTATTCTGTTGTGTTTGATCAATATTACACACCAGAGCTATAATTAAGGGGACCAAAAAAGGATGACTACCCATGGCAGTTCAAACAACAAAAATCTCCAGCTGAAGGAACTGGAGAACAAATTTTCTAGAAACATCCATAACTCCGATATCCAATCGTTTCTTTACAGCAAAATAAATATTCATAACTGACCAAAACTGACCCCAAATGATATATGTAAATTATTGTTATGGATCCCCCTTCCAATGATAATTGTCATAAAACATTAAAATATATCAGTAGTAGATTTTAAAGCTATAAGACAAAAACATATAATTGCTTTCCAAGATGTAAAAAGCCCTACAATGTAATTTGCTTATTAATTAGCAAGATTGGATTCCAGAGAATATATACCGAAGAAAGATCCTACAAGTTATTCTGAATTGAGAAAGCCAATTGGATGACTGGTAGAATGTCTTCAAGGTAAAAAAAACACAGCAAGTCCAGTTGATTTGATGTATTTCTACAGATCGACTTATATTTTCCCATTATTGATAAATATATGGAGTATACTGTGATGAACTCCCTGGTTTTGAACCAGGGACCTGTTATGTTCCAGGCACTGCTCCTCCTGCATGAGCCACAGGAGGTGGTGTGGTGGTGGCCTGGCTCTGATAAGATGCATGTTGCTTTGCTTCCTCCTTTCTTAGTACACACCCCCTATCCAGCTGAGGGCAAATGCTCATTTGAGGGCTATTGATGCCTGATTCCCCAACAACCTATGATGGATTATTGGCCCTACTGCTACTCCAAGCTCCATGATATCCTGATCGTATTCTTGATCCTGTACTCCTGAAATATTCTGGTAAATGTTATCTTGTTCCTGCCTTGTTTCCCTGCTCTGTTTCATCTCTGCTCCCTGTTACTCCTGATTTTTGTATCTCCCGGTATTGACCTCAGCCTGTTTTTGACCTTTGTAAACCTAAAAAACGAAACCTTTATTCAAATACCAAGAAATTATATTCACAACTATTAGTTGAGGTCTGACAGATGTCAGAAAAAACAAAAATTATTTTAGAAAAGAAAAAGAAACCCCACCAATTGTTATGATTCTAAAATTGGCCAGAAATACTGCAACGTGATTTATTACACTTGTTTACTGACAACAATTCATAGAGAATTGTAATAGAATTAATAAAGTGCTAGTGCTGCTATAAATTCATCCATAATTAGAAAAATTCATGGATTTAAGTAAAGTGCTGTGCAATAAATTAGAATATTAGACCCCAAAGAAAAAAATCAATTAAAAATATATATAGAAAAATGACCAACTTTAGGTAGTGGGTTAGCAATTGAAGTCACAATCCATAAATTTAGATTACAGAAAATAGAAAAAATAGATGGTGGAGTTGTCCCATAAACTAACTGCCTGATTTTTTCTAAAGCCTGGGACACCACAAAGATAAGGCAGGACAGGGTAACCGGGGCTGTGGCCTTGGTATTTAACTTGCCCTAAGTGTTATTAAGAGGCTAGGTATCCCTAAAAAGCCACAAACCGTCGGTCCCTTAGAAAGGAAGGAAGATTGTAAGAGGTTGTATAGAATAAAGAAGGATTAGACCCCGAGCTCTCTTGCCCCCACTTCCGTTGAAAAACCCAGCCCAAATATTTCCTATAGATCGATTTAGCAAAAATTCAATTTGACCACAAGAGGATCGCTAAAAACGCCGACGTACGTCTCGCCTTGACAAAGCTATTCAGCGAAACGTACGTCGGCGTTTTTAGCGATCCTCTTGTGGTCAAATTGAATTTTTGCTAAATCGATCTATAGGAAATATTTGGGCTGGGTTTTTCAACGGAAGTGGGGTCAAGAGAGCTCGGGGTCTAATCCTTCTTTATTCTAAACAACCTCTTACAATCTTCCTTCCTTTCTAAGGGACCGACGGTTTGTGGCTTTTTAGGGATACCTAGCCTCTTAATAACACTTAGGGCAAGTTAAATACCAAGGCCACAGCCCCGGTTACCCTGTCCTGCCTTATCTTTGTGGTGTCCCAGGCTTTAGAAAAAATCAGGCAGTTAGTTTATGGGACAACTCCACCATCTATTTTTTCTATTTTCTGTAATCTAAATTTATGGATTGTGACTTCAATTGCTAACCCACTACCTAAAGTTGGTCATTTTTCTATATATATTTTTAATTGATTTTTTTCTTTGGGGTCTAATATTCTAATTTATTGCACAGCACTTTACTTAAATCCATGAATTTTTCTAATTATGGATGAATTTATAGCAGCACTAGCACTTTATTAATTCTATTACAATTCTCTATGAATTGTCAGTAAACAAGTGTAATAAATCACGTTGCAGTATTTCTGGCCAATTTTAGAATCATAACAATTGGTGGGGTTTCTTTTCCTGTTTTTGACCTTGTATGAACTCTGCCCATCCTGACCTTTGGCCTGTCCCTAATCTGTTTGTCTGCCACCTTCCCTGGAATTTCAGCCTGGACTTGTTTTTGCTACTGTTTAAATCCTGTACCTGGACTTGTTTTGCTGCAGTTTAAATCTTTCTGCAAAGGTCTATGCACATTTTTGTTTAATAAACACCTTGAAGTTAATCAGCATATAGGGGCAAATTCACTAAGATTTGTAGTTGCGCCAGGAACAACTTCGCTGCGCTTCTCCGCACTTCGCCACACTTCGCCAGGCGTAGTTTCGCCAGCACTCCGCAAATTCACTAAAATCCGAAGTTGCGCACGAAGTTGCGCACGAAGTTGCGCATGAAGTTGCGCACAAAGTTGTGCTAGCGTTGAATCGCTAAGTGAAGCAAAGTTACGCTAGCGAAGGTTAATTTGCATAAGGTGCCAAATTCAAATTTCAATGGAGGAATACGTAGAATCACTACAAATGCCTGGGAAACCTTCAAAACATCAAATAAAAATTTTTTTCTGCCCTACACATGTGCCCACTGTATAGTTAAGTTGCCATGAGTTAGGAAATGTAGGGGGGAAGGAGGGGAGCCCCACAATTTTTTTCGATCTTTTTCAGCCTATCACCCATAATATAGAAAACACGCCAGCGTTTTTTGGGACTTAGAAAAAATTTGAACTTTTTTGGAAGCAATCCCTATCTACTCTATTGCGCTTCGTCTGGTCTGAGGTGGCGAAGGAAGTCTAGCGTAAAAGGTAGCGTTCAGTACACTGCGCGCGTTAGTGAATTTGCGTAGTTACGTCCTTAGCGAAAATTCACCAGGCGTAAGGTTGCGAAGTAACACTAGCGAATCTACGCCAGTGTTCGTTAGTGAATTTGCGAAGTAACAAAAATGCCCAACGCTAGTGAATTGACGCTAGCGTTCGGCGCTTCGGCGCTTAGTGAATTTGCCCCATAGGCTCCTATCTGTGAATCCTTACACATACACATTGAAAGAGTCTGGGATACTTCATGCAAGGTTATGTACTGATCTCAGAATAATGCAAGCTATCATGTGCGGGACAATACTGTTGTACAATTCCTTCCTATTTTAATTCTTCTTTTATATCAGAGGCAGGGATGGGCACATTTTTCACCTTGTTTCACCGCGGAAATGACGCCCATAGACTTGTATGGCGTCTCGCATCAGAAAAAAATGCCACACGTCAAAAGGTTTTGCTGGCAGCGAATTTTTGGCGAAACAAAACGGCTCAAATTCGCCCATCCCTAATCAGAGGCTGAGCTTGTAGAGATGTTCACACTATGGGGCAGATTTATCAAGGGTCGAATTTCAAAGTGGAAAATACTCAGAAATTCGACCATCGAATAGAATCCTCCGACATTCGAATTCAAAGTTGTAGGGTTTTATTCATCGTACGATCGTATTACGATCGTACGATCGTACTTCGAATCGTACGATTCGAACGATTTTATAGTACGATCGTACGATTTTCCTTCGATACCAAAAAACTTAGAAATATGCTCTGGCAGGTCCTCATAGGCTAACATAGCACTTCAGCAGGTTTAAGTTGGCGAAGTATTGAAGTCGAAGTTTTTTTAAAGAGACAGTACTTCGACTATCGAATGGTTGAATATTGGAACAATTTTTACTTCAAATCGAAGTCGAAGTAAATTCGAAGTCATAGTATCCTATTCGAAAACTTCGAAATTTGAACTTTTTGTACTTCAAAAATTCACTCAAACCTTAGTAAATCTGCCCCTATGTGTAACTACAGGCCCATCAACAGAATGTTTACTCATTTGCACTGCTGTTTTAACAAAGCAGAAATTAGATTGTAATAGATTTAAGTCCACATGAACTCAATGAGTGGCTTTAACAGACAGGTTCATTTGAGTTTCTTTCTAGTCTTCATCGTTTTCATGAAGGAAACTCAGTCTTAAACAACAACACAACACCATTCCAATTCAACGCTACGGCAAATAATATGATGTTATCATGATTATGGAACTTGTATTTACAGGCTCTAGATTCCATTATGCCAATAGTCATTCATGTAGAAACAAAATAACTAATTGCAAGCTTGCAATGTATTTTTATTGTTAGCCAATGTAGGTATCACTTCTACAATACTTTTTGTATTTGTTTGTTTTTTTTAATTTATTTTTGCTACTGGCTGACATGGTACCACAGTTTTTGTTTTATGTAGAATTTAAAATCTTCCCTGATGTTCATAGATCTTTTAATTTTCTTTACTTCATTTCTCTTCCTTTCTCTTCAGTGTTTTCTTCCTTCTTTCCTGCCATTCAGTCTTCCTTTATTAATGTGCTAACATTTGTCTGACATAGCATAGCACAAAAGCAGATTTCTAATTCTTATAGGTGACAAAGTGAGTTCAAGTGTAAAGCCCATGAATAGCCAACAGCAAGTTGATCCCACCAGATGGTGTAGAACTAAACCATTGTTTTTAATTGTACATGCATTTGTTCATTGGTACACAAGTTTAGCAGATAATGAAAAAAGTAATTGTTGGATAAATTCCCAGATTTTACTTCATCATCTCAACAATAAATATATTTTTTTTTCTGTCTCACTTGAAAGACCAAAGTCATATAAAGGTTTCAGCTGCAAATTGTTCAAAAGTAATTAGAGCAACAATTATATAATTTTGTTTTCCGAAATTGAAAAAATCCTTTTCAAAAGTTTTGTTCACCTTTATTCATTTCAAGCACTGACCCTAAGTGACAGACAAGAGAGAAATCATTATGGGACCAGCTACAAAATGAATAGAATCATTCATTTTAAATCTATTGTTTTGGCTTTAATAAGGCAGGCTCTAAGTCAGTTCTTAGAAAATGAAAGTATATAATTTTTCATGGCTTATAATTAACTTGAAATCTTTATTAGCTCCAGTGCATATGAAATGGCAAATTCCTAACATGGAAATATTTGAATTAAATTTCATTTTCAGCTCGCCCTGTTCATTTAGAATATGATTGCAGACTAAATTAAAAGAAATGGCATGCGAATTACATTCCCTTTTCAATGCCAAGACGGAATCTGATTAATTGGAAAACTATAAGATCTAACTTTCCTATATTTTATTATCCCAGGTGATGTGTCCTCAACTGCAGTAATTAGTCCTAGACTCATTTAATATTCATTTCATTATTATTTTGAGAAAAGGAATGAACAAAAAAGTCAAAGGCTAAAATACATATTGCTGGTGTATGAGAACGTCTATTGCAAACTCCCCTATAACCGAGGCAAAAACAATACTTCTGCTTTGTCCTCTATATTACTAGTGTCAACAAATGTACTGGAAACCAGTTAAAGGAATATATGTACTATACAGGTATGGGATCTGTTATCCAGAATGCCTGAGAGCTGGGGTTTTCTGGATAATGGATATTTCCATAATTTGGATCTTCATACCTTAAATCTACTAGAAAATCATATAAACATTAAATAAACCCAATAGGCTGGTTTTGCCTCCAATAAGGATTAATTATATCTTAGTTGGGATCAAGTACAAGCGACTGTTTTATTATTACACAGAAAAAGGAAATCATTTTTAAAAATTTGGTTTATATGGATAAAATGGAGTCTATAGGAGGCGGGCATTCCGTAATTTGGAGCTTTCTGTATAATGGCTTTCTGGATAATGGATCCCATACGTGTAATTCAAAGGGAAAATATTCTATAGAACCACTTACTTGGTTGAATTATTAGCTTCAAATTATGCACTGGGTATATATGGGCCAAATATAAATGATGTTATCAAAAATGTAAAAGTAACAGAATCATAGCCGCATCATTTCCTAATGAACACATTCTACCCCTCTATATTATATATATATATATATATATATATATATATATATATATATATATATATATATATATGCATTATGCTTACCTATGGATATTTTACCTTGGACTTAAATCCTAATACATCCAATAAACCATTTCTCAACACATCGCTCTTCCTATATTCTTCTTACTACTCTGGGAACCAGGGCAAGGAATATTGTAACCTAGTTCATAAACCCCATCATTTTACAAAGACATATAAAACCACTAAAAACCACTACTATTTAAAAGAAATAATAGCCCATATACAATCCTCCTCACCGCAGAATTACAAAAAAGCCTGTTCATTCAAAAATCTCACAGCAGAGGGTATAAAACTGCTACAAAACCTGGTCATGCGGGCCCGAATACACAAGATTTCCCAGCACATAGTTTCCTACCTTCCAATTTCAAATCAGAAGCTAAGCCTGACAGAAGCATGTCTAAATTGTGTTGCTGGAAGCTTGCTGCAAAATCCACTGGCAGAGCTGCAGGGAGGGGTGTACCTCTCTTCTACACAATCTGTGCATTAACATACCCCAATCCTGGAATTCAAAAACAGCACCTTTTTTAAGGCCACTGAGTGCGGCATTCAAAAGGTTGGTAAGCAACATGTTGCTCATAAGACACTGGTTGGGGATCAATAGCATAGACTCTACTGAGCATGTGCCAGACTGGGCTTATTTTTTTCACTCCGAAAACACCTTAGAGTTAAGCACTTAGAGTTTTATGTACAAAGAGGAGAGGGGCCATTAGCAATGTTGAGTGCAGAGCAGAGATGAGTGGAGATGATCCCTAACTCATTTACTAGGAGAGAACAAATAATTTACAGTTTGATTATAAATCTTGTCTCAACATATGGGAATTCTCTCTGCTCTGTGCCTGATAAGGAATATTTAGCCTGCCAGTTATCAACTGGCAAATGGCAAATAAGAAAAGCTGTGTGCCCCTGTACAGTAAAACAAGGCTTTCATAATGAGAAGTTTCAGCCAAGCAATTTTACTAAACATTTTCATGCGTATGACGGTAGTGAAAGACCTGATTTCATGAGAGCACTTGTATGAGTCTATAACAGTCATCCCCAACCAGCCGCTCGTGAGCAACATGTTGCTCACCAATCCCTTGAATGTTGCTCTCACTGGCCTCAAAACAAAAGCTTATTTTTTAAATTCCAGGCTTGGAGACAAGTTTTGGTTTCATGAAATGTAGGTGTATTGACAAGTAGAGCTTCCTTTAGGCTGCCAGGCCAGATAGGGTCTACTAAATAGCCAATCACAGCCTTCATTTGGCATTCCCAGGAATGTGGCATTTTTCATACTTGTGTTTCTCCCCAACTATTTTTAAATTTGAATATGGCTCACCGGGTAAAAAAAGGTTGGGGACCCTTGGTCTACAACATCACAGTACCAATGCCAGCTCCTTCTGATATGAATAAACACATACAGTATATAGAAATAATTGATTCCTAGAGAAGAATAACCAATAAACGGATCTGATGGTGCCATGTAATGTTTTGGGGTGGTCAATACTAGATCCCAAGTGAACAATGGACAGTATGGTAGCATTGCTGACGTGCACCTCCAAGGTTCTGAATTAAGTTTTAGCCAGGGAACTATATTCAAGGAGTTTGTATGTTCTCTCAGGGGCAAATTCACTAACATTCGTAGTTTCGCCAGGCGCAAATTCGCCGCGCTTCGCCGCACTTCGCCACACTTCGCCAGGCGTAGTTTCGCCAGCGCTTCGCAAATTCACTAAAATCCGAAGTTGCGCACAGGGGTAGCGTAAGGTTGCGAAGTTGCGCTAGCGTTGATTCGCTAAGTAAGGCGAAGTTACGCTAGCGAAGGCTAATTTGCATAGGGCGCCAAATTCAAATTTCAATGGAGGAATACGTATCAGCACTACAAATGCCTAGAAAACCTTCAATTCATCAAATAAAAATTTTATTTTGCCCTACACATGTGCCCACTGTCTAGGTAAGTTGCCATGAGTCAGGAAATGTAGGGGGGAAGGAGGGGAGCCCCAAAAAATGTTTCGATCTTTTTCAGCCTATCACCCATCATGTAGAAAACACGCCAGCGTTTTTTGGGACTTAGAAAAATTTTTGACTTTTTTTGAAACAATCCCTATGTACTTTATTGCGCTTCGCCTGGTCTGAGGTGGAGAAGGAAGTCTAGTGTAAAAGGTAGCGTTCAGTACACTGCGCGCGTTAGTGAATTTGCGTAGTTACGTTGCTAGCGAAAATTCGCCAGGCGTAAGGGTGCGAAGTAACACTAGCAAAACTACGCCAGCGTTCGTTAGTGAATTTGCACAGTAACGAAAAAGCCAAACGCTAGCGAATTAACGCTAGCGTTCGGCGCTTCGGCGCTTAGTGAATTTGCCCCTCAGTGTCTATGTGGGTTTCATCCCAGTCTCCAAAAAGTCTCCTAATAGAAGTCACAAAAAATCATAGGGGCTTTAGATTGGAAAGGGACAAAGGGATATGTTGGTGCTCTGTGAATAAGGCATTATAATAATCCCTGTAGATTCTTCAATTGATCCAGTTTCTTTATAGTTACAGTTGCCATCCAGAACTATAGTAGAGATGTACCATGATAGTGTCTGGTGGCCTGGCCTCTTGTACAAATGAATATGATGACAATCACATCTAATGCTCTAACACTGAACATTTTTTAGAAATACGAGCCATAAAATGACTCCCCAATCACACAAAGCAAAAAGCCAGGGAAGGAAGTAATCCAAGAGAGTTAATATTATAGCCTTTCATCGCCATATTAATTCACTTAATACCAAAGTCTGTCATCTTTATTTACATTTACACTTAGAAAACGCTCCGTAAGACCATTTGTAAACTTCCATTTTATTTATATGAAGCAATGAGGGCAATAAAAGTGCCACATGTGGAATATATTTCAGAATTTATAGGGTGTATAAAAACCTTCAACTGTTTCAATATGCCGCATCTGCCAAGACATTTAAATGGCCTGACTACACCTTACTTATTGTAACAGCAACATTTAGTATGTCAAAGTGAGAAACGGTATTGCTTTAAAGAAGGTACTGTGTGTGCTGAAAATGTATCCAGAATATCAGTCGGTACCTCTGTGAGGTCAAAGAAATAGAAAACATAAATCAGTCTGCCACATTTTAACAGGAACTCTAGCCATGCATTTAAAATGGAACTTTAAGGGAAATCAAGTCGGGAGTTGGGGGCTTGAGAATATAAAGTAAGAATAAGAAAAGATCGTTGAATCCTTTTACAGCCGTTGACAAAGGCAATTGTTTCTAGTTAATTTAGTTTGTTATCGAAAAAGAAGTCTATGGCAGCAGAAAACCTATTTATAAGCAGCATGTTTATAAAATTGCTAATTATCAAGGATGAAATGTGCCCAGGGCAAATATATATATATATTGCGTCAGCACCTTAGATTTTAAGAATGCTAGTCACATAAAGATTTCATCCATAACTGGTCAGTATAATTGGATAGTGAAAAGGTTTTCCGCAAACAGATGCCGTTTAAGAGCTAAACTACACAGAAACAACACAAGATTATGGGCCTGATTCAGTTCAGTGAGAAAAAGTTATCTCATGGTTTATCATGTGAAAACTCGAGTGAGAATTTTTCTGGAGGAGGAAAAAAACTTTTTTCCAAATTCAGTTCCAGTTTTTCCCAAAGACTTCATTGGAGTTTCCACATGATAAACCATGCGATAACTTTTTTTTTTTAATTGAATTGCATCTCAAATTGAATCTCGTCCATGAGTTTTCACTTGATAAACCTTTTTCACTGACTCTGGCCCAAAATCGGTTGGTGTGGTTTGCTCATGCATCCATAAAGGACATCCAATGTTGGAGAAAAAAATGTTGGTCAAACAACATCAGATTTAAGAGGGTTATTTACTAAAATCTGAATTTCTTTTAATTTTTAAATAAAAAAAAACCCACGCCCAAACTCTAATACAGGTATGGGATCTGTTATTCAGAATGCTCAGGGGCCTGGGGTTTTCTGGATAATAGATCTTTCCGTAATTTGGATCTTCATACCTTAAGTCTACTAGAAAATAATGTAAACATTAAATAGACCAAATAGGCTGGTTTTGCTTCCAATAAGGATTAATTATATCTTAGTTGGGATCAAGTACAAGCTACTGTTTTATTATTACACAGAAAAAGGGAATAATTTTTAAAAATTTGGATTATTTGAATGAAAGGGGTCTATGGGAGAAGGTCTTTCCATAATTCAGAGCTTTCTGGATAATGGGTTTCTGGATAATGGATCCCATAACTGTATCCCATTTGACCTTATTTATTATTAAAAAACTCAATTTAATTTGTTCGGGTAAAAAAATCGATAAAATTTAGCGTAAACCCGAATTGTTCGTTCTTTTTCCGAATTTTTCCCGCACCGCCCGATTTTTTTCTGGCTTGTATTGTAAAGCCTGAATTTTTCTAAATTTTTGCCCAAAAAGCCCAAAAAGGTCGGATTTTCGTGTTAATTCCAGCACAGACCACAGAAAATACAAAATAGTGTAGGGACCTCTGTCACTGATTTATACACAACCTGGGCAGGTCTGAGATGGCGGATTTTCAGATTCTGGCTTTTTGCTGCATCAGGCTTTAATAGATCTCAAAACATTTTTAGTAAATAACCCACTTGGTATCAATATTACCACCAGACTTCAGGCTTTGCCTGATGCCAAACATTTAATTAGGCGGCAGCTTTAGATTCTTACACATTTTAATTACTGCAAAAACCTTTTCTTTCCTACGTTTTTCTTTCTTCGCTCTTAAAAGTCCAACATTAATCTGCAAAGCAGTCAGCTGCTATTTATACTCGAGATGTAACACCTCCTTATGTGTTGGCTGTTAAGCACAGCGCTCAACTTTCCCTGAACCAACCTATTGTACAAGGGATTATTCTCTTGAAATCTCACTTCCATTCCATTTATTAACCCGGTGGATTAAGAAATTCCATCCATCACGTTTTTTACTTCTCTTTTGAAATGTGGCTGCTCGACCCTTTACTTCCCTTAAAGTTTTACTCTTTAGTAATTGATTTTTTTTTTTTAAAAAAAAAACAAGGTTAGCTGTGTTTATTGAGGTCGTATGCTCAAGACATCTTACTGCCTGAAATAAATTAAACTGGTTATGCTTGAAAAAGAGTCAATATAAAATCTTCATTGTGCCTACATACTGCCATTCATAGGGGAAAAATAGAGCCAAGAGCTCAACAAAAAAATTCCGAGTGGTTTAGACATTTTATCTTCAAGACAGGAGACGCTCAAATACTGCACTTTCATGATATGTGAGTATTTACAGGTTTGGAGATTGTGTGCAGAGCTTGAAGATACTTTATAAATAAATAATGATAACAACAGTATTCTTCACCCTTTATGGGATCTAAGCAGACAAGTAGTCAAACGTCAAAGTAAATCAGTGCTGAGTCTGAAAGAGAGATTCTCGGTAGCACATAACCACATAAACGCACTTATCCCAGCGAAACGGACTTAAGTCTTTACTTCTCTGTTTCTTATCTTCACAATTAAAGGATAAGAAAAGCTGGATTCATTGGGGGTGCCAATATGTTATTTTATTTGGACCACTACTACATTCAGGGAAAAACTCTCCAGCCAGGGGTGCCTATGACCTCCCACTTAGTGATGTTCGGGTCAGGACAGCAGGGGCGGATTCAATAACGGGCGAATTTTTTTGTCAGCTTTGCACCCCTCGCACCACTTCGTCAGGCACAAATGCATTAAGAATACGCTAATTCTCTTAAATGCAAGCGTTTGTGCAAGCGTTACTTCAGCTGTGCGAGCAATTTCATAGTGAAGTTGAGCCAGTATTTATTTGTGCCTAGTGAAACGTTGTTAATGATCTTGCGATTAGGTCAATTTGCATAGGGCTGGAAATTTAAAGTTGTATGGACGTCTTTATTATAAATGTTGCTGCAAATGGCTTAAGTTGCCATATTTTATTATAAATGTCCTTAATAAAGACAAGAGAGTTAATATAATGCCCTACACACAAGGCCACTGTAAAATTAATGTTCCATATGTTATAAAATGTCTGGAGAAAACCGGTTACCCAAAAAAAGTCTAAGTTAGGACTTTTGCAGCCAATCCCGCTTAAAAAAAGGAAAAGACTTCAGCGTTTTTTGAACTTTAATGCATTTTCGATTCACAAGATATGATGTAGGTGACAGAAGATTGAGGAAGATTTAGCTTCTTTTTAGCACTTCGTCTGGTCTGAGGTGGCAAAGTCAACTCTGGTGAAAGAGGTAACGTTCAGTAAAATCTGTACTTAGTGAATTTGAGGAGTAGCGACTGTTTGTCGGGGCGAAAATCTGCCGGACGATACGGTCCAAAACTGTGCTAGCGATGGTCTGGTTTGCTAGTGAATTGGTGCTTGTGCCTGTTTGTTAGTGAACTGACGATGTCCCTGCAGGTGGCAAAGCTATCGAATTGTCACTAGCATTAGCCACTTTGCTCTTTAGTAAATCTGCCCCCAGGAAGAAGAGCTCAACCACCCGCAAAAGGGGCTGCGAGGTCGGCCCAAACCCGCCAGGGGTATCGGGCTGGCCTGCCCATCACTACTCCAGGCAGCACACAAGGTGCAAAAAACCAAGGCAATGTGCCTTTTTTTGCACTTTGTAAATCTGCCTTGCAGAATAGCTGCAGCTTTCTGCAGAGCACAGACATGTGACTGACCTGAGGAGTCTATCAGCGCAATATTCATGAGGGGGTGGGAAGGGAAGGCACATAGGCAAGAACCATTCTACAAAATATCTGTTTTCTAAAAGAGTCCAACTCTTTAAAGGGCACCAGTTACCCCGATATAGCTTTATTAGCCCACACCTTTGGTGGGGGAAACTATCTAAAGGTAATAAGTGCCCTTTAAGTGTCCTTTTGATACTGGGCACAAAGGGAACCCTAGAGCTGCCGTCTGGTCAGGAGCAGCAGTCGACTCAGAACAGAAGCACTCAGTGGCGCCAAGTGCAACTATACAGAAGTGCAGGATGTCTCAGAGCTCATGTGTGTCTGCAAGTGTAATTTCCCCACAGTCACTTGTGTGTAACTCCACTTTCATTAAAGGTAATTGCTTGAAATATCATATAGTTACGCCTGATGCCCCTTAGTCCTTTCTGCCACCCGTTCCAAGTTTAGCGCTGCTGTGCTTATTGATGCAGGTTGAATTGCGAAAATGTATAGGGCGCACACATCTCTTACACTCTGAACACTTGAAATGACGCCAAAAATAATCCCAGACAAACTTCAACAATATTTAGTGCAACTGAGCCTGAATCAGACAGAATTGTGCCAGGCACAGCCCAGTTGTTGCAAACGCACAGGGCCAGAACTAGGGGTAGGCAGAAGAGGCACGTGCCTAGGGCGCAAAGGTGGAGGGGTGCCAGGCATGTACCTCTTCCGACGCCTACCCCTAGTTCCAGAAGCCGTGGCAGCAGTTTTTCTCCTATTCCGAGTGTGCGCGTCCTCTGTGCACGTTCGCGTGTCATCGGCGCATGCACTCCATCAATACAGCAGGGGGTGACGTAGTTGGCTAGGTTGCCTGGGGCGCCTGGCCGACTTGGCCCGGCACTGCAAATGCATCCCTGTCTAGTGACCACAATGGCACTGGGAGGGAGAATGCTGCATTCTGGGGGAAAAAACATGGCAATTGCACTCACAACCAAACTTTATTCCTTCCACTTGTGGATCTACATGTGCTCTCCCAACTGTTAGATCTTAAGGTGGACATAGACATTAAAATTACGATCTTTCCTGGAAAAGATCTTTCCAGGAAAGATCATTCATTTCAATACACACGTGTAGAGCTGAATAGTCAGATATACATATAAAAACAATAGAAGTCTACCTGCATCTGATGATTCAACACTAACAATGGCAGATGTTCTGGCCCCATCAAAATGTTTTGGCCAGCCCGACGGTCGAGCCGACTGATATCCAAGTCTCCTGCGGACATCAGTTGGCTCCTCTCCCACCATACACGCACCCAATATCGTACAAAAATTTGTTTCGTATGATATTATCAGTGCGTCTATGGCCACCTTAAGACTTATAACTTGGGTCCTCTAAGGCAAAGGGTTAAAAAACATTATTCTAAAGGAATTGTTCCACCCCAAAAAGTACATTAACCGTCGGGTTGAAGAATGACAGCCTGAACACCTTTTGTTATGTTTATACAACTATATTTTTTGCAACAATGTGAATTAATACATGCTTCCTTGAACAGGACATGACACTCTAATGGAATCGCATTGTTCATTCTAAATACAGGCTCGCTCGGCAAGATGTGCAGCGATATAAAGGCATTGCTGTGCTTCTTCCATGTTCATTTCTACATTAATAACAAATCATTGTTTCAACATGCAGCTTACAAACTCAGGTAGCATTTAATATCTTCTCCCCGCACCTGAATTATCCTGTCTGTTACATTAATTGGAGCCAAATGTCATTCTGTTCTCCATGAGGTTAATGATCTTGGATCTGGTCCTGAATAGTAATTGTAACAGACTAGAATCAAGTCCTCAGAAGACCCAACCTTGGATTTGCTGCTACAAATGGACCTTTCTTTCTGCAAAAAAAAAATTTCCCCTAGAATTTAGAGTTTCCCTCAAATCTCTGCATCTTTTTTTACACTATGAATTAATAAATTATTCAGCATTGTTCTTGCTCCTCTTGAACTGATTTTAGCATTATTGAATAATTGGAGGATTTGTTCTATGGCGAATATGATTAAAAACATATGGACTGCAGAACAACAGATTGCCAATTTGGTTCCTTTTCTTAATAGATGTACAGTACATAAGCTTCATATAAAATGTTAAAATCTTATTTGTTCTACAGTTATGTTTTTCAATAATGATAATAAGTTTGGTATCAGTAGAACATTGGTGCCTTCAATTGTCCACCAATCTATACGACCAATCACATATGGACATTCTATATGGTACAACCAAATGAATTTCAATATGCTATTTCTCCCCGAAATATAATTTTGGTCATGTCAAATCAATGAGATTGTACCATTTCATAGAACTACTTAGCAGTGTAGTTACCCAAATTATTATCAGATCTTCAGTGTTCATAATTTCTAGTAAAAGACAAACTAATTGCTGACTGGTTGTCATAGGCAAAAGCACTGATGCTCTTCAGGATTCATGCTCCCATATCTTTTTATTCTCATAGCTAAATTGGACAAAGACATTGTCAATAAACAAGGCAGTAATGTAGTTTGTATGTTTTGTCCATGTTTTTTGGGGAGTTTCCTCCAAGTTCTCTTGTTTCCTCCTGGTGTCTATAATTTTTTTAGTTGCTTAATTATCTCCGTAAAGGACGGTGTCATATAAATAAAGCACTGAACTGATTTTCTAATACATAGTAACATACAGTAGTAAGTTAGGTTGAAAAAAGACACACATCCATCAAGTTCAAGCTTTTAAGTCTGTATATAACCTTGATCCAGACGTAAAAAAAAAAACATTGTGGCCTCTCCAATTTCCTCAAAGGGGAAAAATTCCTTCCTGACTCCAAGATGCAATGGGACCAGTCCCTGGATCAACTTGTACTATGAGCTATCTCCCATATCCCTGTATTCCCTCACTTGCTAAACACCATCCAACCCCTTCTTATACCTATCTAATGTATCAGCCTGTACCCCTGATTCACTTCCCAGCTCTCCCTGTAACACCCGTTTCCCTCCTCTAATCTCATTGGCTCCCTCCTTTCTGCTGGGAGGAGCTACTGGTGAATAAAGCATCCGACCCTTCCTTATACCTATCTAATGTATCAGCCTGTACCACTGATTCAGGGAGACAATTCCACATCTTCACAGCTCTCACTGTAACAAACCCCTTCCCAATATTTAGCTGGAACCTCTTTTCTTCTAATCGGAATGGGTGACCTTGTGTCAGCTGGAAAGACCTACTGGTAAATAAATCGTTAGACAGATTATTATATGATCCCCTTATATATTTATACATAGTTATCATATCACTCCTTAAAGATATACTGTCATGGGAAAACATGTTTTTTTCAAAACTCATCAGTATATATCCAGCAGAATTCTGCACTGAAATCCATTTCTCAAAAGAGCAATCATATTTTTTTATATTAAATTTTGAAATCGGACATGGGGCTAGACATATTGTCAGTTTCCCAGTTGCCCCAGTCATGTGGCGTGTGCAAGTAGATAAAAACTACTTTCTGGCAGGCTGTTATCTCTCCTACTTAATGTAACTGAATGTGTCTCAGTGGGACTTGGCTTTTACTATTGAGTGCTGTTCTCAGATCTACCAGGCAGCTGTTATCTTGTGTTAGGGAGCTGCTATCTGGTTACCTTCCCATTGTTCTGTTGTTAGGCTGCTGGGGCGGGGGGGGGGAAGACATCATTCCAACTTGCAGTAAAGAGTGACTGAAGTTTATCAGAGCACAAGTCACATGACTGGGGGCAGCTGGGAAACTGACAATATGCCTAGCCCCATGTCAGATAAAAACATCTGTTTGCTCTTTTAAAAAACAGATTTCAGTGCAGAATTCTGCTGGAGCAGCACTAAACTGATGTGTTTTTTTTTTAAAAAAAAAAAAAAAAAAAGGTTTTCCCATGACAGTATCCCTTTAAGCGCCTCTTCTCCAGCGTGAACATCCCCAATTTGGCCAGTCTTTCCTCATAGCTAAGATTTTCCCTTTACCAGCTTAGTTGCCCTTCTCTGTACCCTCTCTAATACAATAATGTCCTGTTTGAGTGATGGAGACCAAAACTGTACGGCATATTCTAGATGGGGCCTTACAAGTGCTCTGATAATTGCATAAGGTGCATGTGTAGATGGGCACAACCTGTACTGCATGAAATTCTATGGGGAAAATATCAAAACTGACTTCCTTGATAATCGGACACAACATTAACATAAGATGTTGGATTTTACTTTAGAAGTCAGAGTTGAGTTGAATATAAATGACACACAAAATTCTGCACATTTGACACATATTGCTGATTTACCCATTGATAATTTATATGACTTTGACTTAAATGTTCAAGCCTGCGATGTTTCCACAAGTTTCTTTATCTTGGAAAAAAAAAAACTTCAGCCCTTACTATTTCAACCAACAGGGGCAAGAAATATACAAAGAGGCAAAATATATTGTTTCCCCTGAGTCGAAACATGAAGGATTTTGTATTTTTGATACAATAAAATCTTTAACCCTTTTCTTTTGTGTGTGGGGTCCCCATTTATTTACTACTGATCCTATGGACACTTTTTTGACCATTCAGGCTGTAAGAGGTTTTCAGATTCTTTTATTGCTTGTAAATGTCTGAAAAACTCAGATTTCTGGAGGTCATTTTCATAATTTTTAGTGCATCGTTGAACACCTCTTTCCTATGGTACAGATCTCTTAAAGGAAAACTATACCCCCAAAATGAACACTTAAGCAACAGATAGTTCATATCATATTAAGTGGCATATTAAAGAATCTTGCCAAACTGGAATATATATTTAAGTCAATTTTGCCCTTTTACATCTCTTGCCTTGAGCCACCATTACATGATGGTCTGTGTGCTGCCTCAGAGATCACCTGACCAGAAATACTGCAGCTCTAACTGTAACAGGAAGAAGTGAGGAAGCAAAAGACACAACTCTGTCTGTTAATTGGCTCATGTGACCTAACATGTATGGTTTGTTGGTATGTTTGTGAGTACAGTGAATCCTACGATCCCAGGGGGCGGCCCTTATTTTTTAAAATGGCAATTTTCTATTTATGATTACCCAATGGCACATACTACTAGAAAAGTATATTATTATGAAAATGGTTTATTTTCATGAAACAGGATTTTACATATGAGCTGTTTTATGCAATATCTTTTTATAGAGACCTACATTGTTTGGGGGGTATAGTTTTCCTTTAACAACTTACACAACTTTTGTGGTTTTAGAGAATAAATGATAATCGTGGCTTCAAAAAGCTCTAATACCATTAAAGTTCAACCTTTAATAAATGGGCCTCTAAATGTACATTTTGGAGAGAAGCATAAAGACGATTTCTTTCATAAACATTTATATAAAACTAGGCAACAGAATTCACTGTGTTCTCTTTAGATCTGGATTCCCCCATTGCCGTACCATCTCCCACCCTAAAATTCCTCTGTAAAATGACTTGTAAAATAAACCCAGTCTATAATTTTCTTTAAATTCATATCCAAGCATATTGCAAATGTCACTGGGCTGGTAAATGGATTGACAAATTATCCTCAAAGCTTTAACTTTAAACACCAGCATTTGTTGAAAGGATATTAGCACAAATAAGAGCCAGATGACAATCTGCTTCCTACACTGACAGAAAAGGCTGGATTTTTTTGAGTAGGTGTTGAAACTTCGAGTACTCGTCCCTTAATGTACAGCTTCAAGCTGTGACTACACTCTAAACACATTGCCAGCTGTGGTGCTATTGTACATATGTATGTGTGAATGTTATTAGATTCTGCAGTAGCCACATTGAAAAACAACATCATCACAATGCACAGAATGTGTAATATACCAGGCAATGGTTAAGGTGAAGGCTGCCAAAAGAATAAATAAAATATAACATAATTCATGCCTTGAATATACAGTCGGATCTGTTATACAGAATGCTTGGGACCTGTGTTTTTTGGATAAGGGTTCATTGCATAATTTGGATCTCCATACCTTAAGTCTACTAAAAAAATCATTTAAGCATTAAATAAATTCAATAGGATTGTTTTTCTTCCATTAAGGATTAATAATATCTTAGTTGGGATCAATCACAAGGTATTGCAACCTTATTACAGAGAGAAAGGAAATCATTTAAAAAATTGGAATTATTGGTAAAAATGGAGTCCACAGGAGAAGGCCTTACTGTAATTCGGAACTTTATGTATACTAGGTTTCTGAATAATGGATCCTATAACTGTAGTAAGAATAAGTAAAGGTTTGAGAAAATTCTGGATATTTTCATAGGAACAATGTTGGGCTTCAACTTTAACAGTTCATTTACATAAAAATCCACATTACAAAAGGATGATGGGACACACAGTGATTTCTTTTGTGTTACACCCCAAGCAATTTCTTATATGTAGGAAGGGGGCCAAATGTCAAGAATCTCACTCTCATGTTTAAATGTTCTATTTACTGATGTTTTGGAGGGCTTAAAACCCACGGATCGGGGGGTTTGGGCTGACTTCCGCACAAGATTGCCGGGTCATGGGTGGGTTTGTGTTCAGCTCTTCCTCCCAGCCAATGGCCTTACTCTGCTGGCTTCCACCTCTGGCAGTCACTATTGATAAGCACCCACCTGCCCGACCCATTTTTGTTATGTAGGGTTGGGTGTGGGTCTATAAATAGAGCAGCCATGCTGGGTCAGTGTAGGCGGGGTTAGACTGGGCCGGCAGGACACAGAGAAAAAACCCGGTAGGCCCCTGGCTTTTGTGGGCCCATATCTGCACCCAGATGTGCAATTTCCAGGCTCCTTCCTTCCATCTTGAAAATGCCTGGTCAGGCATGTGGTGGGTCAAACAATGGTGGTCCAATTGGTTAATGTCAAGTCAGTCATCCAACGTCATGTCGGCCCTTATAGACCTGCTGGCCTTGAGTCACAGCCAGAGCTTGATGTTGTCCTCAACCTATGGAATTTTCAGTCCTGTTTGTTGATAACTACACAAACTCCAATCACTTATACGTTGGGTAGGCCAACATTTTTGTCCATATACAGGAAGCTTACTAGGCAAGGACATAACCAAATCATCTGCAAATATCATCCAATGTAAGGCCCATACTGTACATGTCTGACAAGAAACTGAAATTGTTACTCAATTAGATATCTGACTTTCTAAAAGTTATTTGAAGGTGCAGTCCCTATTAAATAACTAAGTATTAGTACACCTCTTTGGTTCCATAAGAATGCAAAGGTAAGGTGGCCCCTTATTTCAAATTCACTTTTTAGCAACAGCTTTTATTTTGTTATGAATAGCACTAACTTATCTTCAGACTGGCTCCCTCCTAACTACAACCCTAACTACAACCCTAACTACAACCCTAGGGTGGCAGCCCCACAATCTGAGAACCCCTGTTTTAGGGTGTTGGTGAATGCTCAGAAATAGAATTCGACAACTGCAAATTCAATAACTGCAGCTGATTCAACGACTGCAGCTTTAGGTTGCAGATCCCCAAGTGTTTAGTCTTAGTTAATTACTAACCAAATTGTGTTTAGCTTTGTGGCAATTTAAAAAGAAAAATAGGACTTCGGAGATCTTATTGCAGCACATGACAGAGACTTTAGTCGATCGAAAAGTGTCTGTATCTCATTTGATAATAATCATTTCTCCCTCCAATCTTAACGCCGTGATTAAAGTGAAGCCGCACGATGAAACATCCAGTTTACTATGACTGCTATGACGAATTGATAAGCTGCAGGAACATACATAAACTGTAAAATAGGTCAGCGCTTGTACTTGCAGCTGTACATCTTTATACAGAATTTCATTTTCCTACATACTGTGGCCTAGATTCATCTAGTAGTGAGAGGGAGAGAAATCAGACAATTTCTGTTATTACAGTATCAAAAGCAGGAACGTCAAAATTGCTTCTCTCCAGCTGTTGCAGACTAAAACCCCCGCAATTGTCAGTCTTAGTCTGACTCAGTCTGACTATTTTTAGTTTTGGAGGGGATAAGAACAAAGCAGACTTTGTCTAGTGCTGGGAGTTGTACTTTGACATTAACTCAAGGGACACAGCTTGGGGTGATACTAACATTTTGGGAATTTTTTACTAAAACTCAAATATATCTCATATTTTAAACCAAGCTCAATGAAACTCCCATCCATGATTTTATCTTATTTATTAGTGATGGGCGAATTTATTTGCCAAGCGCGAATTTCCGCTGATGTCAAAAACGCGAAAATTCACAAAGTTTTCAGCGAAACGCCCCCAAATTGGCCCATTACTATTATTTATCAACAAAATAACTTAAAAAACGTTGGGTCTGGAAAAAAACACAATAAAATTGAGCAAGAACTTGAATTGTACAAATTTTTCAGATTTGACGCCCAAATCTCTTAATTTTTTCAGATTATCGCCTAAAAAACGCTGATAATTAGACAACGCCCAGCGCAGATCATGATATCTTCAAATTGTAAAAGGGACATTTGCCATTGACTTATACTTGTCTTCACAGATTTGAGATGGTGGATTTTTGGATTCAGATTATTGCAGCTTCAGGTATAATAAAGCTCTAAAAAATTTTAGTTTTTGCCCCAAAAACCTCAACCAGAAATGTTTAGTAAATAACCCCCTTACTCTTGCAGTTTCCATCTTTCCCTACTATACCTGCTATCCCACAGTCACACTCCCTTCCCAGAGACTATTATCCACTGTTACTATAGACACCATCTCTCCCTACTATACCTGCTATCCCACAGTCATACTCCCTTCCCAGAGACTATTATCCACTGTTACTATAGGCACCATCTCTCCCTACTATACCTGCTATCCACAGTCACGCTCCCTTCCCAGAGACTATTATCCCACTGTTACTATAGGCACCATCTCTCCCTACTATACCTGCTATCCCACAGTCACACTCCCTTCCCAGAGACTATTATCCACTGTTACTATAGGCACCATCTCTCCCTACTATACCTACTATCCCACAGTCACACTCCCTTCCCAGAGACTATTATCCACTGTTACTATAGGCACCATCTCTCCCTACTATACCTGCTATCCCACAGTCACACTCCCTTCCCAGAGACTATTATCCACTGTTACTATAGGCACCACTTTTCCCTACTATACCTGCTATCCCACAGCCACACTCCCTTCCCAGAGACTATTATCCCACTGCTACTAAGGCTATAGGCACCATCTCCCCAACTATACCTGCTATCACTGCACCATCTCTCCCAACTATACCTGGTCACACTCCCTTCCCAGAGACTCCACTCCACCATATCCTACTACCTGCTATCCACAGTACACTCCTCCCAGAGACTATTATCCACTGTTACTATCCATCTCTCCCTATATTATCCACAGGAGACTATTATCCCACTGTTAGTCACTACTCCACACGGCCTCTACTATACCACACACACTCCCTTACTAATATATAGGCCATCTCATCTATCCCCACAGCCACACTCCTTCCTATTATCCACTATAGGCACCATCTCTCCCTACTATACCTGCTATCCACAGTCACACTCCTTCCCAGAGACTATTATCCACTGTTATCTATAGGCACCATCTCTCCCTACTATACCTGCTATCCACAGTCACACTCTTCCAGAGACTATTATCCACTGTTACTATAGACACCATCTCTCCCTACTATACTGCTATCCCACAGTCACACTCCCTTCCAGAGACTATTATCCACTGTTACTATAGGCACCATCTCTCCTACTATACCTGCTATCCCCACAGTCACACTCCCTTCCAGAGACTATTATCACACTGTTATATAGGCACATCTCTCCCTACTATACCTGTTATCCACAGTCACACTCCCTTCCCCAGAGACTATTATCCACTGTTACTATAGCACCATCTCTCCCTACTATACCTGCTATCCCACAGTCACACTCCTTCCCAGAGACTATTATCCACTGTTACTATAGGCATCCATCTCTCCCTACTATAACCTGCTAGCCCACAGTCAAACTCTTCCAGAGACTATTATCCACTGTTACTATAGGCACCAATCTCTCCCTACTATAACCTGCTATCCCACAGTCACACTCTTCCCCAGAGACTATTATCCACTGTTACTATAGACACCATCTCTCGCCTACTATAGATGCTATCCCACAGCCACCCTGCTTCCAGAGACTATTATCCCACTGCTTACTATTGGCACCATCTCTCCCTACTATAACCTGCTATCTCCACAGTCACACTCCCTTCCCAGAGACTATTATCCACTGTTACTATAGGCACCATCTCTCTATATACCATCCACATCCCTTCCCAGAGACTATATACTGCTATAGGCACATCTCTCCCTACTATACCTGCTATCCCACAGTCACACTCCCTTCCCAGAGACTATTATCCACTGTACTATAGAACCATTCTCTCCCTACTATACCTGCTATCCCACAGTCACACTCCCTTCCCAGAGACTATTATCCACTGTTACTATAGGCACCATCTCTTCCCTACTATACCTGCTATCCACAGTCACACTCCCTTCCCAGAGACTATTATCACTGTTCTATAGGCACCATCTCTCCCTACTATTGCTATCCCACAGTCACACTCCTTCCCAGAGACTATTATCCACTGTTACTATAGACACCATCTCTCCCTACTATACCTGCTATCCCACAGTCACACTCCCTTCCCAGAGACTATTATCCCACTGTTACTATAGGCACCATCTCTCCCTACTATACTGCTATCCCACAGTCACACCCTTCCCAGACTATTATCCCACTGTTACCTATAGGCCACAATCTCTCCCCTACTATAACCCCTGCTATCCCCACAGTTCCACACTCCCTTCCCAGAGACTTATCCCCCTGTTACTATTGGCACCATCTTCTCCCTACTATACTGGCTATCCCACAGTCACAACTCCCTTCCCAGAGACTATTATCCGCCTGTTCTATAGGCACCATCTCTCCCTACTATACCGTGCTATCCCAACAGTCCACTCCCTTCCCAGAGACTATTATCCACTGTTACTCACTGGCACCCATCTCTCTCCTACATATACCTGCTATTCCCACAGTCCACACCCCTTCCCAGAGACTATTAATCCCCCTGTTACTTATAGGCACCATCTCTCCCTACTATAACCTGCGTATCCCACAGCACACTCCCTTCCCAGATGACCCTATTATCCACTGTTACTATAGGCACCATCGTCTTCCCTAATATAGACCTGCTATCCCACAGTCACTACTCCCCTCCAGAGGACTATTATCCCCTGTTACTATAAGGCACCATCTCTCCCTACTATTACCTGCTATCCCACAGTCACACTCCCTTCCCAGAGACTATTATCCCACTGTTACTATAGGCACCATCTCTCCCTACTATACCTGCTAGCCCACAGTCACACTCCCTTCCCAGAGACTATTATCCACTGTTACTATAGGCACCATCTCTCCCTACTATACCTGCTATCCCACAGTTACACTCCCTTCCCAGAGACTATTATCCACTGTTACTATAGACACCATCTCTCCCTACTATACCTCCTATCCCACAGTCACACTCCCTTCCCAGAGACTATTATCCACTGTTACTATAGACACCATCTCTCCCTACTATACCTGCTATCCCACAGCCACACTCTCTTCCCAGAAACTATTATCCCACTGTTACTATAGACACCATCTCTCCCTACTATACCTGCTATCCCACAGTCACACTCCCTTCCCTGGTTGTCTGACCTAATAAAATAAATGTTTCACTTTTGCAACTACGAGGTGCTGCAGGCGGTATTTTGTTCCAAGATGTCTATATAAACCCTGGCATGAGTTCCAGGTCTGCTTTGCACCCACTTCACAGGTAGTTGAAGCACACACAACTTTTACTACTTTGGATACAGTCCCTTCCCAGAGAATTTTAATCTAAATGCATTGATATGTGTAATACAATTGAACTGTTTTGTGGAGAATTGTAGCCAAACATACAATACAAAAATAAATGATATAAGACTAAGTGTGTGTATATATATATATATATACATATATATATATATATATATATATATATATATATATATATATATATATATATATATATATATATATATATATATATATATAAAGAGAGAGAGAGGGAGAGAGTTGACTCCCTTTTAATATTCTAACTAGTGAATACTCTATCTTGAGATATCCAGTCCAATTAACACCTCAGAAACAGTAGCCGAACACTACAATTTCACAGATAAGTGTTATGTTAAGACTCTCTAAAAAATACATCTCACTATGAGAGGAGACAACTGTGGTTAACTCTGTAGTGGTAGATGGATATACTGACGGACAGAGGTAGGTAGAGGTAGACTAATAGCTCAACAAATAATAAATAGTTGACGAGAAAGAAATAGAAACTAAAAACAGAATTAGAGAAGAGAGAAGAAGTAAGAGAGATGGTTGGGGAGAATGGGCAGGATGATTATAGTTATAGAAAGACAAAAAGATCTGTGTCTTGAAGGTTTTGAAATGAGAAGTAAATGTAATGTTTATATATTAACCTTTGCCTTCACCAAATAAACCTTTACCAGTGTTAAGTCCAGGCGATGTTTATAAAGCACCTTTAATTCTTTAATAGAATAGATTTCTCTTTGTTTTGTTTATACAACATTTTGAATGAGTTCATCAGAAAACATCAGTTTGTTGTAAGGTCAGTGAAATTGCCGACTAAACCAAACATTGGGCACTAAAACTATATCTGTGTGCCAAAGCCACAAGTTCTTTCTCCTACATTAGGACAGCCATTAACAGATTGGTCTGATAGCGACAAGAGACTTAGTCATAATGGGAGGCAGTATATCATTTCCAATCAGGCAAGCTAAGGTCAACCGAAATTATTTGAATTACTGACTGAGCAACAAGCCAATAAGTACAGGCAAGGTTTATCATTTTATTCCTGCTGAATCACCTTTAGAACAAAATTACTGGGTCCGGTTTTATGAATACTGTAGACTAACAATAGATCTAACCTGCACAACTCACACAAAGTTCTGTGCATTTAGCATGAATGTGCAGGATAATAAAAAGAAACAAAAGAAAAGTTTTTTGGACTTTGTGCATTTGTAGACGTAAAAGTTTAGTAATATCTCTTTGGCTCCAACTGTTGATTTTTTTTTCCTTTGCACCAATTCATTTTTTTTTTGCAACCCTAGACAGCGCGCAGATTCGCTGGGCGGGCGCCCCTAGGCCGTGCGCTCCAAGCGGTCCTAGCGCCCGCCCGCACTACCACACTCTGGCGCAAAAGCACTGGGGAGCACAGGCTGCTGGGCGGCATGCCATCCCCAAAAATGTGCCGCCCTAGGCCCGGGCCTATGTGGCCTCGCCACAAATCTGGGCCTGACCCCAGAGGTAGATAACTCTTTAAAAATGTATTATCCCAGTCTGTTAAAGGGATAATGTTAACAACAAGTTAGGAACATAATGGGATAAACTGTGAGCAAATTCTGGCTGCATTTGTCCACTGATGAAGCTGTCCACCAATTTTATTTATGAATGGCTATGAGCAAATTGGTTCCACTTTGCTTTCCCGAAAAATTATTTTAATTATGGGAAATTAAAATCTACGGATGACATGTTTGATGAGCAACTTTTTGGGGCAAAATAATTTTGAGTCTATGGCTGTTTTTTTGCGGCTAGTGATGATTTTTTGCAAATATGCTGAAAATGTGTAAAACAGTAAAAAATGTGTGAAACTTTTTGTAGCAACATATTGTAACGATCTGTTACCTGAGATCCCGGAGGAGGACAGCTGGTCCTAGGCGGACAGATGGCAACTGGAACTCCTCTACGGCTCCGGTCTTCACCGACGCCCTTTTGGGGCCCCGGACTATCTGCGGCGGAGTCAGCAAAGGAGCCAAGCGTGTTAGCCAAAAGCGAAGTATCCAGGGATCAGGCAAAGGCGTAGTCAATTACAGGCAGTGGTCGGTTTCAGGAAGCAGAGAAGCGAAGTACCAAGGGATAAGGCAAAAGCGTCGTCAAGTTCAAGCAGTGGTCGGTCCGGGCAGCGAAGGTACAAGGTCGAATAAACAGGCCAAGGGTCGAATAAACAGGAAAGCAGGCAAACGGGACTTGAGCAGGAACTGTGGAAACAGAAGCCAGCTTGGGCAATGTGAGAAGGAAGAGGAAGGTATTTAAGGGGACAGGAACCAATCAGGAGCAGGCTGAGGAAGACAGACAGATCAGGGACCAATAGGAAGCCAGGCGCCCAAATTAGATGTCATAGCTCCTAAGTGTTTTGGTGGGAGCGTCCATTTTGGCATGCACCGGTGTTTATGCGCCGGCGCCTAAGTTGACGCGCTCCAGCGTTTATGCACTGGTGCACTGCCGGTGTTACACATATATTGGAGTCTAGGGACAACTTTTTTCTCACTCCAATTGCATTAAAGTAAATGGATGTTTTCTTTGTCTGCAAATTTTTTCGCGTCAATTTTTTGTTGCAGTTTCAATAAAAACTCCAGCGATGGCGAAATGCAGAATATCCCTATTTGTGGCACAATTTTTTCTCTTACTTTCAAGTCTTTTTGACTGCGTTGAGCAAATCTGCCATGTTTCACTTTGTGCCAAAATTCACAAATTGGCATTAAAATTTGCTGAATTTAATTGGAGTCAAGGGGGAGGCAACATCACATGCATTTTTCTCTTAATATACTACTACACGCACATGCCCTACATTGTTAGAGGACTTGTAACCACTATGCTACAACTGCTTTTTCAATTAAAAAAAAGGCTCCCATGTTGTCAGTTTCTTAAAAACATGTTTGTGACATTACTAGTGATGAGCAAATTTTGTCGACTACAAAGTTGCCACAAGAAAAAATGTACACTGACTTTAATGCATTTCTAGAGAGAAATAACACCCAATGACTTTAATGTATTCGGATAAAATGTCACCAAGACAAAAAAAAAGTCACCGAGACAAGAAAGTCATCACAAGAAAAAATGTCCATTGACTTTAATGCATTTGGAGTGAGGAAAAAAAGTTGCAAGTAAAAAATAGTTTTGCATCAAAAAACATTTGTCTCCCATAGAGTTTAATGCGTTTTTTAAATTTTTCAGCAGTTTCGCAAATGTTTCAGCGAAGTGAAATAGGACAGATTCAATGATCACTAGACATTACCTGTGGTGGACTAGTAATAGTATCTACTACTATACTAAGTAACCTATAGTTTAACCTATAATAGTATATTACTATTGGCTTACAAAACACAGGCACAACTAATAATAAATCTGGCCACCAACAGATAGGGGCACATTTACTAAGCTCGAGTGAAGGAATAGAATAAAAAATACTTCGAATTTGGATTAGTCGCCCCGAAGAAGAGGAGATTTGTTCCCGGGCGACTAATTCCCCCGAATCTGCCCATGTGTCTCTGCCCTAATAATACAAAACAAAAACTCTCACTAGACCCAGGCTTGTCACTTGACATTTTTCTTAAAAATTGCACCATCTCTATAAATGAAAAGAAAAAGCTTATCTTGTAATAATTTAATAATAGTGCCCAGATGTACTATTTCATTGAAAGAGTTGTAGATGCATTATTATTACTTTCAGCAGATGAAGAAGAGTTTTAAGAGCAAGAACAGCTTATTTCAACAGTAACTAACTGGGAAAAATATATATCTGTGGTTCTCTCTATTTGTGTGTGAGGGGGAATAATTGTGGCGTATTATTCAGAACTCATTATATCTTCTTAAACTACTTTGTTCAGACTTCAGGGTTAAGAACAAAAGTATCATACATTTACCTTTTTAATAAGAATAATAAAAAAACGATGAATTTGTTAAATGTATAAAAAAAAAATTATAAAATGAATAATACTAGACTCGGATAATTGGCTCATGTGGAAAGTATGTGTAGGTTGGGATTAGGTGGCACATGGTAAGTAAGAGGAGCTTAGCATCTAATTTCTAAGTTAAGATAAATTGTGCTGTCGACAAGGAAGAAGAAAGCGAGGAATTCTAGATTCCTATTTAATAATGTTAAACACCAAGCCCAACTCAATGCTAAGCAGACTATATGGTCCTTCTTTACAAAAGGTCAAAACTTTTCTCCACTAAAACTTTTATAATTCTTGTATATCGGTAAAAGGTGCTCAATGTTAGCTCTGCTGCAAAAAGAGCTTTTCATCCAATGTCCACAAAAATAGAAACAAATGGCACACTCACTTCAATGCTTCTGCATAAATTCAAACTGTTTTCATTTTTATTTCGGTGAGATCCCAGCAAACGTTTCGGGGTCAAGCCCCTTCATCAGTGTGAGTAAAAACATTTAAAGGGGAGGTCACTATGTAACCCCATCCCTTGTAAGTGAAGTCAATTACACCATTATTGACAATTAACATTGTATTATTATTGTATTATTCATCGTAATGTCCTCAATCAAAAGGATACAAAGTGCCTCAGTCAGTGTCGGACTGGGACACCAGGGGCCCACCAAAAACCCTTAGACCAGGGGCCCACCCAAAAACCTTTAAACCAGGGGCCCACTCAAAGTATTATTTTCTTCCTCTCCTCACTCAACCTCTATTCTCCTATTCTCTTTTCTTTACATGCTATAATCTATTATTCCATCTATTTAGCCTCTTTATTCTCATAGAAATAGGGAATGGCCATGAAATTGGCCAAAAGTTTAGAATCAGGAGGGCCCACTGACACCTGGGCCCACCGGGAGTTTTCCTGGTATCCCTGTGGGCCAGTCCGACACTGGCCTCAGTGATACATTAGTCCATAATATATGGTCCTTCTTTACATGGTTTTAGCTTAATATCCTGGAACTCCATCTCACATGACAAGGCCTCATTTGCAACCTTCAGCAGGGATTTCCTATTTATAGGAAGTGTGGGCCAGTTTCGCACGGGCATCAAAGTTCACGTTTCAACAAATTCGCCCATCACTATCTATGAATAATGGTCTCCCATGGCTGTCCCATGGTTTGGCCTTCAGTTTTGGATTAAAGATTCGGATAATGCGTCCTCTTTTCACGTATGCACTCGTGTGTCGTCTTTCACGCATGCCTGGAGTTAAGAGGTGGGGCCCCCTGGGGACTGCCAGGAGGGTCAAGGCTTCCAGGCTTCCTATTTTCTGGTAACAGTTTAGGGAAACCTCTTTCATGTTTTACCACAAAAATGACCAACTGCACAAAATGAGATCCATGCAGAAATGAAAGAGCCTGACTAGCCTGAGCATAGTTTTGACTCCAACTCCAATGAACATCTATATGGAATGAATTAGAACATTGACTGTGAGCCAGGCCAGATACCCTACATCAGTACCAATTCTCAGTTGCAATGTTCCAAAACCTAGAGCAGTGATCCACAACCAGTAGCTCATGAGTAACATGTTGCTCTCCAACCCCTTCGATGTTGCTCTCAGTGGCCTCAAAGCAGGAGCTTATTTTTGAATTCCTAGTTTGGAGGCAAGTTTTGGTTGCATAAAAACCAGATGTACTGCCAACCAGAGCCTCCTGTAGGCTGCCAGTCCACATAGGGGCCACCAAATAGCCAATCACAGCCCTTATTTGCCACCACCCAGGAACATTTTTCATACTTGTGTTGCTCCCCAACTCTATTTACATCTGAATGTTGCTCACGGGTGAAAAAGGTTGGGTACCCCTGACCTAGAGACTACTATGGCAGAAAAGGGAGGACTAAGTTCATGTTTATACTCCTGGTTTTGGAATGAGATGTTGGACAGGTGTCTGGATACTTTTAGCCATATTACTCTTTACACTATATTGTATGCGTATTGGGAGCCTAGGTTGATCTCCAACCCCTCTTTAAATCATATAAATACGGGTTTGTTATGGACCCAGCTCAATGATTTTAATCTATTCTACCCTACTCAGGAAGGGGAAAAAAGAGAATACACATATTTTATAGACAAGGTATTTCTGTACTCTGAAATGTGCTTCTAGTCAAAATACATACACTTGCAACCACACAGAAACACATTGGGTTAAATAGAATACGAAGGTTTAGTGAATAATTCAAAATCATGCAGAGTCCTGGCACTTGTTTAATTAAATGGGTAAAAACTGAAACTAATCCAGTATGCCTGACTGAAAAATAATCTATATCAAAGATTAATCCTTCAAAACAGAAAATAGAAGTATGGATTCCAGATGTCTGCACATGAGTTTCATCTAATGAATCTAACCAAACTTTCATGTTGTTTGCAGCAGGATACACAGGATTTCTGTAAATTATTAAGTTTCAAGATAAAAAATGCTAATCATGTCTCTGCTTTGCTGTACGGCCAATTTTTATATTCAGAAATAAGAATAAGCTCTTATAGAATGTTTCATTTTCTCAATAAGCCGGAGATTGGCTACAGCTGTTTCTGATATTTACTTTATAGTCACGCTTCATTGCACTATCTATCTATCTATCTATCTATCTGCTAACTATCTGTCTGTCTATCTATATATCTATCTGTCTGTCTGTCTATCTATCTATCTATCTATCTATCTATCTATCATTTTTGTATTTCTATATCTTCAAAAGACAAGAAATACAACAAAGGATTTACCATCAAGAATTGACTCTTTACAATGTCATTGTGTAATGTGAAATCCAAGATGGTAACCAAAGAAGTGCCTGCTAGAGTCTCAATGTATAAGTACAATAAGAAGGGACAAGCCAATGATTTGTAACTGGGCCTTCAAAGGCATTAATTTATTCATATCCAAGAAAATATAACATACAGGTATGGGATCGGTTATACAGAAAGCTCTGAATTATGGCAAGGACATCTTTCATAGACTCCATTTTATCCAAATAATCCAAATTTGTATCAACTGTTTCTTTTTTCTCTGTAATAATAAAATAGTACTTTATACCTTATCCAAACAAAGATTTAATCAATCCTTACTGGAAGCAAACCCAGCCTATTGGGTTTCTGTAAAGCTTAAATGATTTTATAAATCCAAAGTTAGGAAAGAAAACCCCATTCCATATCTGCTTCTCACCTATGCAAATCTCTTCAAAGGCTCTCAAACCAATACCCTCTCAAACCAATTGGCCTTTAACAATGAAGTTCCTCCCTATATCTCAGTTTTAATCTAAAAATACACACCATCGTGCAACCTACACTTTGCTTTTGTTCTTCACCTATTCCCAGCTGCAATACTTCTATCAAACCTTTCCTATCTTTGGCATTGTCATGTCTTGCCATGACCTACAGCAGTGATCCCTAACTGGTGGCTCACAAGAAACATGTTGCTCACCAACCCCTTGGATCCTGCTCCCAGTGGCCTCAAAGCAGGTGATTATTTTTTATAAGAGAAATAAAGGCTACCAAATAGCCAATCACCCTTATTTGACATCTCTTTTTTCAAGTTTATGTTGCTTGACAACTCTTTTTACATTTGAATGTGGCTCACAGATAAAAAAGGTTGGGGACCCTTGACCTACAGTAACAGAACCTCTCCTTTCATCAAACCTTTCAAACAATCAAAACCTTCAAAAAATGACCACGTTTTAAGAAGCAAATTCAGTGCAACCTTAATGACCCAAAATCAACTTGCTATAATTAATAACCAACTTTTTTCAACATCTTTATATTTAAACCGTACCCTCACCCTTTAAAGCTCTTGTCAGCAGGGACAGCTATTTCCATTTTTATTCTGTTAACCTTGTTTGTTAAATTATTGTAAGATCCATTGATTGTTATAAATTAAATTATACATTATTAATGTGTTATAATTTCTGGCTTTCTGCATTTTTTAAAAACTGACTTTCATTATATTTTTTGCCCACAAGTCAATTTCTGGCTCAAACACAGCAATACTCTCAAAGGGGCCCTCCAGGAATTCTAGGAAACCCACAGGGCCACAAGTACAGTAAAAACCACTGTTTATTTAGATTCAATTAGAAAGTGAACATCTCCAATGGCCCTACGCGTTTCATGTTTGCACAGTCATGGGCTCAAACGCACCCTACTGTTGAGCATTGTCAGGTGTGTGGTGGGTGAAAGGCAGACTGATCCACAGATGAGCCATTATAATGACATAATATTGCTTTCAAAGATGTTTCTTGCACTTACTTATAGCTGCAGTCAACACCACTGCATTGACATAGGGGAACCAAGGAGATACCACCACCTTTCGCAAACTGGTGGCAATTCTTCTAATGGTTGCTTCAATAGGCACAGTGGACTTGCTCCTAAAGAATGCAGATGTCATCCCGACTCATGTAATTGTGCATAGTGAATAATGTACAAATGCCATATTAATAGTGAGCACTGGAAATGAATCAAATCCCATTCTGACACAATTGCATCCGATTCATGAAAATGCACACCCCACAATTACATTTGTTTTGACTCCTTGGACACAATTGCAGCAAACACACCACCAGGCTGGAATTTGGGGTAAAAATTATGCATTCTGGGTAAAAAAAAATTGTTTCTGAAATTGCACTTTGTAAAAAAATACAAATACCTCGAAAACCTCTAAAAGTTTGAGTTTTTCAGACAAAAAATCTAAAAAATGAGTCAGAATTGATTTAAAATGGTGCAGCTCCCTTTGACTTCTAAAGGACATTGACAACTTTTACCTGCCAAAGTTTTTTATTAGTGGTTTTCCTGGATTTTACACGTAACAAATCTCAAATTTTTAGAGCTTTTTTTTTAAAAAAAAGATAAAACCCACAAATTTTTATAAATTTGTAAAAAAATGTAAATTCAATTGTTTGTAAATAGGCCCCTTAGAGTAGTATTTTCTGTCATTAAGCAAAACAACCCAAAAGAACTAAGATAAGTTTTATGCAAAGTAGTGACTCATTTGTGGTTCAGTACAAATAGATTATACGGGATATTCATGAGATACTTGGATATCCATCGATTTGTGAAATTTGCTGACTCAAGTTCATGGATTTGCTTGATTCCAATGTATTTGGGGTTTCTGATGCCGCACGGCTGATTCTTTCACTGCGGCTGCTGACTCTGATTTTCAAAAGGTATTTTCTCTGCGTTATATAAAAAACTCTTTGCTTAACAGCTCTGGTTTTATTGCAGTAGGGATATAATATTTTTGCTTGAAAATTGTTCCAACGTCTTCATTTTATGCCAGATTTTACATTTAACTTTCTCATTTAATGTAAGATTCGAAGCCAGGATTTATTGTCCGACGCAGCCTTGTCAACACTGAAATTGTATAGAAGTTTATTTGCGACATGAATATCCTTCTGTGTTATTATGCTAAGATGTAATTTCTTGAAAAGATAGAAAAACAGGATTTATGCTAGAAATAGACATTTTACCCAATTTACAGTGAAGATTTCATTTTGTATAACTGTTTTCTCTTTGGGTCGTGTCCAAGGGTCCTTTAAGCAGTCATTAAGTGAAGATAATTTGTAATCGCATTCAAAAAACAACTGGTTGTGTATATCTTAGGGCAATTTGCTTTGGTTTGTAAAGTTTCAGGGCAAACAATTATATTTTACGCAGTTTCAAGTGGAAAAAACATGTTCAATACAAATTACTTGATCATATGAAGATGTTAAGAATTAGAGAAAAAAAGTGGATAAATCATGAACAGGTAGACTATATTTAATATCAATGTGCTCATTGTAGGTATCTATCAGTGATGTAATGTAGTGACTCACCCTGGTGGTCTAGTGGGGACTAGGGGCCGGCAGGAATGCTCGCAGCTTTAGGGTTCTTCTTCTCCGCAATGTATCCTATGGCGCGCAGTGCGCACTTCCAGGTGTTACACATCACGCATGATGACATCATTGTGCTTTTGCGCAAACTTTGGAATATTTAAAGGGGCTTTAAGCCAAAACTCATTGAACGTTGTTAGGTCTAATTAGTTCGTTTCTGAGTGTGATTTTCTGAGTTAGTTTCTTGTTTGGTTTGAGTTTTTGATACTTGCCTGCATGACTATTCTGAACTCTGCCAACCCTGATCCTTGCCTGCCTGACCATTCTTTGAATGCTGCCAGTACTGACCCCTGAACTGTTGTCTTCTGTCCAAAACCTTGGAAATATCTGCTTTGCTCCTCTCAAGCTAAGATCCAGCAGCAACTGAGTAGCTGATAGCTCCTCCCGAGGCCAAAGGCAGCTGCTATAAGTGGAAGATTGAGCCACGACCAGGGAGTATATCACTTGTTCTGCATTTTCAAAGGGGCCCGGCGCCCTACAATCCCCCCTCCTCCCACCTATGTCCAGTCCCACCCCACCCTGCCCACTTCCCACCCCACCCTGCCCACTTCCCACCCCACCCTGCCCACTTCCCACCTCCACCCTGCCCACTCCCTGCCCAACTCTGCCCACTACTGCCTGACATGGAGCATTCATAGGACTTATGTGCAAAGAATTGAATGGTCATTTAGGTCTTTTCTCAAGATATCACAAACAGTTTCACAAACAATGTAGATTACATCACCGTGGATAAATTGTTAAATTGATATGAGAGATTTGAGTTGGTAAAGTAACACTGTGTATGTTCAAAGAAGCAGGGCTGTAGTTATACATAGGCATCTTAGGGCCTGTGCCTATGGCGGCAGCTTTTGTGGGACAGCCCTTGGGTGCCTATAGAACAGAATTGTTTATCTAAAATAACATTTAAAAAATCCCTCCAGGGGTGTACAGGGTCCATTTTTGTGTCCCCAAAATGATGTAAATATGGAAGCGACTTCACTTGTACGGTGTGTGTTAAATCATTCCTCTCTTTCAGGGGAGCTGTAAAGGTCCAGTGCCTAGGGTGGCACCAGACCTAAATACATCCCTGGAAAGGAGTGCTTGTTAAGTGCAGTGAAGTCCAAGTTATAAATAAAATCATATAACCCAGTGGCCAAGGGAAAAGAAAAGCAGAGAGGAGGAATAAAGTGGACTGTAGTCACATAGACATAAATAAGGAGAGATCAGAGGAGGAAGGAAGTGACATCACGTACAGAGACTTCAGCACCGTCACGGGTTTACAAAGTGGCAACGTATGTGGCACCCCAATATCACGTGGTTGTCATAGCAACCCAAATATGTGATTTACCTCCTCAAAAGAAACAGCCACATTGGCAGACAGCGGCACTATACCTGGTGTTGGAAGAGTGTATGGTAATTATGAATACTCATGCTGAGCAGTGAGAGAATGCCCCAGATCAAGTTGCTTTGTGTGACAGGGGTTCCACTAATGGGTGCCCATGGTACAAACAACCATAGCATGGGGAGAAATGTAGTGTCCACATTAAATGGCATACTCATGGCTCAGACAGGCAACAATGCCCAGGCACATTAATAGAGAATATAAAAACAAAGAAGACGTATCACAGAGATAAAAACAGTAAATAAGGGACAGGTTAGCGGCTAACCTGCTGGACAATACCTTTATGGGTGGCATACTGTATTTAGACGGGCTGCTGTTTCTCTTAATTCAGTTCCTGATTTTCCCATAGAACCTGATGCAATCGGATACGATAAGAAACATCTATCACTGTTTATCACATGAAAATTCTGTTTAAAGGGGAAAGGGAAAAAAGCTGGATTGAATGAACAAGAATAGTGTGATAAGACATTAAATAATGTTTTCTCGCTGATTTGAATCTGACGCAATATATATTAATTCTATGTAATGATCTTGATAATGATGCTTTAGTTCAGCTTGATCCATTCAAATCGGACTCAATTCCATGGGTGTAATGATAGAGGAGGGGGGCCCAGCATGTAAATGGGCCCCATGATGCCCTAATTGATATACAATTACAATAAATATTGGTAAAAAAGTTCAACCTCTAGACATTTTGGGGGCCTGAAAAATAATTTGCTGTGGGGCACAGTACTAGTACCAGTATAGTACACCCCTGCTCAATTCAATTTAAAGGGATTGTTCACCTTTAAATTAATTATTTGCCTGACTCTTCAAATGAGGCAGGGGTCACTGACCCCAGCTAAAAACAAATGCTCTGTAAAGCTACAAATGTATTGTTATTGTTACTTTTTATTACTCGCCTTTCTATTCAGGTCTCTCCTATTCATATTCCAGTCTCTTATTCAGTTGCTGTTGGTTGCTAGGCTAATTTGGACCCTAACAACCACATTGAGGAATATCACTGTCTACATCATACATCATACTTAGGGGTCAAATTTATCAAAGTTATGTGAAATTTTTATTACTCCAAAAAATATTCACAACTCAAATGGGAGGTTATTTAAGAAAAAACTTGAACGTCTAACATTTGATTGAATATGAAAGATCTGAAAATTCTAATCGAATACAAATCAAATTAGAATTGAGTTGCCCTCTGAAAAAATACTTGGATGTCAGAAAGACAATTAACATCTTCAAATGGTTCAAGGGGCCTCTGCCATTGACTTGTACATGAACTCGGCAGTAGTTTTTTTTCAAAAAAACGGACGGTGGTGTCAAAAACGGGTGCCGGCGTCGAAAAAACGGGCACCGGCGTCAAAAACGAGACGCCGGCGCCGTTTCGCGAATTTTTCGGCGAAGCAAAACAGCACAAATTCGCCCATCACTACTCTTCAGGTTTTAGGTGGTGAATATTTTAATTAGAACTGTGTCTAGGGTCGGGTGTGATAAATTCAAATTCGAGTTGGTGGTTTAAAATTCATATTTGTGAGTTTTGACCCAAAAAAAAAAAATTGGATTCAAATTTACCATTTAAACTTTAATAAATCTGCCCCTAAAAGTTAACTCACAGGTGAACAATCGATTTAACTGACACACCAGTGGAAGCCGTATAAAAAGAAATGAGATGTAAATAACCTTTATCCTAAAAGCAGTTGTTATGGCACTAAGTGGGGCAAAACTGAGACCTTATAGTAAACTTACAGAGATTGTGTGCTTCAGCTTGCACTGCGCAGAGCAAAACTCTGTTGGACATGAAACAGCCATATACATCAGCCTTATGCACCTGACAGAAGAGTATAAGGCTTTCATGTCCTTGCACCAGCTGGTGCTCCTTAGATTGTGCATCTCAATAATGGAAAAGCCATGTGGGCATAACGGGAGATGCCTATTTATCACTTACACTTTGGGGCAGATTCATTAAAGGTCAAGGTTAATTTTTGAATTCAAAAAATTAGACCTTTGAGCTATTTACTTTGACTAGGGAATAGTCCAAATTTGATTTGAATTTGAAAAAAATTTGAAAATTTGAATATCGAAATTTATAATGTACTGTCTCTTTAAAAATTCAACTTTGACCATTCTAAACCTGGCAGAATTGCTGTTTTAGCCTATGAGGGACCTCCTAGAACCTATTTGGAGTCAATTGGTGGACTTTGAAAAATCAAAGTTTTTTTGGGAAAAACTTTGATTCGAATTCAATCGAATACAATATTAATTTGATTTGTACGATTCAAATTCAGCCTAATACGGACCTATTCTATCAAAAACTGACCTATTCGGCCAAAAAAAACATTCAACCTTGGATTGATCTTTTTGAATTCAAATGTCGAAGTTTTTCAAAATTGAATTTTGACCCCCCTTCGTAAATATGCCCCTTTGTATCTCTTTTTTTGCCCTTTATATCTTTATAACTTGCCCTATTATAAAAAACTTCTGTCTATGCATAAGTGTAAGATAATTCTTATTTCTTGTTCCTTTAAGCATTCTTATTTTGTTAAACAAATGGTTTTGTTGGTAAGAGAGTTGTTCTTTTCTTAATTCACCCGTGTCACTTTGCCATTACTTAACATTCACTCATCTGCGGAATAACCTTAATGTACCGGGACATCATTTGGACATAACTTTATGCCCGACAACCTCCAGAGATAAAATTGGCGTGTGAGTTTTAAAAAATCCAATAGTGCTGACGCCAGTTTTATCGTTCTATGTGCTTGCTCGCTTATTTTCCCTCCACGGGCCAACTTGTCTCAGCTAAATGCACTGCTCATGCTTTTTATCAGGACTTGGAAATTCAGTCACAATGCTGAAAACAATATCTGTCTTTACTGCTCCCAGTTCTACTGGAATCTGATGGGCATTCCATTCAACAGACAACAAATCATTTAAAGGGAGGTAAACACACACACATTTATTACAACTTTTACACCTGAAAACTCAGAATTTTGCTCGAAAACTTCGGGGTATTGCCAAAAACCTAGCGAACATCAAAAAAATCATTGGGATTTCTCCCACTGACTTATATGCAACCATGACAGGTCTGAGATGCCGGATTTTCAGATTCTGACTTTTCCCATCCTCCGGGTTTAATAAATTCTGAAAAATTAACATTTAGGGGGTTATTTACTAAACTCCGAATGCAAAAATCATGAAAAATTAGTGATTTTTTTTTATAAAAGCGGACTTGTAAAAAAAATCATGCTGGGCAATTCCATTCAATGGACACCAAATCATTTAAAGGGAGGTAAACATACAAATTTATTACAACTTTTCCATGATTTTTAAAGGATTCTGTCATGATTTGTATGACTACTTTTGGACTATTCCCTAGTCGAAGTACACAAAAAATAGCTTGAAATTCTATTTTTTTTCTAAAATTCACCTCAACCTTTGATAAATCTGCCCCTAAAAGTTACCTATAGATCATGTTGATCATTTTTTGATGAGAGGTTTGTTTTTGTAAATAATTTTTATTTGAAGTTCCTAAACCTGACTGTTTTGCTAAGATGGGATCTGACTGTCCCATCTTAGCCTGTCAGTTATAGATTCTTATGCTAACGGACGCCTGCTGCACAAACATGGCAGCCCCCTCATAGACGAGTGTGGGGAGTCAGATCTGTAATGTAAAAGCTTTGAACAAATACTTTATGGCAAAATTATAAGTAGCAAACAAAGTCAATACTATAATAGATGTAAAAATGGTTTAATTTCTGGTGTCAGTATCTCATTGAGCTTCAGGTAAAAAAAGTCTTTCCCAATGCACAGTTAAAGGAAAACTATACCCCCCAAACAATGTAGGTCTCTATTAAAAGATACTGAGTAAAACAGCTCATATGTAAAATCCTGCTTCATGTAAATAAACCATTATCATAATAATATACTTTTTTAGTAGTTTGTGCCATTGGGTAATCATAAATAGAGAATTGCCATTTTAAAAAATAAGGGCCGCCCCTGAGATCGTAAGATTCGCTGTGTACACATACAAACCACATATAAGGTCACATGAGCCAATTAACAGACAGAGTTCTGCCTTTTGCTTCCTCACTTCTTCCTGTTACAGTTAGTGTTGTAGTATTTCTGGTCAGGTGATCTCTGAGGCAGCACAGATAGAGTCACGAAATGGTGGCTCAAGGCAAGAGATGTAAAAGGGCAATAATTATGTAAATATATATTCCAGTTTGGTAAGATTCTTTAATATGTCATTCAATTTGATATAAACTATTTGTTGCTTAAGTATTCATTTTGGGGGTATAGTTTTCCTTTAAGTCAGCCAGATTGATGGCAGGAAAATGGTTAAAGGGGATTCTAAAAACAAATAATGAACAATTGTAAACATACTCAGAGTGAACCTCTGAGTACTTTTGCAATTTACATTAAATTATTTTATTTTTATAATGATTGAACAATAAGAAGATAACCAGATAACATCTCCCTGACACCTACATTTCTAAAAATTCTCCCATGTACCACCAAGTGATTGACAACAGTCAATAGTAAAAATCCAAGTCTGGCTGACTCCGGTTACATTGAGGAGAAACAATAACTTATCTGAAAGCAGTTCCATTGCTAATTGCTGGCTTTTCTGAAAGTACATGATAAAGCAAAATGAACTGAGATGGCTGCCTGTCCACCAATATTACAATTACAAAATTGCATGTATTGGCTCAAAAATACAATTTTAAATGGCAGAATGAATTACTTCAAATGTACACACTGTAATTTAGAAATTAAAAACTATACCATAAAAATCATGACAGAATCCCTTTAAGGTCAGACTGCCAGAGACCCAAACTGTCTATACACTTCCTGTATTGTCACTTAACCCTAGCATTTCGAATTTCAGAGAGTTGAGGAGTCAAAATCCTGATATTAGCAGTCTAAAACTGATAATATTGCAGACACAACTAAAAATATAAAACCTATTTGCATAGATGCTCAGAGGATCACTTTAAATAACTGTATATCATTTAATTCATTGGGTTGAACTCACATTAAACTCTATTTTTCTAAAACCAGAAATACCATGAAAGAGCTGAATATAAAAAGTAAGAACAGAAAAAAATGATAAACGATGCACTAAAAAATAAACTTCTAAAATGTAATAAATAATAAAAATAGAAAATAAATCTCTAAAAAAATTTAGTTTTTCAGACAATTAGGGGCAGATTCACCAAGGGTCGAATATCGAGGGTTAATTAACCCTCGATATTCGACTGGGAATTAAAATCCTTTGACTTCGAATATTGAAGTGGAAGGATTTTAGCGCAAATAGTTTGATCGAACGATCAAAGGAATAATCCTTCGATCAAACGATTAAAGCCCTCTAATCGAACGATTCGAAGGATTTTAATCCAACGATCGAAGGATTATCCTTCGACCAAAAAAACGTAGGAAAGCCTATGGGGACCTTCCCCATAGGCTAACATTGACTTCGGTAGCTTTTAGATGGCGAACTAGGGGGTCGAAGTTTTTTCTTAAAGAGACAGTACTTCGACTATCAAATAGTCGAATAGTCGAGCGATTTTTAGTTTGAATCCTTCGATTCGAAGTCGAAGTCATAGTTGAAGGTCGAAGTAGTTTTTTTACTTTGAATCCTTCACTCGAAGTTAGTGAATCGGCCCCTTAGTCATGGAAAAAAAAAATCTGAAACGTTTAAAATGTAAATGGGTAAAACAAAATGTCCAATAGGATCAGTTCCGCTCCCAGTAATTTCTATGGGACCTTGACTGCTTTTACTTGGAGACGTTTTGTATTTGAGTTTTTGGTGGGTTTTACACTAAATAAATAGATAAAAAATTTTAAAAAAAAATACCATTTGTGAAAAAAGTTAGAATATAGGTCCCATAGTGTCTGTAATTCAGCAGTAGGTGGAACTAGAAAATTCTGGTGGGAGATTACACTACACAGAGAGGCAGATTCTAATGTCAGAATTTTATCAACCAAAATGCTGAAGGTATCCTGCAGTGCCTGGGAACAAAATGCTTTAGCAGAACAATATTCTACACCCAATATAAAAATATAAAAATTCTGACAAACAGTATTCAGTTCCTCATTAAGAAAGATATACATCCTAATCAAAAGCTTTGGAACACCTCTTGGCGATATAGGAAAACTGCCGGCGTATGAAACTCAAAACTCAGCTGCTGCAGTTTGACCAACAATCTGATTACAGAAAATGTTTGTTTCTCATTTAGGCAATTGGAATTATCAGGAAGCTATTAAAATTTGAGTCAGTGTTTACAGAAGATTAGGAAACGGCGCTCTTCGTAATGCATCATTTGCATACAAATGAAACGAAATCACCTCGGAGGAAAACATTATTTAAAAAGCACATTTCCTAACATTTCTGTTCGGTAGGCGAGAGAATCCAAGACAGAAATACCCTTTTGATTACTTTGCTTAAAATAACAAGCATTCCTGTGTATTAGTAGTCGCCATTTCTTTAAATCGGTAACGAGTTTTGTTTGGAAATAACTCTTTCAGATGAAGGGGGAGAAAAGAATTGGCTTCATCTGTTTCCTTTTGTTCCTCATGATATCAGTCACCTTTGGATAATTGTTGATGACAATTTATTTCCAGAAATGATATTCCTGATCTAATATGAGGGTATAAATAATTCAAAAGATTCCCATTATTATAGGGAATTAAATAAAGGAGATCAACCAGGGGGATCTTTGTAATGATAAACATTCACCTTCCTTGAGGGGTTCTGTTCTGCATTTAATCTTATAATATCCCCTTCAGGGTGTGAGAGGCAGCTTGCTGGAAAATATAATGGCTGGTTGCTGTTCTTTTAAGATAAAGAAAAACAATAGCTTGGAGTTTGTTGTTCTCTGGTATCAAATCTTGTTTATTTTAATAAATAAATTAAATAGAAACAAGGTATTTGATTTCTTCTTTCCAGCGCATTCGTTAAATTTGATTGTATACTGTATATCTCATATATACGTGGCGTTTTTACGTCGATTTTTAAAAAAGCTCCGTCGGCCGTGACTACGCAGACACTGCACTTTCACTGAAACTAATGGAAAACACACTATGGCAATTCTCACAGGGCGCTTGCAAGCTGAAATCCGCCACGAGACGCCAGTATTGGCATTTTTTAGCAGAAACGCCAATACGTCAAGAAACTACCAAATTGATAGACTCTATGGGATCTGCAAGTTTGAAACCACACTTTACATAAATACGCAGCGTATTTTAAATATGGCATCCAAATTCTCGCAAGATAAATGACGCCTATACCTTTTTAGGGCCGGTTACTTAATTACGTTGCGTTCTGATGATCATTCCTTCTCCATTTTGCATGTACATAGTTTTTCTATTTCTAAATAGCTTTTCTATTTTCTATTTCCAGCCAGTCAAATTATTGGGAACAAGAAAAATGAGACGTGCATCTTGGGAAAAGAAACCTACGTGCTGAAAAACGAATGAAAAACCCATGTTTATGGTCACATGTGGTTTCAGTGTCGTATTTACGCCCGACGGAGCTTTTTTAAAAATGCGACATAAAAACGCCATGTCTGGGCTTGATCAACTTTCACCTGTATATTAATTGCCTTAATCCCACCTGTTCTAAACTCTGCAGGTTAAAGGCTTAAGGGCTCTTACACATGAGCGTTCCGACCTGCGCTCCCCTGCGTTCCGTTTTTTGGCGTTCAGCCGCAGGGTAGCGCAGGAATAGACGCAAGTCATTATTTGAAATGGGGCTGTACTCACTCAGGCGCGTGTAGGCGCCGAACGCAGGAAAAATGCAGCATGTTGCGTCTGAACCTGCATTCGGCGCCTACACGCGCCTGAGTGAGTACAGCCCCATTTCAAATAATGACTTGCGTCTATTCCTGCGCTCCCCTGCGGCTGAACGCCAAAAAACGGAACGCAGGAGAGCGCAGGTCGGAACGCTCATGTGTAAGAGCCCTTAAGCTTGATTAACTAATTAAGTGTGAAGTGCTATTTGCCCAAAGCAGTACCCATCCTTGGGGCAGATTCACTTACCTGCGAAAAGTCGCCAGCGATCACTTCGCACCCATTGCTACACTTTGCCTGGCTAAAATTCGCTCAGACAATGCTAATTCACTAAAATGCGGAGTTTCGTTGTGGGCGCCAAACGCTGGCGACTTTTCCCTAGCGTTATTTCAGTAATGAGAGCAATTTAAAGCAAAGATGCGATAGCGTTCATTTTTGCCTAGCGCAAATTCGCTAGAGGTCTTGCACTCAGGTTAATTTGCATACGGTGGGACATTTAACATCTTTATGTTATATGTTGCAGCAAATACATTACATTTCCATTGTTAATTACACAAGTCCAGGGAACCTTAATAAAGACAATAGCGTTGTTATAATGCCCTACACATGAGCCCAGTGTATAGTTAGGGGCAGATTTATGCAGAAACTGCACTTCCACTGAAACTAATGGAAAACACACTATGGCAATTCTCACAGGGCGCTTGCAAGCTGAAATCCGCCACAAGACGCCAGTATTGTAGTTTTTTTAGCAGAAACGCCAATACGTCAAGAAACTACCAAATCAATAGACTCTATGGGATCTGCAAGTTTTGATATGAGCTTTTAAAAAGTTACTGAAGGTTATGCTGCTGCTTATGAGTTTAAAGTGTGTCTTAATTTGTATGTGGTCTCAAATAGGAAAAGGTAAATTCATTAAATTTCTTTTAAATCAGTAACAAGACTTGAAAACATTTTTGTTGTATTGTACAAGTTTCTTATAGCCATTCATCATAAAAGTTTGCACACAGCTATAATAAACTTTTTCATGAGTTATCACGTCAGTCATCTGGAGCAGACCTGAGAGTTTTTGGACCATAGGCTTGGACGGTTAGAAAACCATGGAAGAAGCAGTAAAACGATTTGATAACTTAAATTTTATTCAGTATTGGCAAAAAGTTTTATACACATTTCATAAATATGTAAGAATTCAGCTTGTAAAATTTTAAATAAAAGCTTTATTGAATCCATTTTGGTGAAACCATCGATGTCCAACACATTTGTACCACATGCTACTGGAAGTGGTACAAAACACATAAGGACTAGTGACTGGCGAATAAATTTGCCAGGCACAAAATCGCAGTGGAATTTCCACGTTTTGCCGCCAGCAAATAAATTGGCAAACTGCAGCGAAAATTCATAGCCAAAAAATCCACCGCCTAAAAATAAATTTGGCCCATAAAATAAATTTGGCGCGCATAAAAATTGCTGTGTGTCAAAATTATTTGGACTCCCATTAACTTCAATGCATTTGGACAAAATAGGCGCACTGCGTCGCTGGCGTCAAAATTGACTCGTATCAAAATAATTTTGATGGCCATTGATTTCAATGCATTTGGACAAAATAGGTGCGCGTATAAAAATTGTTGCGAGCATTAAAATTGACATGCGTCAAAATAATTTTGACGCCCATTAACTTCAATGCATTTTGTGCCGTTTCACAAATTTCGCTGTAAATTCGAACATCACTAATAAGGACTTAACGTATTCAGTGTTGCCAAAAAGTTTTGTACATTTTTCACAAATGTATAAAAATTCCACCTGTAAAATTTAAAATAAAAGCTTTATTGAATCCATTTTGGCGATTCCATCCATGTCCGACACATTTGCACCATTTGCTACTGGAAGTGGTACAAAACACATCAGGACTTAAAATATATTCAGTGTTGGCAAAAAGTTTTGAACATTTTTCATAAATGTCTAAAAAATGCCTCCTGTAACATTTAAAATAAAAGCTTTATTGAATCCATTTTGGTGAAACCACATTCCCACCACATGTTACTGGAATTAGTACAAAACCAGGAGTCCTACTGATGAGCTAATCCGCCCCATTTAGCTTCGCTGGAAAATTTGTGAAATTGCTAAAATTACCAAAACGCATTGAAGTCAATGGGAGTCAAATGTTTTTATTGTGTGGCAATTTTTCAAATTTTCTCACTCCAAATGCATTAAAGTCAATGTGCATTTTTTTCTTGTGGTAACTTTTTTTGTCTCTGCGACTTTTTTGTCCAAATGCATAAAAGTCAATGGATGTTTTTCTTATGGCGATTGTTTTTGTCCAAACGCATTAAAGTCAATAGGCGCTTTTTCTTATGGCGAATTTTTTGTCTTGGTGACATTTTTGTCTCGGCAACTTTTTTGCCGTGGCAAGATTTTCCACAGCAAGTTTGTCTGCTGCGGATTTTTGCCGCAGTTTCACAAAAAAATTTACAGATGGTGAAATTCGGAATTTCGCCACAAATCCTTAACTAGCTAAAACATTTGCCCAATCACGAATCAGGACTTTATTCAGTATTTGCAAAATGTTTTTTTTTCATAAATATGTGAAAATTCCACCTGTAAAAATATTTTTTAAAAAAGCTTTGTTGAATCCATTCTGGTGAAACCATCGATGTCTGACACATTTCACACCATATGTTACTGGAAGTGGGACAAAACACATGAGGAGTTGATGACAACATTTTTACTGATCCATAAATATAAAACATCAAGTCCTGATGTATTTTGTATCATTAAGGGGCAAATTTACTTATAGTCGAATATTGAGGGTTAATTAACCCTTGATATTCGACTGTCGAAGTTAAATCCTTCGACTTCGAATATCGAAGTCGAAGGATTTCGCGCTATTCGTTCGATCTGATTCGATTTGGAGGATTTTAATCCATCGATCAAACGATTTTTCTTCGACCAAAAAAAATACTTAGAAAGCCTATGGGGACCTTCCCCATAGGCTAACATTGACTTCGGTAGCTTTCAGGTGGCGAACTAGGGGGTTGAAGGTTTTTTTTAAAGAGACAGTACTTTGACTACCAAATGGTCGAATAGTCGAACGATTTTTAGTTCGAATAGTTCGATTCAAAGTCGTAGTCGAAGGTCGAAGTAGCCCATTCGATGGTCGAAGTAGCCAAAAAAACATTCAAAATTCTATATTTTTTTTCCTCTATTCCTTCACTCGAGCTAAGTAAATGGGCCCCATGTTGTTTCAGACATCGATGGTTTACAGCTTTTTAAAAACTCTTTATACACAGACTTCTGCCTCCAGCTCCAGAATGGAATGACTTTACAAGACTTTCTGAACTGCGTATTCAACAACATGCAATACTGATGCATTCCATGACATGGCAGATGTTACAGCAGTAACGGAGTTGGTTGTTTGAAAGTATAAAATGAAAATATATTATTAAAATTGTCCATATTGCAATAACCAGAAGGAGAACATATGTTTGATTTCCTAATGGGTGCATTCCAATAAATACATTTAAATAGCAGGTTGTATTTGTGAAGTGGTTGTGCATATAAAAATATTTTTTTTTAAAAAATTGGTTCTAATTATGATTTGTCTCCCTGGTTTCTGAAAACATTGACAAACAGTTTTACTTTCCATACTACAAAAAAAAAAGTCAACTGGTTTGTGGGCAATATTTACAGATGATCAAAATTCTTGCATGGGTTTATTTCAATCCTGACAAATGACATTTAAAGGAACGGTAACACCAAAAAATGAATGTGATGAAAAGTAATGAAAATATAGTGTAGTGTTGCGCTGCACTGGTAAAACTGGTGTGTTTGCTTCAGAAACTCTACAATAATTTACATAAATAAGTAGCCATGGGGCAGCCATTCAAACCTGAAAAAGGAGAAAAGGCACAGGATACACAACAGATAAGCTCTGTAGTATACGCTGAGATTCTTAAGTATGTATCTCTTATCTATTGTATATCCTGTGCTTGAATAGCTGCCCCATGGCTACACAGCAGCTTTTTTATATAAACTATAGTAGTACTAATCTGTTATCTACTGTGTATCCTGTGCTTGAATGGCTGCCCCCATGGCTACACAGCAGCTTGTTTATATAAACTATAGTAGTACTTATCTGTTATCAACTGTGTATCCTGTGCTTGAATGGCTGCCGCATGACTACACAGCAGCTTGTTTATATAAACTATAGTAGTACTTATCTGTTATCTACTGTGTATCCTGTGCTTGAATGGCTGCTCCATGGCTACACAACAGCTTGTTTATATAAACTATAGTAGTACTTATCTGTTATCTACTGTGTATCCTGTGCTTGAATGGCTGCCCCCATGGCTACACAACAGCTTGTTTATATAAACTATAGTAGTACTTATCTGTTATCTACTGTGTATCCTGTGCTTGAATGGCTGCCCCATGGCTACACAGCAGCTTGTTTATATAAACTATAGTAGTACTTATCTGTTATCTACTGTGTATCCTGTGCTTGAATGGCTGCCCCCATGGCTACACAACAGCTTGTTTATATAAACTATAGTAGTACTTATCTGTTATCTACTGTGTATCCTGTGCTTGAATGGCTGCCCCATGGCTACACTTGTTTATATAAACTATAGTAGTGTTTCTGAAGCAAATACAATTTTACCAGTGTGGGGCAACAGTACGTTACACTGTACTACTTTTAAAACATTCATTTTTTTGGTGTTACTCTTCATTTAAAAGAAAGAAAAAAAATTGTAAATTTTTTTGATTGTGAAAAACCCCTTTCACAATCAACTTTTATAGCCATTTGGGTGGTTAGATTTTTAACTGTAAAATGTTCTTGATTGCAGTCTTGATAGACAAGCACAGTCACTTTCTTTGGCTCAAGGGAATGCCTGTCATGTTACAGTACTTTCATATAATAGGGGATGTTCCGATAATTGCTGGATGTGATTTATATTGCATGCACAAAGTTATTTAATGCCTCACTGAGTAAAAGTTAATTATTTGGTACAACTTCATGCTAATCTCTTCCTTGAGAAACATCTAGCTCTAGGTTGTGAAAGACTTTGGACGGTAGAAGCACTATAGTGAACTAGAATATATAGATGAGAAATCGTTAAGCTGGTAGGAGGTTGCCTTTTTCTTCTTTCTTCCTATAACTGAATAAATGCACAATCACTTATTTCAGAAGTTCAGAAAGGAAAGAACTCTATATGGTGAGACATCCTACACGTTGTATGTGTACTGAATTGCAGACTTTGAAAATGGAACAACCACTTTGTACCATAGCAAGTAAGACACGTAGGGCCCATTTATTAAACTTTAACATTTTCTGGTTCAGTTTTTAAAGCGGAAAACACATTTTTTTGACAACAAAAAAAACATTCTGAAAATAGGGGGCAGGACAAATACAGGAAGATTTGTTTGTAAATGTGAAAAGAGCTTCTCTTCCTTTATCTTTAGAAAAGTTGACACAATTCAAGTCAAGTAACTAACTTGTATCTGTATCACAAAGAACATTACTGGGGTTATTTGTTGAAGCTTAATGTTTTCTGTTCAGGCTTTTAAAGGGGAAAACTTTAATTTTTTAAAGAAAATAAAAGTAGAATTTTTTAAAGATTAAGGGGCACATTTATTTAGCTCGAGTGAAGGATTAGAATAAAAAATACTTCGAATTTCGAAGTATTTTTTTGGCTACTTCGACCATCGAATTTGCTACTTCAACCTTCAACTACGACTTCAACTTCGAATCGAACAATTCGAACTAAAAAACTCGACTATTCGACCATTCGATAGTCAAAGTACTGTCTATTTAAAAAAAATTTTGACCACCTACTTCGCCACCTAAAACCTACCGAGCACCAATGTTAGCCTATGGGGAAGGTCCCCATAGGCTTTCCTAGCTTTTTTTGATCTAAGGAAAATCGTTCGATCGATGGATTAAAATCCTTCGAATTGTTCGATTCGAACGATTTTTTCGTTTCCTTTGATTGAAGGAAATGTGGTAAATCCTTCGACTTCGATATTCGAAGTCGAAGGATTTTACTTTGACGGTCGAATATTGAGGGTTACTTAACCCTCGATATTCGACCAATAGTAAATGTGCCCCTTATTGTACCCCAAAGCTGCTAGAAATCTGAATCCGAAAATACTCCACCTCAAACCTTTCAAGGTCATCTAGAAGTCAATGGCAGATATTCCTGAAGTTGATTCTTGACATTGCGATCTGCACTGGTATAATCCAATATAGTCTGGGGTTTGATCCGATAAGCAATAAAGTTGCGTTTTTTCAGTGACAAATCGAAAAAGTTGAGTTTTTGGAGTGGCGATTGTATGATTCGAATTGATGCACAAATTTGTCGTGGTGACTTTTTCGAGAAGAATTATTGATAAATTAGTTCAATTCGTTGATGGGAGTTTGTTTTAATAAATAACATGAGATAAACGAGCCTTAGTAAATAACCCCCTTGTACTTTCTGCCCTTTAGGGTGCTTCATTTATTTTGTTTACTTGACCCTTTATAATCATAAAATAAACCCTAGAAAGTCCGGCATTATGTAGTTCACACTATCTCACTGGTTTATCCCATTGGTTAGTTTGAGATCAAAATAGCATCACATTAGATGATCATTGCATAGCCCCAACATTATTTTAGTGTCTGAGCCACCATTTAACAAAAAGGCAGCAGGGCATATTGGGGCAAAGTTTGCTCAAATTCCTTGCTGTGGGCACCAATACCATAAAGAACACACTCAGTAGATAGAATAAACACTTGGTCAAACCATAAATCACATTACCACACATAATAAATGTGCAGGTAGATAAAACTTTCTTTAAATGTTTCAACTACATTTTCTCAGTGGTTCTTGTTAGTGATGGGCGAATTTATTCGCCAGGCTGAATTTTCGCCGCCAGTGAATAAATTCGCAAAACGCCCGCGAAAATTCGCCGGCGAATTTTTGCCGCGAATTTTCACGGGCGTTTTGTGAATTTAACGTTACAACGGGCGCCGGCATCAAAAAGCGCCGTTTCTCGAATTTTTTGGCGTTTTGCGAATTTCGTTCGAAATTCGCTAATTTTTCGGCGAATTGAAACGGCGCAAATTCGCCCATCACTAGTTCTTGTTTATTCAGGTTCATAGAATTCCTTGTCTATGCTTTTGGAAAAACAAAAATGTATTCTCCTAATATTTGCCATGCTGTAACTTTCCAATAGAAGTCAAACTTGAAAGTTTTTTTTTAACACTCTTCGACATGTCATAATTGGGATGGTCTTGTAGAAGTCTTCGGCAGATGTTCCAATTCCAATTTGAAGATATCATGGTCTGTGTTGGGTTATGTACAAAAATACAATAAATTTTGGGTTTTCACCCGATAACAAAAAATTTAGGAGTAAAAACTGAAAAATTTGTCTGATTCATGTTTTTTTACGATTTTATATAGACTTTTCCCAAACTTAATTTTTCAAGATATTTCATAAATAAATAAAGTATCATCATGGATGGGTGTTTGGTCGCGTTTTTTTTATTGAAATTATGAGAAAAATTTGAGAGTTTGAGTTTTAGTAAAAAACCCCCCTACGTCTTCAATGAGAAAATTACTTTGAACATCTATATTCTTGGCATCATTTTATTCTCTGAAGCTCTGAAACTCTAACCTGGAATAAAAACTCTTGTCTGAAAGCATTTGAACAGGCAATGTCAATCACTTTTTGGACATGACCATAGAGGAATCAATGCAGAAGGAATCTAGAGAATAGACATCAAATTATTACAGTTGAAAAAAGGTCCTCTTGGGGCTCTGTCAGATGTTGCATCCACAAAATGAAAACTCTAACACATAGGGCTGTTTAGTATTAATTAGTATTATTTAGTTTTTTCAGATTTATTAACACTTTCCTTACTATCATTAATGTATGGAGATACATATACTGTACATATGTCAATGGCACAGAATACTTGAGAAGTGAAAGGCAATTCTATTGTATGGAGTGCTACCATGCTAAACCAGATGCAAATTGCATGAAAAGATTAAGGGGCACATTCACCAAGCTCGGGTGAATGAATAGAGGGAAAAAGCACAAAGTTTTTTGTGCTCCTCGACTATCGAATTGGTGTAAATTCGCCTGAGTAGAATGATTCGAATAGATCGGGCGCAAAAACGATGCGAATATTCGCCCATTCGATAGTCGAAGTACTGTCTCTTTTAAAAATCATTCGACTGCCTACTTCGCCATATTAAACCTACCGAATTGCTTTAAAAGCCTATGGGAAAGTCCCATAGGCTTGTTTTCTAAGTTTTTGATCGAATAAAAAGGCATTCGATCGATCATTCAATCAAATGAAAATCCTTCGATCGAATATTCGATCGTGCAACTATTCGCCGGGCGAATATTCGCCCATTCCACTATTCGCCAGCACGTAAATTTGCCCGAATTCCCTATTCGATTATATTCCCCAGTCGAATTTCGAGGGATTTAACCCCTCAAAATTCGACCCTTGATACATCTGCCCCTAAGAGTTTGAACAACCCTTTTCAATACTGGAATGATGTTACATTTGGAAGGATTTCTTCTGGAAAATTACATCCATTATAAGACAATAATCATCATCACTTTCCCTTTAAATAATAATCCGCTATATCTATCGTTTTTTTGACCCTTTTCCAACAAAATGCTGAGATGCAAATCTATTTTTTATTTGACTTTATTTGCAATATAATATCTTGCTACAGGATTGATACTCCTCAAAAATACGACACAGCATTTTTCTTTTTTCAGATGATCTGATATTTCATTACCATATTCAGCATTTTATCAGTCTTAACTTTGCCTCTTTCAATATTTAATCTTCTTTGGATGCTATTCTAAACCTCTGTTCATTATTGCTGTAGGTTAACATTTGCCGAACTGCTCATTCTCCAAGGAAGCTAATAGTAATTCAGTGTCATTACGGGTATATTCCATTAGCACATTTAATTGTAAGAGATATCAAGAAAATTTATATTCTGAAGCTTTCTTGTCTAGGGACTGTATTGGAATTAAATTCTGCTCCTATAGCACTGGATAAACCCAATGCACTTTCCATTGATTCACCATTATGTCATTTATAACAGCTTTCTGCAATTTTGCTCTGAAACAAAATCACAGGGAAGTTTCTTGTAGAGTTTTAGGTTCTATTTAAAAATGATTTTTTTTACATTCAGGCTTTGGTCTAATCAAATATATACCATGTTTTATTGCAAAAATGCAGTTAAGAAAACTTCATAAGGAGTAAAACTTATGAGTGATAATTAAATTTTAACTCAATGTAATGCACAAACACATAAAATGCTTGAACAAAAAGGAAAAGAAAAGATATTAATGTCCACTAAAAACCCATTTTATGTTTGCTTTATAGAGAACACTTTATGATTATATCCTTGAGATTCTGCTCCTTATAGATCTATCTATAAATTTTAATATGATCCAACTAACAATATTTTGCCCCCCAAATGCATGAGCAAAAGCACTCACTCTTATTAAATTAGTTTTACAAAAGGGTAATGGCATGCTTGGTCTTGGACGTGAAATCAATGTCAGCCTTGAGGTTACTTTTGACTTGTCAAGAAATCAATGCAGGAACCTTGTACCACTTAGAAAGGACAGGGATAGTTACATGTAACTGAACACGTAAGTATATGAGCTTTTATGTTTGTTTCTTCTTCACTTTACATATTTACATATTGTATTTTATTGCAGAATTCAACTACATTCATTTAAAAAAAAAAAAAATCTTCCAAAACTATTTTTGTCTAGAGTCAAAATAATTTTCATTTTTGTATTTTGAAGAACAGGTTGCCCCTTTTAAGGCTTGCACAAAACAAAATAAAAACCATAAGAAAATCCTACTCCTGTCCGGAGGCTAACTAAACACATCGGGGCAGTTTTATCAAAGGTTAAGGTGAATTTTCGAATGAAAAAAATTTGAATTTCCAGCAATTTTTTGTGTACTTCAACTAGGGAATAGTCCAAATTAGATTTGAATTTGAAAAAAAATTAGAATATCGAAATTTATTATGTACTGTCTGTTTAAAAATTAGACTTCAACCATTTGCCATCTAAAACCTGCCAAATTGCTTTTTTAGCCTATGGATGACCTCCTAGAAACTACAGTATTTGGAGTCAATTGGTGGACTTTGAAAAATCAAAGTTTTTTTGGGGAAAAACTTAGAATCGAATGCGCTATTACTTTGTATGATTCGTATGATTCAAATTTGGCTATATACGAACCTATTCGATCGAAAATTGACCTATTCGACCAAGAACAATTTTGACTTAATTTCAGTTGGTCTTTTTGAATTCAAATTTCAAAGTTTTTTCAATTTGAAATTCGACTTTGATAAATATGCATGCATGACAAAATCTTCTATAGAGTAGGGTCTCTTAGTAGTACAATGGTTACTCACCACATCAAGGAAGTGGCCCAGGTGCACCGCCCTGGGCCCTCAGCACAAGGGGCGGATAAACCGAAATCTCAAATAGAAGCAGGCACTCAAGGGCAAAAACTTCCACCAGGCAGATGTTCCAAAAGTGAAAAAGTTTATTGTGTCAAAACAGCCTGACGTGTTTCTTGTTCCAAACACTTAATCACAGGCTATGATTAAGTGTTTGGAACATGAAATGCATCAGGCTGTTTTGACACAATAAACTTTTTCACTTTTGGAACATCTGCCTGGTGGAAGTTTTTGCTCTTGAGTGCCTGCTTCTATTCGAGATTTTGATAAATATGCCCCACAGTTTCCCTTTCTAACATGCCAGTCAGCTATTCTGACTATGACATACAAACACACCAAAGATATTCACCTATCCAGTACATTGTGGCTTTTTATCAGAGCAGTCTCTCTGAGGAGCTCCCATCTCCTCTCACGGGCAACACAGTGAGCTGCAAAACCAAACTTTTTAAAACCCAGCAGCTAGGTTAATTGGAATCCCATGCACATGCTTACTTGAATGTTAACCCTAGAGTTGCCGGTTGAAATATTGCTTCTTTTGCCTACAAAATCCCTCACTCCGCTACACTTCCAAAACTATAACCTAAGGATTTAAATTCAAAGTTGATTTTAGTATATAATCTCAATAAAAGAAATGTTCTTTATTCTAAAGGGATCTGCTTTGTGTACCTTGATAAAATGTTAAAGTATGTTAGAAAATACTTTCATTATACATAACTTTCACATTTTAAGACAAATATTAGTTTCAAGCTCTCCCTTTATCATCTTTAGTTCGTTAATTTACTTGGACCCTTTCTTTAAACGGATTGTTCTAGAAAAACAGGAAACTCTTTCTTGAATGAAATCTCTAAATTTGTAATGAGTTATTAATTTATTTGTAAATTACAAAGTAAACATATTTCTTATTACATATCACTCATACTGTACCTAGCTGTAACATATAAAAGTCATCTGCAGTTTCTGTAAAGAATTATATGCTAAGATGCATTTGTGTCATTGGGTCTATAACCTAATAGGAATCTGGGCTGTGTTCATTTCCTTTTTAATAACGAACAAGCAAACAAAACTTTAATGCCTTTAATATTAATATTAATATTGCATCCTTAATTAAAACATTAATCTCCACATCAGCACATTTTCCAGTGCAATTAAGGGGCAGATTTATTAAGGGTCTAATTGTAAATTCAAATTGAAATTTTCAAGTTGGATTTTTGGTCAAAACTCACAAATTTGAGTTGGGAATAATCCAAACTTGAATTCAAATTCAAGATTTATCATACCTGGACCCTGGGAGCAACTCTAATTCGAATTTTCGCCACCTAAAACCTGCAAAGTTCATGTAGAATTCAATAGCAGAGGTCCAGTGACCCATCTGAAGATATTAATAGCCTTCCTGACATTCAAGTTTTTTTCAGAGAAAAAACTCAATTCAAGTTTAGTCTAATTCAATTTGAATTTGATTCAAGTTTTCGGGTTGATAATATTTGTTTGCATTTAGGTGTTCGAGTTTTTTCTGAAATAAGATACTATTTGAATTTTGAGGTAATTTGAGTTCATTCTAGATCCAAAAACTTAACATTCGACCTTTGTTAATCTGCCCCTTAATAAATGTAATTTATCCAGCCCTTCTCATTTTACAATGGAAGGCCCATTTATCAATATTCTCATTTTAGTGGTTGTAGAGTTTTTGAATCCATGAACAAACTAGCATGTAATTTATGAAAATGAATTAAAAGATCTGACTATAAAAAGTACAAAATAAAAAGATTTTGAACAATACACTAAAAAATACAAAAACCTCTAAAAATACAAGTTTTTTAGACAATTACTAGCGAAAAAAATCGGAAACCTCTAGAAAGTCTGAATGGCTAAAAAAAAAGGTCCAATAAGATCAGCGCAACTCCCATTGGCTTCTATGGGCCTTCAACTGTTTCTACTTGAAGTAATTTTTCATGGTTTTTATACTTCATAAATCTCAAATTTTTAAAATTTTATAGAAATAAAAAAACTCGTAAATTTGTGAAAAAAATGTTAAGTATATGAATTGAAAAATTATATTTACTTTTCTTTAACAAATCCCTATAACAACCTGTTATTTGTAATCTTTTGGCAAAAATTAAATTATATTCAGCCCTTTATAAAAGATGAGAACCTCCTCTAAGATTGTCTACATGTATAGGCAAAACTTTTTACAAGGTTTTGAGGGATCTCAGCTGATTTTTATTATTATATTTTCTGTATCTTTTTTGCCCAATAGAAATAGACAAGAGAGATAATGCGGAGCAAAACAATGTGAAAAAGTGAAAAATTGTACATAAATATTGAGCAAAACTTTTTACAAGGTTTTGAGGGATCTCAGCTGATTTTTATTATTATATTTACTGTATCTTTTTTGGCAAGAGAGATGATGCGGAGCAAAACAATGTGAAAAAGTGAAAAATTTTCTCAATATTTATGTACAATTTTTCACTTTTTCACATTGTTTTGCTCCGCATTATCTCTCTTGTCTATTTCTACTGGGCAAAAAAGATACAGTAAATATAATAATAAAAATCAGCTGAAATCCCTCAAAACCTGTGTGATTTATGAGTATGTATATATATACTACAATGTATTGTATATTATTGAATATAGAATGAAATTGTTGCTAAACAAACATAAAACATACTTTTTTTCATTGTTCTTATTTAATGAGCAAACTTATGGTCAGGTCATGTTGCACCACTAAGAACAAAATCATGACCCTTTTTTCAGTTTTACAAAAAGGAAAAGAGACAAGTACAATGTTTTTGTATTGAAGTACAAATAGTACTTGTAGGAAAAGGTAAAACATTTTTTTTTTTTTTTTTTTTTAAATATATATATATATATATAATTTTTATTTGCTTTTTTTGTCTTGTAAACTTAAACATGTTAAAATACAGGGCACATGGTTATTTAATACTGTATATATTTAGTCAAGGGACCAGCAGTCACTTATATTAATGTGTAGAAACATCTATTTAAGTATATTGTACAATGACCAATGTTTCAGTCCTTGTTAGGACCTTGATAAATATTGATTATGCTCATGTCAATAGTGTGTGATAACCTAATTTTTAAATACAAAACATTACTTAATTGATGCATCTTGAGGACACAGCACTTTTTTAAGTTAGGATGTGGGAATTAGGAAATAGATTCATCTAATTATAGGGACTGTTATTATACTTGCCCATTTTGCTTGCACCAAATTTCAATCTACATTACACAAGGCACTGAATTAGGGATGCACCGAATCCACTATTTTGGATTCGGCCAAAACCCTGAATCCTTCACGAAGGATTCGGCCGAATAACGAACCAAATCTGAACCCTAATTGGCATATGCAAATTAGGGGCGGGAGCATATTTTTCAAAATTTAATTTAATTTAAAAAAAGTCTGGCCAAACTAGTATCCACTATTGGAGCTTATTTGTTATTAAAAAAGTTTGATTTAATTGGATCAGGGACAAACCCAAAAAATTGAGCGAAAATCAGAATCGCGTTTTTTACTGAATTGCTAGATTTTTTTCTGACTTTTTTCTTAAATTTTTCAGATTTTTGCCTGAAAAATCAGAAGTAGTTGGATTTTCAAGCTATTTCCAGTACAGACCACAGAAAATTACAAATACTCTAGGATAGGGACCTCTCCCATTGATTTATATACGACTTCGCTAGGTCTGAGATGCTGGATTTTCAGATTCTGACTTTTTACATACTCAGGGAATAATAAATCTCAAAAATTGAAGGTTTTTTTCTAATAAAAATTTGGATTTTATATTCAAAAAAAACTTTTTTGGCATTCAGACTTTTATCAATAACCCCATTGGAGTCTTTTTTTTTTTTTCATCTGTTGTCCTTGTTGTAATGTAATGTTTACAAAAACAGGTGTCAAGTGCAATTTTCAGTTCAGGTTTCTGCCCATAAATGAAAGTGTGAGTGTTGATTTATGTTTCACTGGGACAGAGCATTAGCAGAAGTCTAAATAAACACACAGGACTATGTTAAAGAGATATTGATATCTATGATATACAGTATGTATATATGTAAATAAACCTAGTATCCTCATGCTTCCAAACAAGGATTTTAAACTGTAGCAAGATCAAGGGGCCGATTCACTAACTTCGAGTGAAGGATTCGAAGTAAAAAAACTTCGAATTTTTGTGCTCCTCGACTATCGAATTGGCGTAAATTCGCCTGAGTAGAATGATTTGAATAGATCGAGCGCAAAAATGCTGCGACTATTCGCCATTCGATAGTCAAAGTACTGGATCGAGCGCAAAAACGCTGCGACTATTCGCCCATTCGATAGTCGAAGTACTGTCTCTTTTAAAAATACTTCGACTGCCTACTTCGCCAGCTAAAACCTACCGAATTGCTTTAAAAGCCTATGGGAAAGTCCCATAGGCTTGTTTTCCAAGTTTTTGATCGGATAAAAAGGCATTCGATCGAATGAAAATCCTTCGAACGAATATTCGATCGAGCGCCTATTCGCCTGGCGAATATTCGCCAATTCGACTATTCGCCAGCGCGTAAATTTGCCCGAATTGCCTATTCGATTCTATTCCCCAGTCGAATTTCGAGGGATTTAACCCCTCGAAATTCGACCCTTGATGAATTTGCCCCTAAATGTAATTATTTGGTTATTTCACTTAAATCTGATCTGAAAAAAGTGTAATTGCTCTTCCAGCTACGTGTTAGGAACTCAGAATGGCTGTGCTGGGGCCCTTTGTTGGATTCTGTCTGGGGCACATCTGCATAGAGGATTTTTTTCCCATTTGAGTTGCTTTTCTCTAGGAGATCTGGTTTCCCAATATGTATCAGTACGTTAGTAGAGTGATGTTTTTAATGCTGATTTAATTCTGATTCATTAAAGGATGACATGACTGCCCTTTCTGTCAATAGTCACTGTCGTATATACCTCCATCTACATTGAACATTTCCTTCTCCTTTAAAAACGTGACCAGAAAAATTTGAGGATTAATAAATAGACCCCTTATTGATTCAATGATATGATTTAAAAACAAAGAACCAAACACTTTTGACCCAAATGGTCATTGTACTGCTATTAAATTGCTACTGGCACTCGACATCTGGTAACAAATTCATTTTTCCATCATTCATTATCGCGTCGATACAAACAGCATATTTAGCGACTTTCCTGTCTTGAATAATAATGTCTGTGTTTTTTTTTGCAGGAGGCGATGAATGTCAATCACATTTTACAAATTGAGAAATCACAGAGGTTTCATTAGCGAAATCATTAATGGTTATTAATGCCGCTATTGCATAAATAATATTTGATATCAACAAAACCAATTTGTGCCTTACAGGCCACTGAAACTCCCATCTGGCAAAGAGAGCGTACGAATGTTTGTTTCCAAATGTACATTATAAAATTAATGAGCCTTTAATTAAGCAAACATGAGAGACAAGGATTTCATCAACTGGTCATTAATGCGATAAAATCACCCAGGGAAGGAGTTATTTGTTCAGACAGACTTAAAAAGGCTCCCATCCTACATACCTACAGCTCGTAGATCAAACGCGTGACCGCAATTCTGGATTCGTACAATTTTCCTGCTTCTAACGTGGCTCAGTCGCTGCCAAGGAAAGTTTGGCTCTGATTAAAACGGTGGGGTTCTTGTGCAGAAATCGATAGTAATAATTCTGCTTAAACACCACTGTCCTGAAAGAAATGCTGATTGGAAAGTAGTTCTTCTTGATTGAAAGATGTTGGAACAGTTCTAAATAACATATCTCTGTAATTCTTGTAACTCAGTATTGGATTCATGCAGTGCTTGATAAATGTATAAAAACACACACCGAAATCCATTCTTTAAACAAGCATTTTGCAAACTGTGAGGCTCACTTGCCGCCTGGGGAGATCTGAGTGGACCTGTGTTAATTAAAAATGAAAAGAAGTCAAAGAACTTGCCTATTCTCGCTATGCTTAACTGTGATTTATTGTTGTGCTACAATGAAGAACTTTTTGCGATGGGTCATCAGTAGTGATGGGCAAATTTATTCGGGAGGCGCGAATTTTCAGCGAATTTGCGGCAAAAACGGACGCCAGCATCAAAAACGAGTTTCGCAAATGGCGCAAACGGTGCAAATTCCGGTAGGGATGGGCGAATTTGACCCATTTCGCTTCGCCAAAAATTCGCCCATCCCTACAAATTCGCCCATCACTAGTCATCAGGTAACCTGTAGTGATGGCCGAATTTATTCGCCAGGCGCAAATTCGCGGTGAATTTGCGTGATTCGCCGCCAGCGAATAATTTTTTTTTCGAAAAAACGGACGCCGGCGCCGTTTCGCGAAGAGAGGTGTTAGACTAAGTGCAAACACATAGGGCCATTGGAGATGTTTTTATTTTAATTTTGTTTTGATACATTTTTTACAGGTTTATCCGGAAACCCATTATCCAGAAAGTTCCAAATTACTGAAAGGCTGTCTCCCATAGACTCTATTTTATCCAAATAATCCACATTTCAAAAAATAAATTCCCTTTTTCTGTGTAATGATAAATCAGTCGCTTGTACTTGATCCCAACTAAGATATAATTAATCCTTCAGGGTAGGACTACATGGATGTTTTCGGCGCGATCCGACTCGCTGCTACTAAATGCATGCGACAAAAATAAGGTAAGTGAATGCATTGTCGCAGTGTCGCAGCGTCTGCATCGGACAGTCGTGACGCGTCGGATCTACGCTGCGACACCATGCGTCAATACATTCACTTACCTTATTTTTTCGCATGCATTTTGTCACAGCGCGTCAGATCGCACCAAAAACGTCCATGTAGTCCTACCCTTATTGGAAGCAAAACCAGCCTATTGGGTTTATTTAATGTTTCTATGATTTTCTAGTAGACTTAAGGAATGGAGATCCAAATTACTGAAAGATCTGTTATCTAGAAAACCCCAGGTCCTGAGCATTCTGGATAACAGGTCCTTGTGGAGGCCCACTTTTGCTTGTATATAGACCAAAAGAGTGGATTCGACCAGACTGTTCAATCACTTTGCTTCTGTCCAATGAAGCCAATAGCACATAGGAAAAGAGTTGATGAACTTTAGTCAAACGCAGTGGGTTGCTGCAAAATAAGTGCTTTTAACAGGATGGGCAGATGTATTAAGGGTCGAATATCGAGGGTTAATGGGGACCTTCCCCATAGGCTAACATTGACTTCGGTAGCTATTAGGTGGCGAACTAGGGGGTCGAAGTTTTTTCTTAAAGAGACAGTACTTCGACTATCGAATGGTCGAATAGTCGATTGATTTTTAGTTTGAATTGTTCGATTTGAAGTCGAAGGTCGTAGTGGAAGGTCGAAGTAGCCAATTTGATGGTCGAAGTAGGCAAAAAAAAACATTCGAAAATCAAACTATTTTTCCTCTATTTTTTCACTCGAACTTAGTGAATGGGCCCCGTAGTGTTAAATAAAAGCACTTATTTTGCAGCAACGCACTGCGTTTGACTAAAGTTCATCACCTCTTTTCCTTTTTGCTTGTATATTTAATGGTTTTACTTTCTCTGAGCTGAGGGTCTAGGGCTAATGAAGCTGGACCACTATTTCTGCTTGGTGAGTTCATCCATATTGGTTATTTGTGGCACCTTTTCCTTTGGTTTTGAGAAAAAGAGGTGTTAGAAATGTTGATTGTGGAAAAACTGGCTAAACAAAATGCAACTTACATAGCAAGAATAGGTGAGTGCTTTGACTTCTTTTAAAGTTTAATTGTAATGTGGCCATGCGTCCAGAAGGAATACCTATGCTGCCATAGTTTTATGGGATCTCTCTGTACAGACTATGAGCAAACTTAGGGACTGTTCCTGCTGAATTGTGCTTAGTACAGGGAATACCTATGCTGCCATAGTTTTATGGGATCTCTCTGTACAGACTATGAGCAAACTTAGGGACTGTTCCTGCTGAATTGTGCTTAGTACAGGGAATACCTATGCTGCCATAGTTTTATGGGATCTCTCTGTACAGACTATGAGCAAACTTAGGGACTGTTCCTGCTGAATTGTGCTTAGTACAGGGAATACCTATGCTGCCATAGTTTTATGGGATCTCTCTGTACAGACTATGAGCAAACTTAGGGACTGTTCCTGCTGAATTGTGCTTAGTACAGGGAATACCTATGCTGCCATAGTTTTATGGGATCTCTCTGTACAGACTATGAGCAAACTTAGGGACTGTTCCTGCTGAATTGTGCTTAGTACAGGGAATACCTATGCTGCCATAGTTTTATGGGATCTCTCTGTACAGACTATGAGCAAACTTAGGGGCTGTTCCTGCTGAATTGTGCTTAGTACAAGGAATACCTATGCTGCCATAGTTTTATGGGATCTCTCTTTACAGACTATGAGCAAACTTAGGGGCTGTTCCTGCTGAATTGTGCGTAGTACAGGGGATACCTATGCTGCCATAGTTTTATGGGATCTCTCTGTACAGACTATGAGCAAACTTAGGGACTGTTCCTGCTGAATTGTGCTTAGTACAGAGGAATACCTATGCTGCCATAGTTTTATGGGATCTCTCTGTACAGACTATGAGCAAACTTAGGGACTGTTCCTGCTGAATTGTGCTTAGTACAGGGAATACCTATGCTGCCATAGTTTTATGGGATCTCTCTGTACAGACTATGAGCAAACTTAGGGACTGTTCCTGCTGAATTGTGCTTAGTACAGGGAATACCTATGCTGCCATAGTTTTATGGGATCTCTCTGTACAGACTATGAGCAAACTTAGGGGCTGTTCCTGCTGAATTGTGCTTAGTACAGGGGAATACCTATGCTGCCATAGTTTTATGGGATCTCTCTTTACAGACTATGAGCAAACTTAGGGGCTGTTCCTGCTGAATTGTGCTTAGTACAGGGGAATACCTATGCTGCCATAGTTTTATGGGATCTCTCTGTACAGACTATGAGCAAATTTAGGGACTGTTCCTGCTGAATTGTGCTTAGTACAGAGGAATACCTATACTGCCATAGTTTTATGGGATCTCTCTGTACAGACTATGAGCAAACTTAGGGACTGTTCCTGCTGAATTGTGCTTAGTACAGGGGAATATCTATGCTGCCATAGTTTGATGGGATCTCTCTGTACAGACTATGAGCAAACTTAGGAGCTGTTCCTGCTGAATTGTGCTTAGTACAGAGGAATACCTATACTGCCATAGTTTTATGGGATCTCTCTGTACAGACTATGAGCAAACTTAGGGACTGTTCCTGCTGAATTGTGCTTAGTACAGAGGAATACCTATACTGCCATAGTTTTATGGGATCTCTCTGTACAGACTATGAGCAAACTTAGGGACTGTTCCTGCTGAATTGTGCTTAGTACAGGGGAATACCTATACTGCCATAGTTTTATGGGATCTCTCTGTACAGACTATGAGCAAACTTAGGAGCTGTTCCTGCTGAATTGTGCTTAGTACAGGGGAATATCTATGCTGCCATAGTTTTATGGGATCTCTCTGTACAGACTATGAGCAACCTTAGGGGCTGTTCCTGCTGAATTGTGCTTTTTTTAACATGTGCAGCAATTTTTCTCCCCCCAAATGCGTCCCCAAATGCGTCAACGGGAGACTTCTTATTGCAACTAGTTTTGTTTCTGCAAATTTTTTGTCCAAATGCATTAAAGTCAAAGGGCGTTTTTCTCATAGCGACTTTTTTGTCTCAGCGACTTTTTTGTACAAATGCATTAAAGTCAATGGTTGTTTTTCTTATGGCAACTTTTTTGTTGTGACACATTGTTCCACAGCAAATGTTTGCCGCAGTTTTGTGAAAAAATTTGCAGATGGTGAAATGCTGAATTTTGCTCTGTATCCATGGCTGGTGAAAAATGTGCTCATCGCTAGAGTAAACATTTGCAGGTTCTTAAACCTCTATTAAAGGAAAATTATTAACATAATTTATCCTATTCCCCACAAATCTTTTTTTTTATGTAATGTACAATGAATTGTTTCAGAGGAAAACAAACCCCTTCTTCAGGGAAAAGTGACACTATATAAACTTGGACCCTAGCAGCAGGGTAGGTTGTTCAATACATGGAGCCAGTGAGTTGAGGTTAAAGAGATGGAGTTTCAGATATAAGAAACAGTAGCAGAGATTGCGGATTGTGTTAGGAGACGGCAGTGGAAATAGATCTTAAGAAAGCCATGGGATTCAGATTTCCAGCAAATAAACTCTATAAACATATCTTTAACATATCAAAATTCTTTGCTGATGACTTCAAAACTTACACACAAACATAAAAAAAACCCAAAGCATTCTTAAATTCTTTCTTTCTATTCAACCTTTTTTTCAAAATCTTATTATAAATTCTAACTTCTGACAGAATTTACATCTAGAATAGGTTTAACCGACTTTGATAAATTATACCACTGCGTCCCTTGGAGTAAAGAACAGATCTGATTGCCTTTGCCATTGAGTTGTAATTCCAAAGCTCCTAAAGGCATGATAATATTATACATAAACCTGAAATGCAGCATCGGAACAGTCAGCAGGATTATTACCATCTGAAACAAAAAAAACTGAAATGATATGTGACTTCTGCTTTATAATTCTGATATTTTTCCATCTGTCTGTCTATCACTCACCTGCTAAACACCATCCCACCCCTTCTTAAAGGAGAAGGAAACCTAGTCGGCGCAAAAACCCTCCCGTGTGTTGCCCACCCTCCCTCCTCCCCCCTGGCCTACCTGTCCCGCTGGGCAAATGCCCCTAACTTGTTACTTACCCTTCTGCGCAGGTCCAGTCTACGGAGTTCACCGACGCCATCTTCTTCCAAGCGATCTTCTTCCTGCTTTGACCGGCGCATGCGCAGTAGGAGCATTTCACTGGTACGATCAACTGCGCATGCGCCAAAAGTCACAAAGTGAAATCAGAAAACTTCATGACTTTTGGCGCATGCGCAGTAGATCCGTCCTGGCGAAATGCTCCGACTGCACATGCGCCAAAACGCCGGTCAAAGCTGGAAGAAGATCGCGTGGAAGAAGATGGTGCCTGTGAACTCCGTGGACTGGACCTGCGCAGAAGGGTAAGTAACAAGTTAGTGGCATTTGCCATGCAGGACAGGTAGGCCAAGGGGGAGGAGGGAGAGTGGGCAACACACGGGAGGGGGGAGGGTTTTTGCGCCGACTGGGTTTCCTTCTCCTTTAAAGTCTCCTAATTTATCAGCCTGTACCACTGATTCACGGAAAGAATCTCACTGGGCAAATTTGCACCCGGGCAGGTACCTATAGCATCTAATCAGATGTTTGCTTTAATTGTTCTACCTGAAGCTGACTGAAAAAAGCTAATCACTGATTGGTCACTATGAGTTACTGCCCTGGTGCAGATTTGCTTGTGCTTTTAAATAGGGATGCACCGAATCTAGTATTTTGGATTCGGTCGAACCCCCAAATCCTTTGCTAAAGATTCGGCCGAATATCAAACCGAATCCGAACCCTAATTTTTTACTTCATTGTTTTCTAACAAAAAGTCACCCGCCCCTAATTTGCATATGCAAATTAAAATTCGGTTTGGCTGGACAGAAGGATACGGCCGAATCCTGCTGAAAAAGGCTGAATCCCAAACCTGGATCTGGTGCATCCCTACTTATAAATGAGCCTCAGGATGCGCAGGGTATGATATTGTATACCATTTATGTTCTATATACTTTTTATATACTTTGGTAAATTATAATATCCTTATATTGTACAATAGGGGGTACTTTATTCACTATATAATTGTAGTAACACATGTAGTAATATATATTTTGGGTTGTGAAATAGATGCCTAGAAGACATGTATGGTTTAGCCTAATAAAAAAGAATATTGGGGGAGTGGGCCCCCAAAGTTATTCTGCATGTCTACATGTTGTTACCTGTCCAGAGGTTGGTATTTCTACTATTTTTGTGATACTACTGAACTGTGTTACTACTAAAGAAAGCTGTTTTTGATTGGAACTTTATAGTTAAAGAAAATTGCCCTTGTTTTTCCCTAAACTGCTGCCATTTTTTGCTCTGCTGACAATTGCTTTGTGGAAAACAGCAGCAGGGACATTTGGTGCTATTTGCTTTCTCATCAATACACATATTGTATATGCTCTCATGTATTTCACCTAATGCATAGGACCCCGCACTTTTGGGTGTTCCCACAAAAACAGTCCAAAGCAAAGTATGAGGGAAGCAAGCTGAAGACTATTTAAGGAGTGGTTTGAGCTGAATTCTTACTTTCTATCCTAGATATATACCCAAAGCCCAGCATGAAAGCCAGTTAGGGGGAGATTTGGGGTGAGTGCTTATTTATGCCCTGGGTACCCCTGGAACTATAGCAGGATGACACCCCAATGTTTCTATATATCTGTAACCTTGTTATGAGCTAAGGGGGCCCAGCTTGAAATCCAGTTAGGGGGAGATTTAGGGTGAGTGCTTATTTGTGCCCTGGGTACCCCTAGAACTGTAGCAGGGTGACTGTTACCCCAATGTTTCTATATATCTGTAACCTTGTTATGAGCTAAGGGGGCCCAGCCTGAAGGCCAGTTAGGGGGAGATTTGGGGTGAGTGATTATTTGTACCCTGGGTACCCCTGGAACTATAGCAGGGTGACTGTTACCCCAATGTTTCTATATATCTGTAACCTTGTTATGAGTTAAGGGGGCCCAGCCTGAAGGCCAGTTAGTGGGAGATTTGGGGTGAGTGCTTATTTGTACCCTGGGTACCCCTGGAACTATAGCAGTGTGACACCCCAATGTTTCTATATATCTGTAACCTTGTTATGAGCTAAGGGGGCCCAGTCTGAAGGTCAGTTAGGGGGAGATTTGGGGTGAGTGCTTATTTGAACCCTGGGGTACCCCTGGAACTATAGCAGGGTGAATGTTACCCCAATGTTTCTATATATCTGTAACCTTGTTATGAGCTAAGGGGGCCCAGCCTGAAGGCCAGTTAGGGGGAGATTTGGGGTGAGTGCTTATTTGTGCCCTGGGTACCCCTGGAACTATAGCAGGGTGACACCCCAATGTTTCTATATATCTGTAACCTTGTTATGAGCTAAGGGGGCCCAGCCTGAAGGTCAGTTAGGGGGAGATTTGGGGTGAGTGTTCACTTATTGCTCTGGGTACAAGAGGGAGTTCTCTTTGGTCTATTACCTTTGTATTGTGCCGCTTTTAATAAACACCATCAGTATTTAAACTTTTACCATAATACATTTTAGTTTAGTTTAAGAACATTTTGAAAATTCAGAAATCTCTTAAATGTCAAAAAATGATTCATTAATCAATAAAACGAGATGGGCCTCACTGGAACAGGATTTCCTGCTAATAGGGAAATTATGGATTTTGGATACAATTAAACATTATTAGGGTATGTAGTGTGTGTAGGTGCTTTACAAATGCATATTGATCTCACATCAAATACCTGCAGTGAATAATCAGTCATCATTTCCTACACTTAGCGGCATTTATGTGGGCTGCTGTACTTTTTTATGGCTCCTTCCTGACAAGTAATTCAATGTCAACTAGCAATATGCTATTACCGTCTTGTTTTTAAAAGAAAAAACACTAGCATTTTCATAATTATTGTTTTTTTATGGTATTGTAATGTGTCACGGCAAGTGGGAAGACATACAGTAGCTCATTGTTTGCAGGGAACAATATTTCTGACTGATTCACCAGTTAAATAGAATTATCTAGCAGATGTGCTTTACTGGTTATGTCTAAGGATGAGGAATATGGAGGTTCCGACAGATAGGCATAATTACGGATATGCAGTTCGGCTTTGCAATGGGTACAATAAAATAGTTGCATGATTTGCAAATATTCAAGTAATGTTCTTCTCAGATAACAAGCTCAAGGTACGAAAAGCCAAAGGGAGTCCTTCTCAGGACTCAGAATAAACTGCCACATAAGTTCGGATTTTACTCAGCAGCTCAGAGATAACCATCTGCTTTATTCCAGGAAGTTGCTTCTCCTTTCTAGCAGGCTGTATGTATAATAAGGTGCAGGGTCCTGTCAATAAATTCATCATCTCATCTATCTTCTGTGTGTGTGATTGTGGATCACAGAAGTTCCCAGGCGAGGGGTATCATGGCCCAGTCTGTCCTGACCCTGGGTGGAGGCATGCCAAATCATAGGAGACCATTTATTAAACCTCAAATTTTTCTGGCCAAGTTTTTGAGGGAAAATTACAATTTTTAGATGCTAAAAACATGAATCTGAAATTACTCCATCTCAAACCGTTTGAGGTCATGTAGAACTCAATGGCAGATGTTCCTGAAGTTGTTTCTTAACATCAGGATCTTTCGGGATAATCCGATAAAGTCAAGGTTTTTGTCCGATAAGTCGGGTTTCACTGTGACAATTTGATAAAGTTGTAGCATCATGACTCTGGAAGTCCTATATCATATTTATCTGACATGAAGTCATATTCAGTTACTCCTACAATTCTAAATATGGCACTGAAACAAAGGGTCATTGGTAAGAATCATTGAGAAACTCTGAAATGCATAATTTATAATAATTTCAATATACTGTATATATAAATGTATTGCATTGAAGTCAGTGGACATTTTTTCACCACATTTTTTTCTTCCGACATACAGTATGCATTAAAGTCAATGGGCTTTTTTTCTTGCATTTTCTTTATGTCCCCAAATACAATGAAGTCAAAAAGCATTTTTTTCTTGTTTTATTTTCCCGTGTGAAAAAAAATAAACATAGAAATTAGATATAAATAGAAATTGGTATCAGGAAAAATAAAAAAGTAGTCATCCCTAAAAATGATGGCAATTTCAAGTAGACATGAAAATAGGGTAGGAAAAGACAGAAACATTGGCCCCAAACTTTCCACCCTGTGGGAACCTGATAAGTTGGTCATTAATGTTGCCTTGTTTTATCTTGCTCACAGCATGGAGTCGTAGTTACAAAAAATGTTACTATACTGTTAAAAAACCCAGTGAAATGCAGAACAAGTATGGGAAATATTATTTAGAATGTTTGGAACCTGGGGTTTTCAAAATACAGTACGTGTTTTTTCTGTAATTTGCTTGTTTAAGTAACACTCTGTAGAAGACAACAATGTCATATTTCATATCATTCTGGATAATGAGTAGGTAATTTCTCTCCCTAGTGAAACTTGTAATGAAATTTCACTATGAACAACATGTACACTTTAGGGTCAAGTTTTATTAAAAGCCATCTAACCTAACATTATTTTTCTGCATTTTGTGAAGAAATTCCTGCAAAATCGACCAAACATAAGAACAAAACGGAAAATGTTATGTAGGCAGAAGCCTAGTTAGCACCAAATGTGCTAATTTCTTTTCATAATTTCTTTTGTTCCTGAGGAAAAGGGGGTTCCGTACTTGTAGTCAAGCAACAAAATGGGAGGAACCATGGTGATAGGTGGAAGCAGAGAGGTCACTAGGGGTTGGGTTTGGTTAGGTGGTGGAATGTTTCCCTAACATCACAATTGGATATATACAGTATATATATATATATATATATATATTTAATCGAAAATGTTTGAGTAAATACTTTGTACATTTATTAATTATAAATTGTGCCATTTTCTTCCAAAGTTGGAAGGATTCTTTGGGGTAATGAGAAGGAGAGGTGTGCAGTAAGGACTGATCGGAGTGTACATCTTGATTGTGCACTAGGCAGGTATTTCATAGAAAGACTGAGATCTTTACACTTTATCATAACCAAACACGTTAGAACTTTCACCCACCTTTTATTTATCTGTACTCACTTCCCCTTATTTTACAGACTGCTCCAAACTGAGCTCTTTTCTCATGTACAGATCCTTACTGAATCATCTATCTGGTACTTGAATTCATATTCCAGTTCTTTTGTGGGCAATATAAAGCATATAACATACAATGGGCCAGATTCAATTCAGGGAAAAAAAAGGTTTTATCATGTGAAAACTCATGGGCGAGATTCAATTTGAGACACAATTCAATTTAGAAAAACGTAGCTCACGGTTTATAACATGAAAACTATGGGGAAAAGCTGAATCTCCCCAGAAAGTTCTTTAGAAAAGTGGCTGGGTAGCATGTCAACTTTATATTTTGCCACCCTTGGCCCAGGCCTTTGTGGCCTCGCCACAAATTTGGGATTGTCACTGTCCTCACTGTGAAGAACCACCTACAAATATGCCTAGAACAAATGTTTCTGCAAAACCACCATCCTGAAATTCTAGGCAATTCCTGATTTATGGGATTGGCACTAACCTTGACAAAACAAGAAATAAAATTAACCCTTATTTAAATGATTTATCCTCGCTTCAAGTACGCAGTAATCCCATCATTGATTATTTAGAGCCATAGAACAACAAAGGATTTTGTGGGATGTTTGAAAGAACGTAACATAGTAAGTTAGGTTGAAAAAAGACACACGTCCATCATGTTCAACCTTTTTACTTTTTTTAACCTGCCTATCTGCCAGATTGTGTTTTAGTACCACTCTCACATGTGAGAGGACAATTTGACAGTAAGTGGCAGATTTACCTAGGGTCGAATATCGAGGGTTAATTAACCCTCGATATTCGACTGCCGAATTGAAATCCTTCGACTTCGATATTTGAAGTCGAAGGATTTAACGCTATTACTACGATAGAACGATCAAAGGAATAATCGTTCGATCGAACTATTAAATCCTTTGAATCGAACAATTCGAAGGATTTTAATCCATCGATCGAAGGATATTCCTTCAATCAGAAAATTGTTAGGAAGCCTATGGGGATCGAATAATTTTTTAAAGAGACAGTACTTCGACTATCGAATGGTCGAATAGTCGAACGATTTTTAGTTCGAATCGTTCGATTCGAAGTCATAGTAGTAATCGAAGGTGTAAGTAGCCAATTCGATGGTCGAAGTAGCCATATTCAACCATTCGAAATTCACGTATTTTTTCTTCTATTCCTTCACTCGAGCTAAGTAAATGGGCCCCTAAGCTTAATAATTAAGTATTTAGCAAGAAGAGACAATTTTGTTATTGCAATAACAATCTGATTTGGTGGAGGCATCCATGTTTGACTTGTAATAATGCATAAGTTCATGGATAACATGGCATCCCTGATTGCATATTGAGCTACAAGCACCAATAGAAAATATTCCTATCCCTGCAATTGGTTTTTCCCTATATGAAGGCCTGTTCCGGGGGAGCAGACTGAACACCATAAAAAGAGGGGTAACATTCCTGCAGAGAAAAAAGGACGGTTTACAGATGGTTTGTCCAATCACCTTCTTTGGCACCATTTTGTTGAAATGTAATTTTGGGAATCTGGGTCACATGGATGTGTGGGAAAACTGTGTCAGGTCCTGGGTTTTGGAATTTTATCAGAGACTTGAGGGTGGTGGAGTGAAGGGGTAGATTTAGGGCTCAAACTCATGAAGAAGTGGAGCTTGAGTATTTATGACATGGAAAACCTCACAAGGAAGTAGGTGTAAGAGATGGTGCTAAGAATCTTTTTTGCTTCCTCTTTGGGACTGAGGGATTGTACTGGGGAAGAGATAAAGGTATGTCTAAAGTTCTTATATGTCTTTCTGAAATATTATTCATTGAGGTTTTAACATATATATTCCTGTATATAGCAGAATATTAGTAAAGATGACTTTATGTAGCTACCTTAATACTTTATTGGTCCAAATGTTACCAATAAATTCTTTTTGCAGTTTCTGCTTTGGGCATCACTGATACCTAATATACCTATGAAAATAGACTTTAGTCTGGGCATGTGAGTGACTATTTGTTACATAATAGTCGCATTCAGGTGACCCATGTGCTTCCTTCGATGCAAATCGTACACTATACTTTGCAGCCATATTTGTACACTACCAAGAGCTCTACAAGCATATAGAATATCTCAGAATTCAGTTGTATAATCAATTTTGTTTCATCCAGGCCATAGCCATTTGTAGGCGTCCAAAAATGTCACAATAAACTCTTGATATAAATAATGCTAGAATTAAAAACATCGTTGTTGCCAATGCTTTGGTGAAAACAAAAGGTATCTAGTCTTATAAAAGGATATAGAAGGAGTGGGTTATATTTAGGTGAATGTGTTTTTGGCTACAATGGCAAATTGTAATATGTTCTATTATAAATGTGCAGAATGCTTAACTGTAGTTTTAATGTTTTTGCCCAAATTATAACCTTACATAAACAGTAGAGATTTACATTGCCACTTCCCAAAGTGGAGGTCAAACAATAACCCAGATTCAATTCAATAAGAAAGAAAAAGAATTCTTATGCTTTATCACGTGAAAAGTAAAAGCCACATTTAATTCAAGGAGGAAAAAAAGATTCCTGTGCCTGTGTTTATGCTTAATAATAGCTTATTTCTTTTATGTTACTCATTCCTGCCTGTTTCCCAGTCAGCCTTCTTCTTGGCCCTTGATCCAGACACCAAGACCAGTGGTTCCTGGAGACCCCTCTGTGAAGTGACCACCTGGTAGTTGTGTTAGTACAGGTATGGGACCTGTTATCCAGAATGCTCTGGAAATGGGTTTTTCAGATAACAGATCTTTCTGTAATTTGGATCTTTATACCTTACGTCACATTCATACCTTCCTTACTAGAAAATCATTTAAACATTAAAGGAGAATTAAACCCTAAAAATTAATATGACTAAAAATGCCATATTTTATATACTGAACTTATTGCACGAGGCTAAAGTTTCAAAGACTTCAAACTTGTCACAGGGGGTCACCATCTTGGAAAGTGTCTGTGACACTCACATGCTCAGTGGGCTCTGATTGGCTGTTGAGAAGCTAAGCTTAGGGCTCGTCACTAATTATCCAGCAGAAAATGAGCTTCCCTGGCTGTAATATAAGCTGATGCTACAGGTTTGCTGATTATTAAATTCTGATGCTAATTGCACTGGTTTCTGTGCTGCCATGTAGTCATTATCTGTATTAATTACTAATCAGCCTTATATTGTGACATTTCTATTCTATGTGTACTGTATATTGTGAGTGGGTCCCTAAGCTCAGTAAGTGACAGCAGCACAGAGCATGTGCAGTGAATCAGCAGAAAAGAAGATGGGGAGCTACTGGGGCATCTTTGGAGACACAGATCTTTACTGCTAAAGGGCTGTGATTGCCTTGGGCTGGTACAGAAGCACAAAACATCATGTACAACATTTCTAGCTACTTCTTTAGTTAGGCTTTAGTTCTCCTTTAAATAAACCCAATAGGCTGGTTTTGCCTCCAATAAGGATTCATTATATTTTTGTTGGGATCAAATACAGGGTACTTCTTTTATTATTACAGAAAAAATTAAAGAGTTTTTACAAATTTGGATTGTTTGGATAAAATGGAGACACAGAGCTTTCTGGATAAAGGGTTTCCAGATAAAGGATCCCATACCTGTGAATTGGGGTTAGAATAGTTTCTAAGGAAATACAATTCAGCCATGCTAAACAACATTGCGGTTAGAAGTAAATATGTATTAATGGAATCCCTGTGCCCAAATGTATTTAAATTCTCATATTTAACTTTTTATAGTAAGCAAAATAGCAACCTCTACCCAAATGTAAAAATAAAGATATACAACCTTTTGTACATGCCCCATAGGTTGTACTTTTAAACCGTTCTGTATGGTTGCTCAAGATTAAATGAGTTACTGTAACCATGCTGATAAGGAATAGTGTCCATAGCAATTGCACCTCATTTCTAAAGGTTTTTCATTCCCTCCTCACTAAATTGGTGTCAAATCTGAGAAAAATGTATCTGCCCTTATCAGTGCTCATTTTGTTTTCAAGCAACAAATCTAAAGCCCAGTTATGAAAGATGTTAGGACTTTGTTTCCAGGCTCCCTTCTCCAATTTCTGTTTGATTTCTGCTCTCAAAAATGTAAAAAGCGAGAAAGAGGCTGTGACAGCGAAGAAACGGATGACAAGGAAGAATATTGAAGAAGAGGAGCTGAAAAAAAAAAGCTGAAGTATGAAATGATACAATGTGTCAGGGAATAGAAATGTGCTTTATAAAGGAAATGCAGAAAGAGGACTAGATTAAAGGAGGAATGAATGGCAGGGATATGCCGAATAACTTCACAATAGAGTTCAGTTTGTGCTTTGGTCAACTCAAAATTAAACTTTTGGTTTCGAAGTGTTATCAAAAATTCATTTACTATAAAGCAACGGATCTGTGCCTTAGAAAAAAAAGAATCCAGGCGTCTACATCAAGTGATTAATAATTATACAGGGCTCAATACTCAGTGTTCCAAAATCACTCATTTTTGGTAAAAGGAACAGTTAGAAAGTAATTCTATACCTAAGACTTTACTTCAGGCCTTGGAAGGCTCCCAAAGCCACATCAATCACAAGACCATAAATCTTAAGAAACAGAACGTTTGCTCCTGTGAATAAAAGAAAAGCATTGTGTTTGGAATCATAGCATTCAAAAGAATATTCATCTTGTGTCTGTTATGAGCACATTTTATAGATGGAGATTGGTTTAAAACAAATTGGTCTCTTCTGTTCAGTATTACTGTATAATGCATGTTGTTTTTCGAAGTCAAAATACATTTAAAATATCTGAAAATGTGTTTTTTTTTCCAGGGAAGTCTTTAGAGCTTGGGGCTAAGCAGAATTTGCATTTCAAAAAAATCGACAAACTTTCCAGCACCCCTGGAAAGAGGGGGAGACGTGAGAAAGGATGCAGGTAGGGTAACTCAAATATTTTAGATTGACAGGTGCAATGCTAAGGTGGGAAATGTGAACTGTCATTTCTAAATACCGAATATACAAACAACTATCACAGTCCTGAATGGTATTGAAAGGGCAAAGCTCTTTTAAGGAATGGTTCACCTTTAAGTTAACTTCTATATAATGGCTATTTCATAGTGATGGGCGAATACATTTGTCAGGCATAAATTCGTGAAACTGCTGCAAAGATTTGCCGGGGAAAAATCGGCATCAAAATTGTCGAACGCATACACATTGACATTATTCAGACGCCCATTGACTTTAATGCATTTGGACAAAGTAGTTGAGGCCCATTGACTTCAATGTGTTTTGCAAATTTTTGTCCGTTTCTTGAATTTTTTCGCTGTTTCATGAATTTTTTGGTGAATCAAAACGGGACAGATTCACCAATCACTACTAATTCATAGCAACTTTTCAGTTGGCCTTCATTTTTTATAGTTTTTTTTAAATTATTTGCCTTCTTCTACTAACTCTTTCCAGCTTCCAAATTTATTTTAATATCTGCTGCTACAAACTCCGATCTAAGCTGCTCGAGTTTTTAACGCTTATTTATTGTTACATTTTCCCGAAAATGACCTTTGTGGGAAAAGCTCAGATTTTCACGATTTTTTTCTTGAATTTTCCCCGAAAACTCAGAATTTTTCTGAGTTTTCACCAGAAAGCTCCGAAAACATTGTGAAATTGTCCGAAACTCCCGACACAACCAAAAATCAATGGGACTGTTTCCATTGACTTTTATGCAACCTCGACAGGTTTGAGATGCCGTGTTTTTATATTCTGGCTTTTTAGCCCTCGGGGTTTATTAAAATATTTGTGATTTTTTTTAAAAGCCTATTATAACACAAAAAAAATCATATTTCTGGAATTTCGGGTATTCAGAGCTTAGTAAATAACCCCCTAAAAGCTACCTAAAGGTCATGTTGATTGTTTGTTTGCTGAGAGGTTTGTTTTTGTAATTAATTGTTAGTTGCTAAACCTGACTGTTTTGCCAACCTGACTGTCCCATCTCAGTCTGTCAGTTAGAGTTTCTAATGCTAACGGACTCCTGCTGCACAAATATGGCAGCCCCCTCATACAGGAACATGGGGATAAGAAGGGTAATGTAAAAGCATCAGGCAAATACTTTTATGACAAAGTTATAAGTAGCTTTCAAATGCAATATTATGATAGATGTAAAAAAAAGTTTAATTTCTGGTGTCAGTATCTCTTTAAACCTTGAGATTTAGGTGGATTTTGCAATTCTTCACCCACCCACCAGGTACTATTATTTAAAATTATACATTGTTTCCAAGTACAAATGAAGAAGGCAAAGGGGCAGATTTATCAAGCCTCAAAGGGAAAATTCAAATTTTAGTGTACTTCGACTAGGGAATAGTCCAAATTCAAATCAAATTTGAAAAAAAAATTCAAAAATTTTGAATATCGAAATTTATCATATACTATCTCTTTGATCGAATACAATATGAAATCGATTTGAACGATCGAATACAGCCTGTTCACCCGAAGTTAAATTTTTTTATTTTTTTAATACATTTCAGTTGGTCTTTTTTTATTCGAAGAAATCCCATCAAATCGAAATCCGACACTTCATAAATCTGCCTCTTACTGTCCTCTTCTCTATCCTACTAACTGCCTCAATAGACTAGGAACATGCATCACCCGGTTTGCATCTAAACGTTATTCCAGGGACCTAAACTGTTCTCTTATACACAGTGAAAGTACAAATTAATAGGTACTAATACAAACAGCAATATTTGGATCTCCTTGTTCTCTCTTGAGACTTGAACATGAGAACATTTTCTGACTGTAGGGCCACCAGGCCTTATTTATTTCCTTACACAGACCCCATGGAGTGTTGCTGGAGGCTCTTTAAGACCAAGGGAGTTGATTAAAGGAAGAGATTAAAGTGTTTTCTGTAGGCAAAATGCCATAATTCGAGTTATAAAATGTAGAAAGAGATGATAAAAATGTTGTCATAACAGATTTGATTGCATTGGACAGTCCAATTCAGTTCTGTTCTGTAAGGCACTAGAGTTTAGTGGCACAACTGACCCAAATAGTCTGTACAGACAGATCGCATTAAACTTTGCCATCATTGGTAATTCCCTCTATAGAGTACAATTCAGCAGGAACAGCCTCCTAAAGTTTTTTCATACCCTGTAAAGGGAGATACCATAAATTATGCTAGCATAGATATTCCCCTGTACCAAGCGCAATACAGCGGGAACATTTTAGGGTACAGTTGACCTTTAAAGGGATACTGTCATGGGAAAAATTTTTTCAAAATTAATCAGTTAATAGTGCTGCTCCAGCAAAATTCTGCACTGAAATCCATTTCTCAAAAGAGCAAACAAATTTTTGTGTATTCAATTTTGAAATCTGACATGGGGCTAGACATATTGTCAATTTCCCAGTTCCTCACTGTAGGAAAAAGTCCTGGCCCGGATGGATTAACTGCTTTGTATTACAAAAAATTTCAGAATGAGTTACTTACAACACTTTTACAATTATATAATGATCAAAACAGGAAAAGTAATATCCCTAGTCAATCACAAGAAGCACATATTACAGTCATATATAAAGAAGGGAAGGACCCGACGGAGTGTGCTAGTTATAGACCCATTTCCTTAATCAACCTGGATCAAAAAATATTCGCTAAACTCATAGCAGTCAGGCTACAAAAATACTTACCGATGTTGATACAAAAGGACCAATGTGGATTTGTACCTAGGAGAGAAGGGAAAAATAATATAATTAGAACATTAAATTTGATAAAGACAATACAAAAAAGAAACCAGGGAGCGGTAATTATATCAATGGATGCAGAAAAAGCGTTCGATAGACTGTCCTGGGAATTTATGGAAAAAGTATTATGGTATATGGGATTCGGAGACAAGCTATTGAGTAAAATAATGTCATTATATATAACCCCAAATGCAAAGATAAAGATCAATGGTATTTTATCTGAAAAAATTAATATAGGGAACGGCACCAGACAGGGATGCCCCCATCCCCCATATTATTTGTTCTATGTATTGAAACCCTACTCATTGCAATTAGAGAAGAAGAAGACATAAAGGGAGTTAAAATCAGGGGAACCCACCATAAAGTAGCAGCATTTGCTGATGATTTACTACTTTATGTATCCCAACCTAAAATAACAATACCAAACATTATGAAAATATTAGAGAGATATAGAACATTCTCAAATTTTAAAATTAATTATAAAAAATCTGAAATATTAAATTTAAATTTGAAAAAGGAAGAGGTAGAACAACTGGAAAAATGTTTTTTGTTAAAATGGTCAAATAAGGAAATTAAATATTTGGGAATCCAGATTACATCTCAAGTAAACCAGCTATATATTAGAAATTATGTACCATTGTTCCAAACAATAGAAAGAGAATTGGATAGATGTAAAAACATTAACATATCATGGTTTGGAAGAATGAATATTATTAAAATGATGATTCTTCCACAGATATTGTATATATTTCAGGCCTTACCGATATATATACCAAAGGGATTCTTTTCGAGAATGAAAAGTATTATGATGAGATATGTCTGGAAAGATAAACCACCAAGGGTATCCTATGCGAATCTGATTGGGAAAAAAAAAGAAGGAGGAGTGAGCTTCCCATGTCTCCATACTTATTATGAAGCAGTACACATATCAAGGGTATTGAACTGGGCTTTAGAAGATGATTCATCACCATGGTTTAATGCTGAAAGAGGAGAGGAAGGCATATTACTAGGAGCTGCCTTTGGAGTAAATACAATACAAGGCGCAAAAATAGATAAAAAAGAGCTTACAGTTGCGCCAACTCTAAAGATATGGGGAAGGAAAAATAGAAAATTAAATATAATTACGTACCCATCGATTATGAGCCCAATGTGTGACAACCCCATCTTCATTCCAGGGCAAGAAGATAGACTATTGAAAAAATGGGAAGAAAAGGAAGGTAAAATATTGAGAATAAAAGACTTTATAGAGAAAGACGGGATAATCACAATAGGAAATTTGATAGCAAAGTATGGATACCACCCTAGAATGGATTGGGTATTAAATCAGACAAGACATTTTATCTGCTCCTTAGGATTGGAGGATATTATGAGACCCCTAACATGGTTTGAGAAACTTATAGATAGAGGAGATAAAATACAACATAGCCTCTCGAGGACTTATAGGGAGCTAATTAAAGGATCATTAAGCAAACCGTGTTTTTTTAAAAAATGGGAAGAGGAATTAAAAATATCCTTATCAGATCAAGAGTGGAACTATGTTTGTAAAGCTAACATAGAGATATCAAAGGATACAAAATTGCAAGAATTTAGTTATAAGTTGATATCCAGATGGTACTACACACCAACTAAACTTCATAATATGTATGGAATGCCTGAGGTATGTTGGAGATGTGAAAAAGAGAAAGGAACATATACCCACCTATGGTTTGAATGTGAGGTGATCAGGCCATTCTGGGAATATGTCCTATCTGTAACAGATAAAATGGGAACCTATATATCAGATATAGACATAACACAAATGATATTGCTTTACGACTATAAAAAGAAGAAAACTATTACTGATTCAGTAATTAAATTAATAATAGGTGTGGCAAGGAATATGATACCACATAAATGGAAAACAAAATTACCAATAAATAAATTATCATGGATTAAGGAAATTGAAGAAATAAGAGGTATAGAAGAAATAATAGCAAAAAAAAGAGGTAAAATGAACAAACACCATAAATTATGGAAACAATGGTGTGATTTCCTAGAGAATGAAGGACAATTAAGAATGGGGTGACAGTATTAATTTCTTTATTATTATTATTTATTAAGTAATAGGGTAATAAAAAAAAAAAAATTTCTCTTCTTCTTATTTTTTTTTTTTCTATGTATTTGTGCATACAGATAAATGTATTTAATGAGCTGTGATGACCATACAATGAGAAAACATTTATTGCTGTATTGTTTTGTTATATGTTGTACTCTTTGTTTTAACAAAAAAAAACTGAATAAATAAATTAAATATAAAAAAATTTCCCAGTTGCCCCAAGTCATGTGACTTGTGCTCTGATAAACTTCAGTCACTCTTTACTGCTGTACTGCAAGTTGGAGTGATATCACCCCACTCTCTTTCCCCTCCAGCAGCCAAACAAAAGAACAATTGGAAGGTAACCAGATAACAGCTCCCTAACACAAGATAACAGCTGCCTGGTAGATCTAAGAACAACACTCAATAGTAAAAACCCATGTCTCACTGAGACACATTCAGTTACATTGAGAAGGAAACACAGCAGCCTGCCAGAAAGCATTTCTCTCTTAAAGTGCAGGCACAAGTCACATGACCAGGGGCAGCTGGGAAATTGACAAAATGTCTAGCCCCATGTCAGATTTCAAAATTGAATATAAAAAAATCTGTTTTCTCTTTTGAGAAACGGATTTCAGTACAGAATTCTGCTGGAGTAGCACTGTTAACTGGTGCGTTTTGAAAAAAAACGTTTTCCAATGACAGTATCCCTTTAAGCAATTTCCAATTTTAATGACCCTGTAAAAGCAATGGTCAAAGCATAATGCAAAATAAAACTTTAATGCAAAAAAAGAGGCCAGTATTCTTTATTATGCCCGGCACCATTTTTATAAAACACTTTATCAAAGGTGACACATGGCAAAGAAACAGATCTATAAAATCACAGTGTTGTATGTAGTGTCATCATTTTACTGCCGTCCTTTCCACAAGAGTAATATTATCTTGACACACATATTCATCCCTACTGTCAGGCTCCCATTTTATTGCTAGTTCCCTAACACAGATCTTATAGCCTTGCAATACCTTTGGGCCAATGAAAAAAAAATGACATCCTTACATATTAAACACAATATCCCGGTATCAATAGACTTTGCCTCATGGAACTTTCTTTTCAAGTGTGCTGTCATTCACTTGCTAAGCAACAAGCCATCATATTAGATGAGACACAAAAGGCAACACGGGCAGATGTCAGCTTGTTTTGTAGGTTTTCGTTTGTCCTTAAGCATCGGCGTAGGTTACTTGGAAATAACAGTGACAAGTATTTGCCAAAATGTTTGAAAAAAGAAGTAGAAAGTAGGGATGGGCACATTTTTTCGATTCATTTCTCCGAAAAAATGACGCCCACAGACTTGTATGGTGGCGTGCGTCAAAAACAAAAAAAAAAGATGTGCATCAAAATTATTTTGACGCCCATAGGGCGTCTGCGACATTTCACTGGTGGCAAATTTTTGGCGAAACGAAACGGGTCAAATTCGCCCATCCCTAGTAGGGGCACATTTATTAGGGGTCGAAGTGAATTCGAAGTGAATTTTTGAATTCAAAAACTTCAAATTTCAAAGTAATTTTAGGGTACTTCGACCTTCGAATAGGCCAAATTAGACTTCGACTTCAATTTGAATTGAAAAACTTTGACTTCAAAAATCGAAGTACTATCTTGACACTTCGCCACCTTAAACCTGGCGAATAGCTATGTGAGCCAATGGGGACCTCCTAGAACCTATAACCAATATTTGGCTAAGTTTTTAGAAGTCGTAGGTTTTTTTGAAAATCGTTCGATCGATCGATTAAATCGTTCGAATCTTTCAAATCAAAGGATTTAATCGATCTATCGATCGATTTTACTTCGAACAAATATGGCCATATTCGATCAAAAAAAAACTTTGACTTCGAATATCGAACTACTGCAATTCGATGGTCGAATTTCAAAGTTTTTTCACTTCGAAATTCAACCCTTAGTAAATGTGCCCCTAAAAGAGATGTGTGGGTAAATTGGGACTGCCTATGTGAATGAAGGAACTGTTGTACTAAAATTAAAACTTCTACTGATTATGGGGGATTTTTAATCTCATTTCCTTAGCCTCCATCTATTTCATATCAAACTTGTTGATGGATATTGTGTTGTGTAGAAACCATTTTGCCAGGGGTGATTTGCTGACTAGAAAAACAAATATCAACTGAACAAATAATAACTGAATTCAAATTAAAAATATAATAGTTCTGTACAACTGGCTTAATTTCAATATTTCCATTTAATATATCTTATTAAGTGCTGAACCCACAGCTTTTCTTTGCTCCACAAAAAAATAGCAATCAATATTAGTCTTCGTATTTCTCCAGCAAAAAACACATTCACCCATGACCTGATCCTGTCCCCACTCAACTACTGCAACATTCTACTAATTGTCAATTTATCCATCATTGCAATCATAATAATGGCTATTTAAGCAACCAATAACTTACAAAGTCTTCCCTTAACCTTTAGGGGGTTATTAATCAAAATCCAAATTTTTCAGATTTTTTAAATAAAAAAGTCTGACCACACTAGAATCAATGATTTGACCTTATTTATCAATAATTAAAATTGGATTGGGAAAATCCACAAATTTTTCATACAGATTTTTTTGAGTTTGACGTCTGGTAGTGGAAGGCTAGTGGAACAACAGAGTTACAAACATTGGGTTTAATTCAGAAAGAAAAAGGTTTATCACATGAAAATTCATGGCCTCAATCTAAGATGAATTCAATTCAGAAAAACATTTCACAATGTATCACTAGAAAGCTCAGTTAAAGAAGTTATTCACCTTCCAAACACTTTTCCAGTTCAGTTGTTTTCAGATTGTTCTCCAGAAATAAAGACTTTTTTTCAATTGTTTTCCATTTTTTATATTTTTTACAGTTTTTTCCAAAATCTAAGTTTAAATTTTAATGCTCCTGTCTCTGGTGTTTCAGTCTGGCAGCTCAGTAATTCAGGTGCAGATTCTGAACTGTTCCAATTTGCTCAATTAGTATATACATTACTCAGAAGGATCTATGGGGAATATTAGTAAATATTGTATGAATTCTAACAGGTGCCTTTAATGAAACTCAAATATTCTGCTCAGCAGGGATTAAGATAAGAAATCTATCCACTAAATATATCAATTTAGAACAGTTACAGAGTTGGCACCCTCCCCCCGAGCTGCTTTAGAAAGGAGAAAAATTCGACTACACTTCAATATTAGAAAGACAGTCAAACATGTAAAATAGAAAGTAATTGGAATAAGTCATTATTTCTGGTGAGTTATCTGAAACCAACTGAACTGAAAAAACTAGGTGAAAAACCCCTTTAAAGTCTATGGGAAAAAAGGGGAACTAAAATTAGGAGGAACAATTTTTTTCCTCAAATTGAATATTATTCATGAGTTTTCACTTGATAAACCATGAGATAACATTTTTTCTCTGGATTGACCCGTTGTATTCTACAAGACAAACTTTTCTAATGTACCCCCAATATACAACCACATTGTAGCTGTCTTAGTACTATAATGTAGCAAGTAGGGGATAGAAGTAACTGACAGCAGTGCCAACAAACTGAGAAGCCTTTGAAATACAGTACCTGAGCCATGATAAACATTTAAGGCTTGTGATAAATCCCTTGGAAATTAATGACTGACCTTCAGCCTGGTATGAGAAACAACAGATTAGTCAGCCTTCCAGAGAAGAAAAGACTAAATACGTGTTGAAATTCACCCCACAACTACATATCTTGAAGGAGAACTAAAGCCTAAATAAAGAAGTAGCTAGAAATGTTGTACATGATGTTTTGTGCTTCTGTACCAGCCCAAGTCAACCACAGCCCTTTAGCAGTAAATATCTGTGTCTTCAAAGATGCCCCAGTAGCTCCCCATCTTCTTTTCTGCTGATTCACTGCACATGCTCTGTGCTGCTGTCACTTACTGAGCTTAGGGACCCACTCACAATATACAGTACATATAGAATAGAAATGTCACAATATAAGGCTGATTAGTAATTAATACACATAATTACTACATGGCAGCACAGAAACCAGTGCAATTAGCATCAGAATTTAATAATCAGCAAACCTGTGGCATCAGCTTATATTACAGCCAGGGAAGCTCATTTTCTGCTGGATAATTAGTGACGAGCCCTAAGCTTAGCTTCTCAACAGCCAATCAGAGCCCACTGAGCATGTGAGTGTCACAGACACTTTCCAATATGGTGACCCCCTGTGACAAGTTTGAAGTCCTGGATCATTGCTGCTATTGACAAGCTCAAATTTTAGGCTGGTGCAATAAATTCAGTATATGAAATATGGCATTTTTAGCCACATTCATTTTTAGGTTTTAGTTCTCTTTAACTGGTGCTTGGACGGTCTTGAATATCTTCTCCATTTCTTACATTGCCACAGCTCATGAACAGGATTTAATTTAAATTAATTTAAATTAATTCAATTCCGAAATACTTATCTCATGGTTTATCATGTGAAAACTCACATGTAAAAAACAGTTTTTCTCCTTGAATTGAATCTCATCCATGAATTTTCACATGATAAACCATGAGATGGATGTCTTCTCCATTTCTTACATTGCCACTGTTTTTTTATACCATTTACCTCCACTGCTATCTTTAAACCCTTTTCTTTTGATTCTAATAATCAAATGCCATGCCGAAATGTATTCAGAATATTCTCAGAGTTTTCGAATGTGGATAATTGTGTTTTTTTTTCCCTTGGAAACTCAAAAACTGCAATGTCTCCTGACAAGGTCAGATTTATGGAAAAGGATGATTGTAAAAATCACAATGGAGCTGAATTTTTATTGTGATCTAATTTTGAGAAATGTGCCCCTAATTGAGCAGAAGCTTCTTTAACCTATAAACTCCAATCTGTAAATTCTGTCAATGCTAAATTATTCACCCCTCAAAAATATTCCAAAGCATAACATATAATACAGTTTTATGTGCCAGAATTCTACATTTTTCTTTCCTACAACGTATCTCTTTTTTGAGGTCCGAGAAACTTACATTATTCCTATTTGACTTCCCCAACTATTTTATGAACAGAGAAAAAGATGAATTGCCCACTGGGGATGTAAAAGGCATCAGAAGCTTACTTGCCAAAAAAGATTACTTGGTGGCACCTCAGAACTGCAGTGCTTTTATCATGCATAAGGAACTATATTTAGCATGGGCCCATTTAGGTGCTGGTGACAAGTTGCTTAACATTTCCCAAGCTACAAGAATGTCTAGCTAGGGAAATGATGACTGCAGCCTTCAGAAAACATTAACCAATTTGTGCAGAGAAGTGAGGAGCCCACTAGTTTCTATTTTAAAAACTTAATGTGGCATTCTAAATCAGCTAGAAAGTAACCCATGTTGCCTGTTTAGTGCCTGTTTAACAGAAAAGTAATTGCATGTCTACTACAGGTATGGGATCTGTTCTCCAGAAACCTGTTATCCAGAAAGCGACGAATTACAGGAAGGCCATACCCCATAGACTAAATTTTAATCAAATACTGTAATTCACATTTTTAAAAATGATTTCCTTTTTCTCTTTAAAACTAGGGATGCACCGAATCCACTCTTTTGGATTCGGCCGAACCCCTGAATCCTTCGCGAAAGATTCGGCCGAATACTGAACCGAATCCCAATCCTAATTTGCATATGCAAATTAGCGGTGGGAAGGGGAACATTTTTTCACTCTTGGTTTTGTGACAAAAAGTCATGCAATTTCCCTCCCAACCCCTAATTTGCATATGCAAATTAGGATTCGGATTCGGTTCGGCCGAGCAGAAGGATTCGGCCAAATCCTGATGAAAAAGGCCGAATCCTGGCCAAATCCCAAACCGAATCCTGGATTCGGTGCATCCCTATTTTAAATAATTGTACTTGATCCAAAGATTTAATTAATCCTTATTAGAGACAACTCAATCCTGTTGGGTTGAATTACTGTTTAAATGATTTCTCAGTAGACAATGTATGGAGACCCAGATTATGGATCAAGAATACCTCAGGTCCTGAGCATTCTGGATAACAGGTCCCGTACCTGTACCATTTTGAGATCCAAATTATGGACCGAGAATACCCCAGGTCCTGAGCATTCTGGATAGATGGTCCTGTACCTGTACCATTAATAGTTGGTATTGTTTGACTGCAGGGAATTAGTGTAAAGACTCTCCCTGGTGGTCTAGTGGGTCGGTGAGAATGGCCGCTGCATGGTACCACTTCCCGTCTAGTTCCCGGTGATTCCTAGGGCAGACAGCGTGCACTTTGGGGTTTTACACACCATGCTTGTGACGTCATTGCGTCTGTGGCATTGGATTCAAAAGGTATTTAAGGGGCCTTTGGGCTTATGAGCATGGTTTAATTTGTTAGTATCTGGTGTGAATTTGTCTTGTGTTGATTCCATTTTTGATCCTTGTCTGCCTAACTATTCTGAACTCTATCGACCTCCCCTTGTGTGGCCCCCCCACAGAAAGTCAGCCTGCTGTGTCTGCTTACCATGTGTAGGATTCAGCTCTCTAACTGTGAGTGGAAACCATGAGAGCTGAAAAACAGGAAGTAGTGTTCTGGCTATTATGTTACACATCCAGTCACTCCAGCCTTTATACATTACATTTTTGCCAAACTAAATATATTACAAACATTTTTTTATTTTGCACATTTATTATCGCACACAAACCAGATCACGATTCGAGAAACATCTTGAAATTGTAAAAGGGACATCTATCATTGACTTCTTCATGACCTCAGCAGGTAGATTTTTAGCTGCTTCAGGGCATAAAAAAATCTCTAAAAAAATTTAGTTCTTCCCTCTAAAAGTTTGAGTTTTACCCTAAAAAACTCAACCAGAAAAAAATTGAAGCTTCATAAATAGGCTTCTAAAAGCACTATTTGGGTTTTGTCTAGTGATGGGCGAATTTGCGCCGTTCCGCTTCGCCGAAAAATTTGCGAATTTCGCGCGAAATTCGCGAAACGGCGAAAAATTCGCGAAACGGCGCCGGCGTCTCGTTTTTGACGCCGGCGCCCGTTTTTCCGACGCCGGCGCCCGTTTTTGACGCCGGCGTCCGTTTTTCGAAAAAAAAGATTTTGACGCCGGCGAATTTTTTTCGCGAATTTTCGCGGGAGTTTCGCGAATTTATTCGCTGGCGGTGAATCGCGCAAATTCGCCGCGAATTCGCGCCTGGCGAATAAATTCGCCCATCACTAGTTTTGTCTTTGATGTAGCCAAAGCAGGGCACATGAAAACATCTCTGATTTACAGCTTATCAAGGTGAGCTGGAATGATTTCTCTATCGTAAATACCTAGAATTGCTCTTCTTCTGCCACTTCAACTCTTTTTCTGTGTCTCTCCAATTACCAATAGCTGTATGCTAACACAATAACAATTCCTTTGTTTATAGCAGGTCTTACAAATATAGATTCAACATCAGAGGAAACATCTTACAAATAACACTGGAGCAGCGATACTAGAGAGCAGAAGAGATCATCATTATAATCATTATCATCGTAATCATTTATTCATATGGTGCAAGCTACAAATTAGAATGCTAAGTAAAAGCAGAACATTAAAGCATAACATTATCCCTGGGTACATAAATGGGATTATATAAAGGATTAAGTATGTGTTGACAGTATCTCTATAAATGTTACATATCAGCTCTGATGGCTTTATTATGCCTGCCAAGTGAAAAGACCCTTCATGTGCTCTGTTTTAATGTGTAGACAAAGTAGGTCTTATCTTATTGGTGCATGAAGCACATCACTTAAATTATTTGAGAAAAGAGGGTATGGCCACATCTACATATTGCTTCATTAAGGTCTATCCCTATTACGATATTACGGGATCTGTTATGCAGAATGCCTGGGACCTGGCATTTTGGACAATAGATTTTTCAGTAATTTGGATCTTCATAGCTAAGGTCTACTAGAAAACCATGTAAACATTAAATAAACCCAATAGGCTGGTCTTGCCTCCAATAAGGAATAATTATATCTTAGTTTGGATCAAGTACACGGTATTATTTAATTATTACTAGGGATGCACCGAATCCAGGATTCGGTTCGGGATTCGGCCTTTTTCTGCAGGATTCGGATTCGGACGAATCCTTCTGCCCGGCCGAACCGAATCCGAATCCGAATTTGCATATGCAAATTAGGGGCGGGGAGGGAAATTGCGTGACTTTTTGTCAGAAAACAAGGAAGTAAAAAATGTTTTCCCCTTCCCACCCCTAATTTGCATATGCAAATTAGGGTTCGGAATCAGTTCGGTATTCGGCCGAATCCTTCGTGAAGGATTCGGGGGTTCGGCCGAATCCAAAAAAGTGGATTCGGTGCATCCCTAATTATTACAGAGAAAATGGAAATCATTTTTAAAAGTTTGGATTATTTGGATAAAATCCAAGTCTATGGGAGAGAAACTTTATATAATTTACAGTTTTCTGGATAATGGGTTTCCTGATAATGGCTCACATACCTATATATCCATTATACTACTAGCAACCATAGAACATCTATAGTAGTAACACATTCTTTATGTTTTAGTATAGTTTAGACTGTAATGGCAACCATCTTTTCTCAAAATGCATATTCTGCTGTAACACATTATGGGTTAAATCTCTACAATTTTGTAAAATACAAATACATCTACCGGCATTTGACTGGCCCTTTATAATATACTCAAATCAATGCTATAGACCAAAAGAGAAGGCTGAATAGCCCCACAATAATACAGATACAAATTGTGTTGATTTTCTTTAATGAACCTCATGGAACATCTCATCCACAATGCTGCAGGCCTCAAAAAACTTCTTTCACAGGCACCTTCAGTTTTACTTGGGTAGATATGTACTCAATTGTTTTGTTCAAGGGCACTGTGAAAGAAAAATAAATGTGAATATTGGCATGAATACACTAGACACATTTTTATCTGTTTTTTTTCTGTAACTTATGCCAAAGCTTCTCAAACCATCGCTCTTATCCCGAGGTTGTCCCCTCAAGGTGCTAGCTTCTTTCCTATGAATGCAGACTTAAATCTCTTCGTACTTCTGATGTGTGCATCCTTGAGATTTGTGAGGTTGATTAGGAAGAATTTCAATAAAACAAAACTGTATGAAGGACTACAACTGTAAACATGAAGCTAAAGTGTGTTAATATCAAACAAGACATTTTTAAAAACATTGATGGTTATTGGGACTTAACAAAGTCAAGTGTCCAGGTTGTTCTCTTGATTTTATTAGTATTATCCTTGTTCCTATTTTATTCCCTTCCTGTTTTCCATTTTTAGAAAGTGGATTTTACAGAGATCATATTTTTTTTGTCAGTAAAGATTGTTTTATCTAAAACTACTTGCAATTTCAACCTCACATCTGTGCACATTTGTCTTACATATTGTCTTTCATTATTTTTGGTGTTTTATACTGTGGATAACCTTAGCACATTTTGTGCAGCTTGTGTATTGCCTGTTTGTATGATTGAATAAACAAAAGGAAAATATTTCACATTATGGTGTTCCAAGAATGCCCATTTCACACCATGACCTTCAAATTTCTCATTATAAGCCATTTCACAGTTACACTTGATCAGGGAAAACAGTACCAGTGTCCTCATGCCGACATTGCATTTTTATTAATTCACATGGCATTACAGATTCATTGCTTTTCTGTTCGCAAGGTATTACACATTCTGTATAATGCACCTTAACTGCTTGACAAAATGAATTGCAGGTAAGTAAACCTGCTGAGATTTCATTTACTAGGAACATTGCTGGCACCATTTTTTTGAATTTGTGGAAACCCTCCTGGGATTTATTTTATACAGTTACATAACTAAAGATGATAGTCCATCAAGCCCAGTTCATCCACATTATCCCCATAAAAATACAGTATATGCATATATATAACTAACTGTAGATGTTGAGATCATTATAGCCTTGGATATTATGCTTGTACAAAAAGTTATCCAATACACTCTTAAAGGAGAACTAAACCCTAAAAACTAATATGGCTAAAAATTACATCTTTTATATAGTGAACTTATTGCACGAGGCTAAAGTTTCAGCTTGTCAATAGCAGCAATGATCCAGGACTTCAAACTTGTCACAGGGGGTCACCATCTTGGAAAGTGTCTGTGACACTCACATGCTCAGTGGGCTCTGATTGGCTGTTGAGAAGCTAAGCTTAGGGCTCGTCACTAATTATCCAGCAGAAAATGAGCTTCCCTGGCTGTAATATAAGCTGATGCTACAGGTTTGCTGATTATTAAATTCTGATGCTAATTGCACTGGTTTCTGTGCTGCCATGTAGTAATTATGTGTATTAATTACTAATCAGCCTTATTTTGTGACATTTCTATTCTATGTGTACTGTATATTGTGAGTGGCTCCCTAAGCTCAGTAAGTGACAGCAGCACAGAGCATGTGCAGTGAATCAGCAGAAAAGAAGATTATTTTCTTCACTGTAAGAGATTCTGTTGCAACTGCAAATGTTAACTTTTTGTCCAAAGTCTCAGAAACTTTGGGTAAGGAAAAAAGATTGAGAAGATTGTATTAATATTTGGATACATTACCTCAAAGCTTCTGAAAAAGGACTATTGATAATGTAAGGTCACTCACCATGTTCCTGCATCATTTGTGTTCCAGAGTGTGCCCATTTTGACTCACATGCCTGGGTCAAGACATGGTTGCATCACAATGCGTCAAGACAAGGTGCGTCATGACCCCTGCGTCACCACGTTTGGTTATCAAGCTTACTACTTGTGCCTGGCGTTATTAATTCCTGTTGTGACCTGTGCCTGATCCTCTCCAGTGAACCTCTGCTGCCTTCCCTTGACCTGGACCTGCTTCTGACTATTCTTCTGCCGACTTCCTGGTACTTTTTGATATTTAGCCATCCAGCCTCTCTCCACTCCTGAGTTTCCTGTTCAAAAACCCTTATGTGAGCCTCCGTCAGTGTGAGTTGCTTGTGACAAAATTTTACATGATGAAGTAGAATGAGCACAGAGCCTTAATTGTGAGCCCTTGTCTGAATTTTCTTCTTGTTGTTATTCAGTTAATAGTGTCCTCATATGCACCATCCACCATGCAAAACTTTAATCATATGCTGTTCAATTATCAATCTTTATTCATGATTTTCCAACACAGGCTAATTAAAGTTGATTTGGGCATCACACTTTTCTGTTCATGACACTTAGAGCCATTACAAATTGTACTTAATGCCTGTTCTCATTGCACACAGTGTTCAGCAACATGAAAACTATGGGTTTGACTCTACATCATCATCATCATCATCATTACAATTTGAACTGTGTACATTTTAAAGTGAGCCTGTGGTCTAGCATTTGTAATAGGGTGAAATGTAACCGCAAAGCGATCATTTTGAGTAACAGGTTCATAGTGTGTGAGCAAGTGTTGAAATAACCTGTTCCAGCTCATTTCCATTAAGTTAGACATTTAGCAGAAACCCCTCGGGCTTTTGGTAATTGAATATATTCCCTGAAGTGAGAGATTAACAGATGCCAAAAAAGAGGAAAAACTTTGGATACATACCATACAAACTTTACAATCCTGGGGACTAAACAGAAAAGTCAATCTTTCTTCATTTATGCAATGGGATCTGCATAATTCTTATTGTTTTTTGTTTTTCGCTCCACAATCCATATGTACTTACATAGTTTTATTTGGTGACGTGCTGTTCAATGTATTCTATTATACTGTTGTATAGTCCACATGATAAACTTATATAATAAATATTTGATATAAGGTAATTAAATATAGGAATTAGCCTTCACAGTGATGTTTTACATTTTTTAATACACAAGAGATTACATGGAATCAAAAAATTAAGAAAAACGATTTGAAGGGGAGGAAAAAGTGCAGAAGTGGTACTTTCAAAGGTGAAGTCTGTTAATAGAATGTCCTTGCTGCACATGTTTTGAACTGTTTTTCCCTACAGGGCGTGAAGGTTAGGGGGATCACAGCAGGGTTTGTACCATAAATGCAGGCCACTCCAAGGTGAAACGTTAAAACAGTCCATTTATTTTTAATTCAAACAGCTTCTAGCAGCAATCAATGGCAACAGAAAAGTCAGCGTCACTCAGCAAAAGGAAAGTCCAACAATAACAGAAATAACTTACTTCATCAGGTTTTACTGTTCAGTCCCTCAAAAGACTAAACTGGTTTGGTCTCTGCCAGTTCAGCCATTCCTCAAAACCCAGGCAGCTCCCACATGTAGCTCCTAGCTCTCCCTTCACACACCTGCTGCTCACACCCTTAAAACACCCCTTGGATGTCCAGCCCACACCTCTGGCTGGTTAACCCTCTGGTGTTTCTAAAAGGGGTGACTCTTAAATGGATGGCTCAGAACCTAAAGACGGGGGATACATATCTGCCATCAATGATATATCCCCTCTGGCTTGTACAAGGGTCTTAGCTTTCAATAAAAACCTATCTTAAACCTGGTATCGCTAGCTTGAGTTGGTTGAGCTAGACGCAACACACTCAGGCTCATTTATCAACACTGGGCAAATTTGCGAATGGGCAGTTACCGATAGCAACCAATCAGTGATTGGCTTTTTAAAGCCAGCTGCAAGTAGAACAATGAATGAAGCAATTTGATTGGTTGCCATGGGTTACTGCCCATGGGCAAATTTGCTCAGTGTTGATAAATGACCCCCACCGACAATAGTCCCAACTAGCACTGTGGACTTAACTGATTGTATAGGAGCAAGCACCCAGTAAGAAATCTTCCAAACAAACCTATAAGATTCAAGGTTAAAATTTATTGATACAACCAGAGGCAGCTTTAAGCTTTTCATGTTGTACTAACAAATAGACTCTATGAGGGAAATTTACTAAAGGGCGAAGTGGCTAATGCTGGCAAAAATTTGCCAGCGTGATGTAATTTCGCCAACGAACTAACACCAGGCAAATTTTCGTTCTGGCGAATTCACTACGTTTTTTATTTTACTGACCGTTACCTCTCTCGCCAGACTTGCCTTTGCCACCTCAGACCAGGCGAAGTGCAATAGAGTAGATAGGAGTTCCTCAAAAAAAAGTCCAAAAAAAACGCTGGTGTCTTTACTTTTTACAGGGTGATAGGATGACATTTTTTTGGGGGTACCCTCCTTCCCCCTACATTTGATAACATATGGCACCTAAACCAAACTGTGGGCACATGCGTAGGGCAATATATTTTATTGTAGGGCAATTTTATTAAGGTTCCCTGGCCTTCTGTAGTGTAATGTATTTGCTGCAGCATATATGGCCATTGCACAGCGTATGCAAATTAGCCAACGCTAGCGTAACTTGAAACTGCTGAGCGTATTTTCGCTAGCGCAACTTCGCCAGCATTCGTTACCCTGTGTGCACAACTTCAGACCTTCGTAAATTATTGTTGACCATGCGAATTAACGCCTAGCGAAGTGTTGCAATGTGCGCGAAGCCAGCACTGGCAAATTTTCACCAGTTAGTGAATTTGTCCCTATGACTAGCTGGCTGATCTATCAAAAATAAAGTCAGCATTTTATCCATAATTCGAGAAAAAATGTGTAGAAAAAAACATGGGAATAAAAAAATACATATTAGTATTTTCTGATGCCACTAATAGTCTGGATTTATAAATGAAAAAAACAAGATCCAAAACAGGTCCCAAAAAAAAAAAAAAGGCAAGTAAAAGCTGGTGAGGTTTAATTGACGGCAATGGCAATAGTCTTTAACCACTATCATCATCATTATCATTCCCAGTTCCCAGTTCATTAAAACATTTTTAGCCTCATTAAAATAAATGAAACAGTGATTCTCCATGGCATGAAACTTTTTTCCTGAGAAAAAAACACGTGAGAATATTTTGTGTTTTTTCTCAAAAAAAAGTTGGTGCGCATGTTTTTTTTCTTGACCTTAAATATTTGTAAATGGGCCTCCCAGTGTTATTACAGGTTAAAGAAACACAGAACACAGAAATGATGTAAAAATATTTAAAGGGCATTTAAGGAGCACTTACCGACAATTGCATAATACCATTAGCAACTCTCCAAAGAGCAATTCCAGATCAACTGCTAATAGACATCATCTTAAAAAACAATGGGGAGTTTTAAGATTAAAAAAAAAAATCACAATCTTGGACATGTGAATGTTAATGTTTTTAAGTTAGGGGGGCATGCGCTAGTGAGGTATTTATATGCATTGCAAAGCCCTATGGGATCACTTCTGGGTAAGTAGGCTGTGACCATGAAACGATAATCTTGGGATCTCCTCTGAAAAGTGTTTTCCCTTCTCGTCATGTGATACACTAGGGGGCACATTTACTTAGCTCGAGTGAAGGAATAGAATAAAAAATACTTCGAATTTCGAAGTATTTTTTTGGCTACTTTGACCATCGAATTGGCTAATGGATTTAATCGTTTAATCGATATTCAAAGTCGAAGGATTTTACTTCGACGGTCGAATATCGAGGGTTAATTAACCCTCGATATTCAACCCTAAGTAAATGTGTCCCTATGTTTTTAAATTGACATGATATAGATGTTGGAATTTTGATCTTAAAACTCCATGATGTACCATTGCTTTTCTTCAGATGAACACAACATGCATTAGGCTGCCTATATTTCTATAAATAAATATCAACTTTGAATTTTAAATGCATGTGTGGAGAATTGTGTGCTTGCTCCTATATTATTATTGCCAAACAAAATTATGAAACATCAGAAAAATTACCAAAATTTGCGTTTTTTTCCATGTTTCATGCATTGAAGTCAATTGAGTTTTTTTCACGCCAAATTCGTTTTGTCAGTAGGTGCTTTTTCGCATGCCTTTCTTTGCATCAGATACATTGAGGTCAATGGGAATTTTTTCTCTGCACTTTTTCTGGCACCTAATGCATTGAAGTCAACTAGTGTTTTTTTCCCTACTTAATAATCAAAAATGGTAAAATCAAATGTATGGAGAAATTCTAGATCAGGTTTGTAAAAAATATTGCCACTTGAGAATTTCATTGCAAATCTGTATCAGCCTAAAATGTTTAACCTTAACCCTTTGTCCTAGTCTAGCCTCACTCTATGCATGGGGTATATATATATATATATATTTTTTTTTTATAAATTCTTTATTTTGATTTTTCCAAAGAAAAAAAAAAATAAAACGTTTTGACAACACAAAAAAGATTAGAACAACATACAGGCTTAGTAAATTCCCATCTCTACTCAGAAATCTACTTCATATATAGATAGGCATGGGGTATATTTATCAAAAAGCGAGGTTAACGATCGTCATAGTCTGCTAGAGTGAAATTCCACCACTCTCCATCCATTTCTATGGGATTTTGAAAGATGCATTTATCAAAGGATGAACTTTTACTTTCACCCATTGATAAATACTCTTTTAAAAATCCCATAGAAATGAAAGGAGAGTGGTGGAATTTCACTCTAGAGGACTGTGGTGCTCTCTAACTTCACTATTTGATAAATACACCCCATGCCTTTACACCTAAATGTAAGTGGCTTACTCTTTTTAATAAAGAATTCCGACCTTTCCAAAATGAAAGAACTGGAGAAGTAACTGAGCATAAAATAACCCACTATTCAATTGACAAAATATTTAATTTGCATGCATTTCAAAGAATTTCCAATACAGTACAGCTCATGCATAGAATAGCAGTCTTGGTTTTTTTTTCTTTCTACTATTCTTCTCTCTATAATTCCATGAGCCTTTTCTAGATTCTGCCTCTGCACTCAATACTGGGTGTTTTCCATCTATAAAATGGCTGACGGAAGACTCCCTTAACATGATTTAGTCACACAGCAGTTATTGAGCTTTTTAAAAAGCATGTAATGTAATGAAACCCAGTGCACGAAATATGTCAGAAGTATATTGTGCCAATTTACTGCAAATAAAAGAAAGGTACAACAGATCTTACCAAACTCGGTATAAATCTCATATATCATCTAAATGCAATTTACTGCAAATCCGGGACTAGTGTTCTGATTTCTTTTTATTACACAGTTATATTCTATAAAAGTATTCAGAATGGGTAAAACACAGTTGAAAATTACTAGCAATAAATTCTACTTCACCATAAAATAAGAGCTTGTGTAGGTTTCTGTGTTCAAAGCAAAAAAAAACAACTTTCCTTTGATGCGAGCACTATAAATATTCCAAATTAAAATTCACGCTTCGAGAAGATTAGATGATCTTTTGATTAGTTTTGTGGTCTAGGAGATGAGTCAGTTTATTGCGCAGTAGGTCATTGCAATCAAAGATCGGAATACCATTACTTTGAGTCAGCAACAAAAGAGCAGAACTTCTAACCAACTCATTTGAAGATGAAACTTCCTACATATCAAATATATACATGAACTCCCAAGATTTTGGATCTATTTTGCCTAGAATGTTCCCAACTTCTTGCTTTGTTCATGTGGTTGATAAATGTTGCCAGTCAAAGGCATTGTCATGTGGACTATTGTCTTCTGGACCACTTTGACCCTTCTTTCAGACCTCTCACTCATCTTTACCGGTTCTATTACTTTTCAATAAAGCTTTTGTTACCATGGTCACACTCACATTTTATCGTTATAGTCTTCACCCAATTATTGATTAGACTGCACTTATTTCACACTTTACCTATTATGTTTCAAATGCAGTTGAAATCAGCCCTTGTCTATCTGGTAACTACGTGTCAGAGTGAAACGTGCTTTAATCAAATTACTGTATTCTACAGTAGTGTTTTTTTTTACAGTACTTTAAGGGGCTGATTCACTAAGGGTCGAATATTGAGGGTTAATTAACCCTCAATATTCGACTAGGAATTGAAATCCTTCGACTTCGAATATCGAAGTCGAAGGATTTAGCGCAAATGCTACGATCGTACGATCGAAGGATTATTCCTTCGATCGAACGGTTAAATCCTTCGAATCGAACGATTCGAAGGATTTAAATCCAACGATCAAAGGAATATCCTTAGATCAAAAAAAGTTAGGCAAGCCTATGGGACCTTCCCCATAGGCTAACATTGACTTCGGTAGCTTTTAGCTGCCGAACTAGGGGGTCGATTTTTTTTTTAAAGAGACAGTACTTCGACTATCGAATGGTCGAATAGTCGAACGATTTTTACTTCTAATCCTTCGATTCGTAGTCGTAGTCGAAGGTCGAAGTAGCCCATTCGATGGTCGAAGTAGCCCAAAAAATACTTCGAAATTCGAAGTTTTTTTACTTCGAATCCTTCACTCGAATTTAGTGAATCGGCCCCTAAATTGTCTTATAGATTATCCTCATGTTTTTAATCTATTGTCCATGGTTTTGCTGTTCTTAAAAGTGGTAAGTTATACAAAAAAATATATAATATATATGTTGCTTTACAAACATTAATGATAGGAAAGCCCTGGCTCTATAACCACATGGGCTGTATGAAAAGAGATCCCAATGACCAGCAGCCAAATTACACTGGTTTAAGTTTAAAGACTGGCAGAATCAGATGTAAACTGTGATTGGGTAAGAGGAAATGAGTTAAGGCAAAGCAAAGCTGGGGTTGGGGTGGAGAAATAGAGGGATGTGATGAACGGAAGAACCAATTCACTTCATTATCTGCTGAGTAGATAGAGACATCCCACCCTCCCATCCTCCTTTTTTGCATATTTTGTAAGGAGTTTTTCTTCTTTAAAAACCAAATGTTTTCCTGCATGCACTGTTATATTGTGGTTTCAGAACTGTTATACAGTGTAAATATAACTGTCTGCATGGTATTATTCATGTTGAATGAATGGATTTTAAATGCTTGATGCAGGGAATGTTTCTGATCACCATTGTGTCAGGAAGGAACTTCTTGAGGCATAATTGGCACCGGCTTCAGGCTGGTCTTTTGCCTTCCTCTGGATCAATGTATTTTAAGTTTTGTCACAGCAGTGGTAGGACCTTGCCAGAATACTGCACAAGTAAATTTAGAAGATGGACTCCTGTGACTGCAAGGTGGGTTGATTGATACAGACCCTACTACTGCTTGTGCTGGGTAACAGCCTACATGGATTTACTATCATGGAAAACTGGAACAATTGGTCAGCACTCACCCAAACCACAAGTTTGTCAAGCAGGTGCACGTGCGAGGTTGTCCACTCCAACCGGATAAGCAATGCAAGACGGAATCACAGCACCATGCAAATCTGGATATAATCTTAAAAAGCCTTTATTGGATTTTCTGGCTTGGATCTCAAACGAACAACGTTTCAGGCCTCCATGGCCCTTTGTCAACTTGACAAAGGGCCATGGAGGCCTGAAACATTGTTCGTTTGAGATCCAAGCCAGAAAATCCAATAAAGGCTTTTTAAGATTATACACGATTTGCATGGTGCTGTGATTCCGTCTTGCTTTACTATCATGGAGACACGGCAGATTCAGGAGCAGCAGCAGGTTCTGCTGAACTTCTCTCTTGATGGGATATGCAGCTCCTGCTGGTAGCAGATTTGGAGGTGATACTCTCTGTAGGTAGAGACAGCCTAAAACTCAATGTAGGATATAATGACATAGTGCTGATCTCAAGTCTTCCCTAAGGAACAGCAGAGCATAGTAGTGATCTCTTATAGGGTGAGGCTGGCAAGGTCCTATTTGTTTGAAAAAATGTTATGGCCATTTTACCCCATTTCTGACTCCTGGTGTTTCATTAAGATATGTAACAATGGGGTTCAGTGGGAAGGCTACAAGCAAAGGGTCAATTGAGAAGTCCCCTTGTCATGCAAGCTCTTAAACAACTGCAAAAAAGAATGATTATGTACTGTATGTCTACAGCACATCTCATAAAGGAATGCTTTTCTCAATCATGATTTACATATTTGTTGGTATAATAAACAGTTTCATGTTATTGTAGGGCACAGAAGATATAGTTACCCAATATTCAGGCAGTCCCCTAAAGTTTTGGACACCTAGGAGTGGTCCTTAATATATGAAGCTGTGTCCTTGCTCCTGGGCAGTAACCCATGGCAACCAATTAAGTGTTTGCTTTTATTGTTCTGCCTGCAGCTGCTTCAAAAAAGGGATCACTGATTTGTTGTTATGGGTTACTGCCCAGGTGCAAATGTACCCATTTTTTTTTTATCAATGAGCATCAGTGTGGTAAGCTCTTCCCGAGTGAGGGCCCATCTGAGAGAGGAGAATCCTATGTAATAGGTGACTAACAGGAGTTGAAGGGAGTTGCTACTGCCTGGGTAAAATCTATTACAGTACAAGGTACTGGTAAGCAACCCATATGTTGCATTAAAATATCTGAGCAAAATAACTATTACAGTATTTACATCCACGTGTAGCATAATGCAGTTAGGTAATTTTCCCTGAATAAATGAACAAATTTATATATTTAAGAAATTTAGAACTGATGAGAAACTTTAAAGTTACTGAGAGGTTATTTGACCATATAAAGGCACAAGGCTGCAGGCTGAGTTATACAGGGAACTCTGAGTATCACTCATGTATTATAAGGGATAATGTACCCCCTACTGTAAATGATAAGGATATTAGAAGTCACTGAGGGGTTGTTCTGTGACCATATAAAGGCACAAGGCTGCAGGCTGAGTTATACAGGGAACTCTGAGTATCACTCATGTATTATAAGGGATAATGTACCCCCTACTGTAAATGATAAGGATATTAGAAGTCACTGAGGGGTTGTTCTGTGACCATATAAAGGCACAAGGCTGCAGGCTGAGTTATACAGGGAACTCTGAGTATCACTCATGTATTATAAGGGATAATGTACCCCCTACTGTAAATGATAAGGATATTAGAAGTCACTGAGGGGTTGATCTGTGACCATATAAAGGCACAAGGCTGCAGGCTGAGTTATACAGGGAACTCTGAGTATCACTCATGTATCATAAGGGATAATGTACCCCCTACTGTAAATGATAAGGATATTAGAAGTCACTGAGGGGTTGTTCTGTGACCATATAAAGACACAAGGCTGCAGGCTGAGTTATACAGGGAACTCTGAGTATCACTCATGTATCATAAGGGATAATGTACCCCCTACTGTAAATGATAAGGATATTAGAAGTCACTGAGGGGTTGTTCTGTGACCATATAAAGGCACAAGGCTGCAGGCTGAGTTATACAGGGAACTCTGAGTATCACTCATGTATCATAAGGGATAATGTACCCCCTACTGTAAATGATAAGGATATTAGAAGTCACTGAGGGGTTGTTCTGTGACCATATAAAGGCACAAGGCTGCAGGCTGAGTTATACAGGGAACTCTGAGTATCACTCATGTATCATAAGGGATAATGTACCCCCTACTGTAAATGATAAGGATATTAGAAGTCACTGAGGGGTTGTTCTGTGACCATATAAAGGCACAAGGCTGCAGGCTGAGTTATACAGGGAACTCTGAGTATCACTCGTGTATTATAAGGGATAATGTACCCCCTACTGTAAATGATAAGGATATTAGAAGTCACTGAGGGGTTCTCTGACCATATAAAGGCACAAGGCTGCAGGCTGGGTTATACAGGCAACTCTGAGTATCACTCATGTATTATAAGGGATAATGTACCCCCTACTGTAAATGATAAGGATATTAGAAGTTGCTGATAAGTGTTGTGACCATATAAAGGCACAAGGCTGCAGGCTGGTATTAATACATTTTAGTCCAAAGACTGGATGGGCTAAAAGCTAAACATATAAATGTATAAATGTAGCAGAGCTGTTTAAACTTGTCTCCCCTCTGTATTGTTTATGTGCAAGGAGGGGGAGGAGCCCTGTGTGAGTTGACAGGAAGGAAGGAAGGAAATAAATATAAACATAATACAATTATGTTTATAAATGTATTAAACTAATAATGAATATTTGTGGCAGACATGATCCATGGTTTTTGCCTCCAGAGTAATACAAAGCTCTAAGTACCTTTAATACCATAGGAATATATTCTTACTGTAGCCAGGGTCTGTAGAAATGATCCTGGGTAGTGATGGGCGAATTTATTCGCCAGGCGCAAATTTGCAGCGAATTTGCGCGATTCGCCGCCAGCGAATAAATTCGCGAAACGCCCGCGAAAATTCGCCAAAAAAATTCGCCGGTGTCAAATTTTTTTTTTCAAAAATCGGACGCCGGGTCAAAAACGGGCGCCGGCGTAGAAAAATCGGGCGCCGGCCTAAAAAACGAGACGTTTCGCGAATTTTTCGCAGTTTCGCGAATTTCGCGCGAAATTCGCAAATTTTTCGGCGAAGCGACACGGAGCAAATTCGCCCATCACTAATCCTGGGCCTTCAATGATGTATGCTGCCTCCTTAACTGACTGACTTAAGCACATCATTAGTTCTGCAGTGAAGTAATACTGTACATGATTAAAGGAAAACTATACCCCCCAAACAATGTAGGTCTCTATAAAAAGATAAAACAGCTCATATGTAAAACCCTGCTTCATGTAAATAAACCATTTTCATAATAAATGGGATTGTACGATTCACTGTTCACACAAACAAACCAAACAAAATATACTTCTTAGGTCACATGATTCAATTAACAGAGAGAGTTGTGTCTTTTGCTTCAACACTTCTTCCTGTTACAGTTAGAGTTTTTTTTAAATTTCTGGTCAGGTGATCTCTGAGGCAGCACACAGACCATCACAAAATGGTGGTTCAAGCAAGAGATGTAAAAGGGCAAGATTTACTTAAATATATATTCCAGTTTGGTTAGATTCTTTAATATGCCACTTAATATGATATAAACTGTTCTGTTGCTTAAGTATTCATTTTGGGGGTATAGTTTTCCTTTAAAGGGATACTGTCATCGAAAAACATGTTTTTTTCAAAACACATCAGTTAATAGTGTTACTCCAGCAGAATTCTCGAATGAAATCCATTTCTCAAAAGAGCAAACAGATTTTTTTTATGTTCAATTTTGAAATCTGACATGGGGCTAGACATATTTTCAATTTCCCAGCTGCCCCTGGTCATGTGACTTGTGCCTGTACTTTAGGAGAGAACAGTACAGCAGTAAAGAGTGATCGAAGTTTATCAGAGCACAAGTCACATGACTTGGGGCAGCTGGGAAATTGACAAAATGTCTAGCACCATGTCAGATTTCAAAATTAAATACAAAAAAATCTGTTTGCTCTTTTGAGAAATGGATTTCAGTGCAGAATTCTGCTGGAGCAGCACTATTATCTGATTCATTTTGAAAAAAAATGTTTTTCCCATGACAGTATCCCTTTAACAAAATAACATAATTTCAAGAAACATAATTACATAGTTAGTTACATAGTTAAATCGGATTGAAAAAAGACAAAAAAAAGATTAGAAAAAAAGGCGAATTTACACTAATTCACTAAGTTGCTGATTTTTGTGAACATTACCTCTTGCGCCAGACTTTACTTCGCCACCTCAGACCAGGTGAAGTGCAATAGAGTAGATAGGGATTGCTCCAAAAAAAGTAGACATTTTTTCTAAGTCCAAAAAAACGCAGGCGTCTTTGACTTTTTTAAGGGTGATAGGCTGAAAAAGAGCGATTTTTTTTTAGGGTACCCCTCCTTCCCCCCTACAACCGATAACATATGGCACCTAACTATATTGTGGGCACGTGTAGGGCATTAGAAAACATTTATTAAGGTTCCCTGGCCTTGTGTAGTGTAATGTATTTTCTGCTATATATACGGCCATTCTACTTCAACTGCGATCACTAGCGTAACTTTGAACAGCTGATTGTAACATCGCTAGCGCAACTTCGCAAACGATCGGTAACTTGTGCGCAACTTCGGATCTTCGTGAATTTGCACAGCCCAGGTGAGTCTACACCTGGCGAAGTGCGGCAGAACCAACGCTGGCACAACTTCGAAGGTAAGTAAATTTGCCCCTATGGGCGTAAAAAAATTTTGCCTCGCATCTTTTTTTCTTTTTGATGCACAACGCCATACAAGTCTATGGGCGTCATTTCCACGGCGAAACAAGGCGAAAAAATTTGCCCATCCCTAATAGAGGCACCACATTAGCAATTTGCCAGTCTCTCGGCACTATGCCAGACCTCAATGAATCCTGAAAAATATTGGATTCTTTTAACTGTTTGCTGCAATATCCTTTTTCATATCAATTTTAGCTTGCTTTATAGCTTCTTTGCATGATTTATTGGCCTCCTTTTACAGTAATTGCAGAAAGAAAAAAGAACTGACCCACATAACTGCACTTTCCCATCCGTAAATACCAAGACTCCAGTGAAGCAAAATGAAATTAAAACATAACTTTTAATAAATCCTTAAAACCAAGGTCTAGAGAGCAACATTAAAATTAAGGTTAGGTATAGGAGACTGATTGACACGGCAACACCGGGTTCGAGGGGAAATGTGCAAAAATGCACTTAGATCAATACAAAGTTGCGGTTGGAGCACAACTGGTAATTACTTAGCACATCGGCCAAGCAACATCTGTCTAGTACAACCAAAGCTGCCCCAAACCAACCCCTTCACCCACTTGAGGATCCCTCCCTTCTGGTATGAGGTTAGAGGAGTGAGAACCAGGGTAACGGCAGCCCTGAAGCCCCAAAGCGCTTAGGTGCTTAGATTTATCGGCACCTACTGCAAACAATGACCAATTATAGATTCAGTTCTGAAGAAACACTGGCATATCCTACATACGGATCCAGTTCTCTCTACAATGGTGGGACCACGACCTTTAACTTGTTGTCGGCGGGCACTGAATCTCAGAGATCGGTTGGTTAAGAGTCATTTTTCCAAACAACCACAGATAATTGCGAATGGGACTTCAGCATGTGGCAAATGTAAAGTTTGCAGATATATGCATAATCAAAATCAGGTGGTTGATAGATTTGGTAGAAGGCATAAGATCACATATAATTTTACATGCAACACCAATAATATTGTCTATATGCTGATCTGTCCCTGTAAGAAAATATATATTGGTAAAACCAATCATGCTTTCAAGAAAAGACTGACGGAGCATATCCACAGCATCAATAATGCATCGGATTTATTAAAAGCACATAAAAAATTACCACCGGTCATTCGACACTTTTTTGAATTCCATAATCACTCGAGCTCTGGTCTGAAAGCAATGGGTCTCTCGAAAGTGTCCCTCGGTATAAGAGGGGGAGACCTGGAAACAGCTCTTTTATCCAGAGAGAGTGAGTGGATATTTTTGATGAATGCATTGAGCCCCAATGGTCTCCATGAGGGCATCACAATGAATATATTCATTTAGCAGCTTCTGATATAATAATTAGGACTGATAATACACTGTGCAGTTGACACTGTATGACCACAAATGCATAACAGCTTTTCTATTATGCTACAATCTTGCTACAATCGAAACAGTTTTCGCTTCAATTTGTGACGATCATGCTTATATATTGCGGTCTTTCCTTTTGCCATTCTATGCTCATATAACCAGTGCGCCTTGGTGACCAAGCACTGGTTCCATATGACAAGCTGGTGACATGACCTATAGTTGTCTTTTTACACTCACTAGATTCGTAAGAAGGATACTCACCGTTTACCCCCAAAAATACATGCCTTTTTGGCACTTTTGCTGTCCCCTAATCCTGTTGCTTTACTATACAGGTTAATGTGGAGATACAGGGTGATCCTTATATATATATTTTGGATGTTGAGCATTTATGGTTTTTCCCCAATACATCCACATTGTCCTACATAAGAAGGAATACGCCATTACTTGCAACCCGCATACATCGCTATTTTTGTCAGTGTATTCTGCAACAATGAATCCGTCTTCGCCCTTTGGTAAAGGATGTAATCAGACGCGTTACAATGTTGCGCACTGGGCTGCTGCAAACTCAGACAGGGTTTACATTTTGACAGCGCTCTGCCCCACTGTGATGTATAGCGCGGTGATTGGCTCCTACTCCACTACGATGCAGATCATGAGGTGGAGCGCTCCGATTGGTTAATTCAAATTGTTACTGGCTTTTCCGTGGTGTTAAATAGGAGTGCGATACCTGTTTTTCTCTTGCCTTTGACAAAGCCCGCAATTTTGCGGGTGAAACGCGCGTCAGGCGCATTTTAGCTTCTGGTTAGGCAGGCGTCGGATAGGGACATAGAATTGGGCGACTGGGTGATCGGATCGGGAGGGGACCTCTGTGGGTGAAGGGGTTGGACAATTTAATGATCCGTGGGTCTGATACTAATTGATACTTGTACCTTCGGTACATTTGTGCTTTAAACACACCTAAGCGCTTTAGGGCTTCAGGGCTGCTGTTACCCTGGTTCTCACTCCTCTAACCTCATACCAGAAGGGAGGGATCCTCAAGTGGGTGAAGGGGTTGGTTTGGTGTGGGGCAGCTTTGGTTGTACTAGACAGATGTTGCTTGGCCGATGTGCTAAGTAATTACCAGTTGTGCTCCAACCGCAACTTTGTATTGATCTAAGTGCATTTTTGCACATTTTCCCTCGAACCCGGTGTTGCCGTGTCAATCAGTCTCCTATACCTGACCTTAATTTTAATATTGCTCTCTAGACCTTGGTTTTAAGGATTTATTAAAAGTTAAGTTTTAATTAAATTTTGCTTCACTGGAGTCTTGGTATTTACGGATGGGAAGGTGCAGTTATGTGGGTCAGTTCTTTTTTCTTTCTGCAATTATAATTACTATTTGACCCTGCACACCATCCTCTGTGTTTGATGGGCGGTGCTCCCCAATCATTTACTCTTTAACTCCTTTTACAGTACCTTATAAATGTTTCGGCTGTCCCAGCTAACTTGAAAGCCTTAAAAGCAGGTCTTTTCTTACCCACCTCAACACCAACGCTTCTATTGAACCAAAAAGGTTTTGCTTTGCAACGACGTTCCTTGCTTACAAGGGGAATATACTGATGTATATTTATTAAGCAGCATTTTAAAGACTTCCTATTTTTGTTGATCTTGAAAAAGCCTACAGGTTTACAGACTCCTTAATATCGAATACATTAACATGGGTAGTCATTATAAAGATTAAGAGGGTAATTTACTAAAACTCTAATTTATCTTTTTATTAAACCAAGCTCAACCAAATTCCCATCCAATAAAATAACTTGAGAAAGTCGGGTAAAGACTTGATAAAATTGAGCGAAAACTTGATTTTTACAATTTTTTTGGATTTGACTCCTCCCAAAACCCTTGACATTTTCGGATTATCAGATGAAACCAAGAGCAAATCACAATATCTTCAAATTGTAAAAGGGACATCTGCCACTGACTTCTGCATGACCCTGGCAGGATAGAGGTGTCAGATTTTTGGATTCTGACTTTTAGCAGCTTTGGGATATAATAGATCTTGAATAAATTCAAATTTTTTCTTTGGTCCAAAAAACCTCAACCAGAAAAAAATCGAGGTTTAGTAAATAACCCCGTAAATGTATAATAATAAAATCAAATGTGCATATTTTTAACGGGAAGATTCAATGTCACATTTATATTCCAAACGTTTTCATGTATTCTTCTGAATATGACTTACTTAGAAAAGGGAAGGGGTTTACATGGATGCTACACAATCTGTACTCATAGAGGTAATTCTGGTACTACAGGTATATGTGCATCAGTCTTGTAAGACCGTTGACTTATTTAAGAATACAAAACATATAAGGGCTTATTAACCTGGTTATTGAAGATAATAACAAAGGGCTACGCTTAAGACAAGCATTATTTGGTGTTGTGTCTGGATAACATCACTGTACCATTACGCCTTGCAAAGCAGATGGTACTTGGGGCATTTTGATCATAGTTTAGCACCTTCCCTTGCCCAACAGCTTTGTTTCAGACTATTCCCAGACTATTATGTTTTGATGTTTTAATCTGCATCTTCTGAGCTTTCTCCTAGATGTAATGTTCCTCATCCTTCCCCATCTTTCAGTTTTTCTAAATTGGTCTAATTAAAAAAAAAGATAAATAAAATAGTGTAAAAGTAAAATAAAGGCTTACATGTAGACAACCATCACACACAATGTAAGACGCATAATTGAGTGTAGTATGGTAAGTATTGTGCTAGGTTTATATTTTAAGAAGATGCTTATTCCCCACTATATGGAGATGCAATATGGAGATGCAACTTTGGCCTTTCAGCTGTCCTCCTTGGTGTAACTATAAAGGAAGCAGACCCCATGGCTACGGGGGCCTGGACCTCAAGTCTGCTCCCTCTATAGTTAAAAAAATCCAACCTCCCCTAGCTGCTCTCTTGCATTTCAACACGAGTGGCTGCAAGGAAAGCATCTGGACACTCTGGGGGGCCTGTTGCAACTTTGTTACACCATTGGCTGTCCTGAAAGTCATTGTTTCTGTTTTAATTTTGTAAGGTGGTAAAAATAAACACTTTCTATCCCCACTTCTTAAAATCTAAAGATGTTCATCCAAGAGGATCAGTATATTTTATACACAACAGTAACCATCATTATGCCTTAGTAAAATATACCCACCATTGACAATCCCCCCCTGGATTTTAGTGAGACATTTGCTTAGCAGTGAGTCGGGATGTACATAAATAAGACCCCTAATTGGAACATTAGGTGATTTTTAGCATATTTGCAAGTATAGCAAGCCTTAGACAAGGTGCAGCTAGAAAAGAACCACCATGAGATAATTAATGCAAATAATAACAATGAATTAATTACATATAGAAGTTATCAAGAAGAAAAAACACCAGAGTACCAGAATGTTTAAACCCTGTCAATTCTGAGCAGAAAAAGTTACAGATATTATTTCTCTCTCAAACACTAAGTAAATTCTTCCCTGAGAGTGAAAGGAAGATGAAAGGAAAAAATAAAATGGAAAAACTAGATAAATTCTGGCTCTAGGCAAACCCCAAACTCTCCTGTGCTGAGGATATACTTGAATAAAGTCAAAATGAATGTATAGAACTAAAATATTTCAAACTGAAAAAACACTGTCTGGAGGCCCCAATAAAATCAGGGATTTGTCTGGAGCCATACATGCACTTATATGGGAGCCATGGAAACCGTTCAAATATTACTGACCCATGTCTTCTACCCCTGTTGAATGGTGAAGTTCATGGACTATATTATAGTTCACAGAGTTCACTTATTCTCAGTTTCACTCTTTCATCCATGGTCTCCATAAAGGAACCCCTCTGTCCTAAGGATATTTGGAACCTGAAGTCAGTTCCCAAGAACTTCACATTATTAAAGGGAATGCAGGCAAAGCAAACATCTAGCTGTGGTCATTTGAGAGAAATGAGAGATAGATGTATCAATTAATAAATGAAGAACATTGTATAACGTCTTGGAACTATAGATAGAGCTCATTGTCATTTTTTTTACTCTGCCATTCTTGTATCTTTAGTGAGACCCTTGTTTGTGATAATTTATTGTAAAGAAATAAAAATAAATGATTACAATAGATAGATAGATGATAGATAGAAAGATAGATAGATAGATAGATGATAGATAGATAGTGTAGAAAGATTTCCCTTTAATCACAAGGAATGTGTTTTGTACTTTGGCTATTTGTATCTTTTTGGGAATGACTGTGTTCACAAAGTATAAACTTAAAGGCTGGATTTCATTTTGGGGATTCTGTTCATGTAATACAAACAATCAGATCTTAAGGCTTCAGAGGAATTCTAAGCACATCACTGTGACAGACAGAGCAAGTATAGCAGACAATTGGCTCCCTGAGGGTCAAAAGACTGATGCTCAATCAGGATTCAAACGGGTCATAAACCCTTCATAGATCTCGCTCAAGTGGGTGGTGATGTGTCCCCGGGGCTGCTCATCATTTTCTGCTACAGTCAGACACTTGTCATTAGAGACAAACTCCCCGTCATTTTTAGCTACTCATTTAATTGAGTTTCAGTATGTGTAAAAGGGGATGGTACAATGTAAGCAATGCTAGGGCTTTTAAAAGCACATTTCAAAAATATTTCTACCCCATACTGATGTTTTCATTTCATTCTATAGAATAAAGCTGCTTTTAAACATGCATACGTTTTAATAAATGGTTTATACATTTGTGTTTTTGCGTCTGTAGGAAAAGCAAAACTTAAAACATAAACTTGCATAGAAAAGTGCAAGAATGGAGGACACAGAGGAAACCCAAAGATAATAATAATTGTACAGGTTTTTAACAAATACAATTAACAAACAAGATTTTTAGAAGGAAACAAGAGAATGCTTTACGATGTATAAAAATCGAATCTATCATATTTCTAGCTGTCTTTTTTTTTTATCTAGTCTCTCTGTCTGCCTATATAGTATCTCTTATTCATCCTTCATCATAACTGCCAAACCACTGCCTGGTTGTTACGGTTGGTTCATCTGAGGTTGTAATATGAAGAGCCACAGAAAAGCAAATTAAGAAATTGAATTGTTGCATAACATTTTTGTTTGCATCAATGTTGTCCAATTTATCCCATGCAGTGGGTTTCATATTTTAAGGATAGTTTATGTAAAAATAATAATGTCAAACAATGACATCTTGCATAGACTAGTGACTATAGACATTCCTGGAAAAACACATCCAACGAGCGAGTCTTCGGTTGGACAACCCCATCCTATATCATAAAAAAACCTATAAATTTAAGGTTAGGTAGTCCTAGGAGTTATCATAGAATTGCCACACTATACTGTCATGTAGATTGGTTTCCTCCACAAACATTTCAGTAGACCTTAGTGTTTGCTTTATAGTAACCGCCAGCTTGGGAAAGGTCTACATATGGGTTATTTCTACAGTACGCTACACTTTCTGGAAGAAAACCTCTTTCATTTCCCTTTATAAAGGCTAATGCGAAACATGCATTACATGCAGCATGGTCAAACCCAATTTCTTCTGATGGGGAGTGGGTTGAGATTGGGTGCTGGTAAACTATTGGTATAGCACAGTTGCCTGTGGGGAATGTAACTAAAATAACAATTGTCCTTCAGATAAGAAAAAAAGGAATAACATTAAAAATATGTATAACTTTATCTGATAAACATTTAACTACACAAACAATCCATTGTACAAGAGCTTTAAAAAGTCTTTATATATACACTACAAATGTATTTTCCATACACTAATATGATTTTATGCAGTAAAACCACATAAAGTGCCTCTGAGCTATTTCCTCAGCATCTTAATAGCACTCCTTCACCTAATATATTCGTCATTAATGTTCAAGGTGCCCTTCTTGCCACATAACCCTATTGTACATTCATTTGTCATCTGTTGTGAAACACAAAAATAAGGTTGCATTTCGACTTTGAGTCTTTCAACATGTATTAGCTACAATTGCAAATCGTTTATAGTTTTATGATGATATGCAACAAGAAAGTTATTGTGTTAAACTGATGGGGGTAAAAGAGCAGTTAAGTGTAAAAGTATGATTCTCTATCTATAGTTATGAATGAGTATGTTTATATGTTAAATAGGTGGAAAGTGTAAGGAGTTAATTTTATAGTTTAGAAAGTAGGTATCAGTTAGTCAAGTGTCAGTCAAGAAGGAGGTCCATATAAGAATGTAAAGAGTTGGCCCAAGCTTTTTTGGCTTATGAAAGGAAGAAGTGATGACGTCAAGTGAGAACCAATACATCAGAGAATTATCCATATTTAAGGCCTGAGGACCAATACTCTAGAGGATTGGTAGTTTTCAGTGTCTTATTAGCCAACATAATTTAAATAGGTGGTAGGGTAGTATCAAATGTGACTGCATCCAAAACCTGTTGGAATTTGTAAATATGACGTTGAGTACCTGTTAGCATCTGCCCCTTATAGCATTACATATTATCAAATCATGAACAAAATGAACTTCCACTGGATATTGGTCCATCTAAACTCACCTTATCTATACATTTTATGCTGCATTACATCCTAAATGTGTACATTAATTTTACATTGTTCTGAAAATCTTTGATGGTACACAGTGTAATACTGATATAAAAGTTGTATTATTGCAAAACGAATATGGCAAAAAGTAGGCCTATTCTACCTTTTCTTAGTTTTTTTCTGGCCAAATATTTTTAAAACTTGAGATCATTATTTTGTCCCTCACAAAGCGGGACTCTTTGATGGAAACAAGTAATTGGAATGAGTTCAAGGCAAGAAAAATAATGATTTTATTTTCATTTTTTAATGAAATGAAAGGTTATGTTCAGGGACAAAGCTGCACAAAACATGAACTTAGCAATTCCCTTCTCAGAAAGAACCTAACAATAATGTTATCAGACTCTTTAATGAGATGTGCAGTGACACAGACATGCATAAGGAATGATAATAGCAAGGTACTAAAATGATGTACATGGCTTGTAATGGCTCCACTGGGATGAACTTTGCCGTTAAGTGACTGTCACTAACCCAGAATATTATTACATTTAATGAGTTCATCTTCCATTTCCTGGAAAGTGCCACTTACTGTTGGGATATATTTTTGTCTTTTTTGTTTTCATTAAGCCAGACGTAAACCCTACAGAAGTCATTGTGACATGAAAAGCCAATACATACGTAGATTCAGATGAAAATGACACTGTATATTATTTTCCAAAGTCTGTCAGTATTTATGTTTTTTTTTCTCTTTATTTTATGTTTTTCTTTTAACATAAGCGTCATCATACCGAAATAAGAAACTTGCTAAATATAATCAATTTTCCATTTATACCGTTTCTGAAATAAAAAATGATCTTCACATCTTCACTCTCAGCATCTTTTTCTTTTCATTCTGTCTTCATGGGTGTCAGATTTTGATTGACAGTTAGATCCAATATATTTTTTAGGAGGGCTCCCTTTTCTAGCAGATGTGTTAGAGTTAACCCAAATAACTGACTTCAGCACAAACAAAATCTAAGAAAATAACAGTCTTTGGCAAAATGCTGCATTAAGAGTGGAAGTATTTTATACCCATTACAAATGTTACCTCATTACATTAAATCAACAGATATAAAACAATGAAATAATATCTTTAGAACCTTTATCTGGAACAAAAAAAAACAAGAATCCGCCTCTTAAAATCAGAACAACCTAAAACTCTGGGAGGCACAGACTTCCCAATATCAAAGAATACAATACAGCAGAATTACTTAAATATGCAGGAGACTGGATTCTCAATCAAGGTCAATACACATCTGTGGCATTAGACCAATATCTAACGAAAGAACACTCTCTCAATTATCTACTTCATGCACCTTTACATGAGATCTCCTCACAAATACATGATAACCCTCTTATTTATAGATACATACAAAGCATGGCAATCATTTAGGAAGAAGCAGAATTTATCATAACATGTCTCCCCTTATCTATTATGGATTGGAAAAATAAATTCCCAATAGGCATAAGAAACTCAATACTTACCCAGTGGAGGAACAAGGGATTACAAAACCTCAACAATATATTAGATGATAACTACAGTACTTGGTGCTCTCCCAAACAAAACTTATGGAAAAATTCCCATTCACAACACCACACACATTTCTTACCCACTTTGCAACTAATATAGCCCTCCAACTAACAGACAGAGACAAAGATAATTCATTAAACTGAATCTGGAAAACTAAAAACACAAAACAAACTACCTCACAACTTTACCTTTATCTATCAGAACCACAATATAACCAAAAGATGAAAATAAACCTAGCTTCACATGTACCACAGATATTCCAAACACAACAAAAACGAACATTCTAAAACAACACATGCATATCATGAAACTGCTTCCAGCAAGTAGATGTCAATAGATGACCCTCCAAATTCTCCATAACTCATATCTCACTCCAATCAGGTGATACAAAATGGGTAATCTCTCTTAATCTCTCTTCATACCAATGCCTTAGATGCTGCTTTCCTAAAGTCAACTTAATACATAACCTCTGGTCATGTTCAGTATTACAACCTTTTTGGCAAGAAGTAACCTCATATGGCGGACAGATGGCTCAGAAAACTTTCCAAATGCAACTAGAATGGGCATTATTTTGTAACACTACAACATATATCCAACTAACAAAGTCAGGAAAAGACATGATTGGAAGACTAGTGGCAGCAGCCCGGAAAACAATATTACAACAATGGCTAACCCCTGAAACTCCATCCATATTATTAGTCAAACAAAAATTACATAATTTATTTCACATGGACTGGCTGGAAGCCACTATTTGAAAAGAACAAAACACAACAAAATTCTTTAAAACCTGGTCAACATACATAACATTAGTGATGGGCGAATAGATTTGCCTGGCACGAATTTGTGGCAAATTTCCGTGTTTCGCTGCCAGCAAATAAATTCGCGAATCTCCCGTGAAAATTCTCCAGTGAAAATTCGTCTGCGTCAATTTCCGATTTTCACAATGTTTTCGTGAAAATGTCAGTTTTTCACAATTTTTTGGTGAAAACCTTCAAATTTCACGATTTTTGAGTAAAATCCTTCAAATTTCACGATTTTTGAGTGAAATCCTTCAAATTTCATGATTTTTGAGTGAAATCCTTCAAATTTCAAGATTTTTTTGTGAAAACCTTCAAATTTCACGACTTTAGAGTGAAATGTCAGATTTTCATGATTTTTTTTGTGAAAACCTTCAAATTTCACGATTTTTGAGTGAAATCCTTAAAATTTCATGATTTTTGAGTGGAATCCTTCTAATTTCACGATTTTTTTCTTGAAAACGTTAGAATTTCACGATTTCTTCTGGAACTTTCCGATTTCATGAGTTTTCAATAATTTTTCGCCGTTTCACAAATTTTGCAGGAAATTCACAAATTTTTCAGCAAAGCGAAACGGGAGAAATTCGCCCATCCCTACATAACATCACTCCCACAACATATCAGACATTTAACAGTCTACAAATTCAGATAGAATCTTTATTTTATGTTTTTCTTTTAACATAAGCGTCATCATACCGAAATAAGAAACGTTCTAAATATAATCAATTTTCCATTTATACAGTTTCTGAAATAAAAAATGATCTTCACATCTTCATTCTTTTTCTTTTCATCCTGTCTTCATGCAGGAGTTGGGTGTCAGATTTTGATTGACAGTTAGATCCAATATATTTTTTAGGAGGGCTCCCTTTTCTAGCAGATGTGTTAGAGTTAACCGTCTTTAGAGTGAAATGTCAGATTTTCATGATTTTTTGGTGAAAACCTTCAAATTTCATGATTTTTGAGTGAAATCCTTATAATTTCATGATTTTTGAGTGGAATCCTTCTAATTTCACGATTTTTTTCATGAAAACGTTCGAATTTTACCTGGAACTTTCCGATTTCATGAGTTTTCAAGAATTTTTCGCCGTTTCACAAATTTTGCGGGAAATTCACGAATTTTTCGGCAAAGCGAAACGGGAGAAATTCGCCCATCCCTACATAACATCACTCCCACAACATATCAGACATTTAACAGTCTACAAATTCAGAAAAACTACATGATAGAATCTTTAAGAGATACCTCTCTTATCACCGAGTTATCCCAATATATTGATTCCCTGGCAACAGGAACAAGAAAGACTGGAGCATGCACCTTGCCTAGGAGTGTTGGCAACCTATCCACAAAATTCTTCATAGGATTTTCTACCCGACTTTGAGCTAAATAATTAAAATATCAATGTATATTGTTAAACAACTGTTTAAAACTTTTATTTTTGAATGAAAACGCAGGAATATAATTTGCTATGTGTCAAAAATAAATAAAAACATGTTTTTTTTAAAAAAAAGAGTGGGAGTATTTCTGGAGATTTTAAAAGAGTGAGCTCTAATACATCTTCTAGGTAAAGAGAACTTCCCCCAAAGTCTGCATTGGACCTAAATGTCATTCAAAATCAGACTTCCAACTCCTGCATGAAGAGCAAATGGATAAAGACAGATGCTGAGATGGGGAGAGTGGGAATGAATTTGATCATTTCAGAAACATTTCAGAGTCATGCAATGCTATTGGATAGGATGGAGCTGACGATCCACAGGCTTTGCTGCAAAATTCCTTTATTAACACTAATGTTAATAAAGGAATTTTGCAGCAAAGCCTGCGGATCGTCAGCTCCATCCTATCCTATAGCATTGCATGAGTAAAAAGTTTGGCCTGGCTGGTGTGGCCTTAATAGGAAAGTGAGCAGCTATACAGGTGGAGATCGTTTGAACAAAACTCCATTTCACATTTCAGAGTCTTTGCATTATATTTAGTACATTTCTTATTTTAGTATGATGAAGCTTGTATTAAATTTTCATGTTTGCAATAGCTCCCTTTTAATATCTTAAATTGGCAGTGATATCATATGAAACCACAATGTGAAATCTATTGATACAGTAGATGATGGCCTGTGGACTCTCTAAAACTAGGGTATGACTAATATACCCAAATAAGACCTAGAAAATGAACTTGTGTCCCGTGGCCTGAATATTAGAGGTGTGCCAATCTTAGCCAATCCTTACCATTTTTTTTTTTCATAGGGCTGCATGAGCTACATCATCTTTCCAGCTACTAATCCCAAATTGTTTCTAAACTAGAGGTTCATGAAACTGTAAAGCTGAATCTTCTCAAGGGCACCTGAAATGATGAATAGGAGGCATCATTATGGATCATTGAAGGAGAAGGAAAGTTATTTTTACTTGGGGATGTCAAAAGTTAGGCACCCTTAAGTGATCGCATTTACTTACCTGACACACTTCCTGCTTCTTCTTCCCAGACCTTCATGAGCCTATGATTAAGTGTCTCTTGGTGACACAAAACACGTTAGGCCTTTGTTTTTAAATATATTGTAAAATAAAAACTTTTGTATTATTTAAACTTTGGGCTCCTGGATTCTACTCCTTGTTATTCCGGTTTTCTACCTGCCATTACAATTTCCGATGGAATAATGCAGCCTGAAATCACTTTACTGCACTCTTTTCAAGTATTTAGTACTGACCACAGGCCATTGGTGGACATTGACCAGACCAAGTCTGCCACCAGAACCATGATACCTAACTATAACCTACCACAATAGACATCCATAATTTCACATCACCCTCTCTCTGGCCATGAGCAATCCAAATTCTGTGGCCCCTCTTTGAGCAGGTTACATGAAATAGGTCATGGCCAAGTATCAAATTATCTCATGAACCTTTAGTCAGCTAGAACTCCAAATTTCTACTGAGGTAATTTAGTGAGAATTCTAAGCAAAATATCTCTTTCAAACTTTAACAATATGCTATGTTGCAATATAGGGAAAATATATTTATACACCTTTATACCATCTTTTTGTTGGTATATTATGTTAGAAAGCATAATCAATTCCCAAAGGCCATGGACAACAAGAATATCAGAACAGCTCTATAAAGTGACTTGCCCAAGGATCTTTACATAGTTGATATCAAGCTAATTCTGAAGTATAACTATAAGTTGTGTATCTTTCATACAACATATATTTTATGTAAACACACCAGAGCATGAACTTATGTACAGTATATATTCTTTAGAACGCATTCTAGCATTGTCATAACATAACCTTGGAACATACAAGCTGAAAAACAAAGCTGCCCTAGGCTATGGTACACTCATTTCTAGCATGATCTAACCAGGCTGGGCTACTTTCATTTATACTCACACATCAAATTTGCATCATTTCTATATATAATAAAAGTTCTGGACCAGTTTGGCTGCACACTTGTGGGTATATTTACTAAGCCAGTGCAAATTAATACAGGTATGGGACCTGTTATCCAGAAAGCTCAGGACTTGGGGTTTTCCAGATAATTGGATCTTCATACCTTAAGTCTACTAAAAAAAAAATCATATAAACATTAAATAAATACAAAAGGCTGGTTTTGCCAATAAGGATTTATTATATATTTGTTTGGATCAAGTAGAAGGTACTGTTTTATTATTACACAGAAAAAGGAAATCACTTCTAAAAATTTGCATTATTTGTATAAAATAGAGTCTATGGGAGACAGCCTTTCCATAATTTGGAGCTTTCTTGATAACGGGTTTCCAGATAATGGATCCCATACCAGTATTTGTATGCATTATTTTAATTGTGGTGTCTCTACTTGCCACATACTTTAGTAAACCTATGTACATTTCTAAAAGAAGAATAAAAGGCATAAATAAAATGAAAATATAAAAAATGGTTGATAAGGGAATTTTTTTTCCATATCAGTCATATGATGCACCAAATTTACCCATTTGTTTATCCAATTTAACATGAAACATGTCCCTTATTAAGAACCACTGCTTTCTGAAAATAATGTATATTGGAAATTTAAATAATAATTTTATTGCTTTTATGGAACAGGAAAAAGTGCACATACATAATGCATGTTTACAACAAGTGCAACTTATCAGTCACAATATACTTCTCAATAAGAAAATTGAAGACCAAATCGTTAGATTTTACGGCATATTGATGAAAACCCAATTTTTTTTGTATTAAAAGATGATATCTTCAAGTTGTGAAGCCATTGACCTCTACACGACCAGGTTTTTAGATGGCGGATTTTTGGATTCTAACTTTTAGCAGCTTCCCCACAAAAAATCACGTTTTCCCCTAAAAAACCTAGACCATATAAAATTGAGGTTTAGTAAATAACCCCCTAAGTCCAGGGGGCACATTTACTATGGGTCGAATATCGAGGGTTAATTAACCCTCGATATTCGACCATCGAAGTAAAACCCTTCGACTTTGAATATCGAAGTCGAAGGATTTACCGCATTTCATTCGATCCTTCGAATCGATCGAACGATTTTCCTTCGATCAGAAATTACTTAGAAAGCCTATGGGAAAGGTCCCCATAAGCTAAAATTGGTGCTTGGTAGGTTTTAGGTCACGAAGTAGGTGGTCGAAGTTTTTTTTAAAGAGACAGTACTTCGACTATCGAATGGTCAAATAGTTGAATGATTTTTAGTTCTAATCGTTCGATTCAAGTCGAAGTCATAGTCAAAGTAGCCAATTCGATGGTCGAAGTAGCCAAAAAAAATACTTCGAAATTCTAAGTATTTTTCATTCTAATCCTTCACTCGAGCTAAGTAAATGTGCCCCTAGGTCTATTCTAAAAATCCAATATACCTCTCTTTGGTTCATCTTTATACTGTACATATCATCATCATATCATATCATCACACATATCATAACCCCTGATTTTTCTCTTTTTACCTTGAAACTGTCACCGAACATCATGTTGATGCTCTTCCTTGCGTCTTCACAGCCAAAGGTCATTGCTAAAACAATATGTTGTAGGTTGTCTATGTATTGCCAGCCACTACTTGGGGTTCTAGAGTCCAACCTCCCCTACTGATGCCCCCCCACCAACACCCCACCCCCCGATCATGCGCACGTGCATCCTTCAATTTAACATGGCAGGGGACACACAGGAAATCTCCTGTAGTCCTAGACCTGCATGCCCATGCCGTGCAACTCTAAGGTGTGGCTGGGCGGCATGCCGCCGCTTAAAATGTGCCGCCCTAGGCCCATGCCTTTGTGGCCTTGTCACAAATCCGGGCCTGTTTCTATCCACCCCCAGAATTGGGACCTGTTATCCAGGATGCTCGAGACCTGCGGTTTTCCAGATAAGGGATCTTTCCATAATTTTGATCTCTATATTTTGTCTACTGAAAACATCATTTAAACATTACATAAACTCAATAGGTGTAATAGTACCTGGGAGGTAGAAACTCAACCTGCTACCCAAACTCACTCCTATGGCAGACTAAGAAGCCCATAAAGCTTCCATCTAACTTACTTAATGTAACTAAGTTCACTATAAAAATATGGAACCGCTGCTGCAGAAGTGTGCCTCTAATAGGCCCAGTCCCAGTACTACAGTCAATTTTGGCAAACCCCCACTTTCCACCTAGCTTAACTTCCACCTTCAAGGGACACTGGGGTTTAAAGAACTTCTTTCGCATAATGAACATCCTGAATCCATCTACCAGCTAGCAGTACACCTTTCTGGAATTACAAACAAAATATCAAGTTCTGCAAAAATGGAATTATGAATATGTACAACTTTCACACTTTATTCAAAGCTCAATTTCCAAGATGATACCTCTTCACACCATGGGGTATATTTATCAAAGAGTGAAGTTAATAGTGAAATTCCGCCACTCTCCATTCATTTCTATGGGATTTTTATAAGCGTATTTATCAAAGGGTGAACTTTCACCCATTGATAAATGCGCCTTTCATAATCCCATAGAAATGAATTGAGAGCTGCGGAATTTCACTCTAGTCACTCTTTGATAAATTTACCCCTATGACCTTCTTTGAATTTTTATGTGTAAAGGGACTCCCTCAGAAGGCATTAATATCAAATATATACTTTCTCCTGAATAGCCCAGTGGGTGATCCACCACCTAAGCACAAGTATTTGACACAGTGGGAGATGGAAATGGAAACCACCCTTACCCAACAACAATGGGAGGACACCTGGGAAAATGCCAGAAAGAGTGTAAGACAGAAGGAAAGCATTTATAAAACACTATTTCACTGGTACTATACCCCAGTGAAACTCAATAGGATCTACCCAGACTTACCAATACATTGCTGGAGGGGCTGTGGTCAGACAGGCACACTTATACACATGTTGTGGTCCTGCTGTAAAATCTCTGGATTTTGGAAATACATTGTGGATATGATAACAAAAATCCTAATTATAAACATACCGGTAGAGGCTGTACATGCAATTTTGGATGTGCCTCGTCCCTGCATTTCCCCACAGGAACAGAGACTTTTACATTTCATTTATACTGCAGCTAAATTAGCCATTACCTCCAAATGGAAGGCCTTAGAACCCCAAACCCTAGGGGAGGTTATCGGCCGGTTAGCGATATGAAAATGATGGAGGAAATGACTTTGAAACATAAAGGGACGGTGCCCCTACATGATAAAATGGGGTCCAAGTGAGATTATTATGTTTCCCAGAACTAAATATGTATCTTGTATCTTATGTAGCTTGGAAGACACAAGTGTGAATGGGTGTTGCCCTTTCAGTTATACATAGCTTAACACAACTCTCCCTCCTCACAGTCGACAATAAAGGGAAAGAACATAGTTTACAAGGCTAATAGAGGCAAGATAAATGCACACAGTATATAATTACTTGTATATATGCAATAAATATAAAGCGACACAACCTGAAAAAAAATATGTTAATCTGTACGCCATTCTGATGTTTAAGCCTCAATATCACAAGTCTTTGTAATTGCAAACAGTTACAATTTATGATAAAAAATGGCAAAACCCAAGTTACAAAAAAAATAGTACCTGTGAGGTGGTGGGGACGTCTGCTGCTTCCTCTATTCCACAGGGCTCCTTCTGCTGTTGCACGCCACTTCTGCTGCACAAGGCTGCTTCCGCTGTCTTTTATTCTTGGCGCCACACATGACATATTTGCTCGTTGCACAACATTTTAATATTTAAAGGTGCCATGCACCATTTTCCCTTGGGTCTATTTCTGATGCGTTTCAAGTCTGTGTATCTGTTCTTTGACTCTTGCCCGTCCCTGACATTTGCTAGTTTGCTGCCTGTACCAACCTTTGTCTGTTACTGGCCATTTTTCCATATCCTGACTTTGTACTGTGTTATTGATTGGTATTGTCCATGGACTATCTTACAACTATGCTACTCTTTTCCCATCCTTCATATCACACATTACAGTTCCATTGTCTTCCCAGAACTCACCTTGGTTCTCTGACTTTAAGACCTGGCAGCATTCAAGTGGTGAAGAGCTACTCCCGTGAGCATGAGCCATGACTGGAACCTTGGCATTTGTTCTGGGTATTGGGATACCAAACATGACAATTGGATTGTTTTGCCTCCAATAGGGATGAATTGTATTTTAGTTGGGATCAAGGACACAAGGTACCGTTTTGTTATCACACAAAAAAAGGAAATCATATTTTGAATTATTTGATTACAATGGAGTCTATGGGAGATGACCTTTCCATAATTCAGAACTTTCTATATAACAGTTTTCCAAATTACAATGTCAAATTTTGTGTAGGGATCTCGGTTAAGTTGATGGCCAAAAACTGCCTTTTATTATATTCCAAGCTTAGACTGAGTGATTGGTTTAGCTGGAGACAAATGCAACTGCTTTAGTCATTGAATGAAAATTATAATTATAGTGTGAGATATATTGCATCTTTATTTTAAGTCCAGATAAGGGACAACCCAATTGAAATGGTTTCAAGATAGGATCCTACCTTCCTTCAGCTGTTTGGCTTCCAAAATTCATTTTTCTAAGAACAATTTCATTTAATTATAGGGCAGTGTACAAAGCTATTCTAGGGATCCAATTTAATTCTGAAATGTAGAGGTGGTATTAAATAATAATTCAATGATAACACATTCTTTGAGTAACTTCTTTTCTTGTTTCACAGTGAATCCAAAACGACTCGATGAAAATAAGCAATTTAGCTATTACGTTATCTACTGTATGTTAATGAAAGGAAGTGTCCATAAGAATGAGTATTTTAATTAGGAAAACCTGAATGGAACCTATTTCTATTAGCCATTGTTTTAAACATTTGAATAACAAAAAAAGTCCTGGATTTTAGCTGAAAGTTTATATTAGTTTTTGATTGTCTTTCAACCTTCCAATATTCCTTGTTCTTTTTCCCAAACAGTATTAACCATGGCGATATTCATTTATGTAAATTGGAAGCTACATTTCATTATGGAGTTCAACGCTAAAGTGTTACTTTGTGCACAATGTGGCATATGTAGTCAGTAACTGACAGAGGAGCTCAGTGAATCTGAATTTCATCCTTTTGTGCATTACATGATGAAAGAACAGACTATAAATTGGATCATTTCCACCAAATCTTTTTGAATGCGTGACATCTGCTTCAGTTTCTAATGCTCAGGCAAAATGTTCAGTCTTATCTTTTTCCTTTTTAGTCTGAATTATTTGCCATGCAGGTACATGGATAGGTATTTTCGGTTTTGTCTGTCTTTTGTGTATTTTCAAATTAACGGTGATTGCTGGAAGATGCTGTATGGTATTCATGAATGAACATTTGTCAGATTCATTTTGTGCATCTTCGGGTGCTTCACATTCTGCCATTTTCTCCTTAATTAAGAAGATTACATGAGAGTATCTTGTCACTGATGATCTTCCTACCTATTTACCACCTGTTGCTTGCTTAAGAAGCAAGGATTTCTCTTTATTTCCTCTAGGAAAAAAAAGGCAAACAACACTCATCCGTTTGTCTCTGCTAGTGCAATAAGATGGAGCCCCTGTTGAGCCAACATTATAATAAATAGTAAAAACTAGAATATAAAGAAAACATGATTTTAATACAGATTCATTCAGTGCCTCCTTCATGTTATTTTTTGGACATGAGCAAAAAAGTTTTTATTCGCTTCAATTTTCTATCCCTTTCTAGTCCCACCCACTGTTTGAGTTATAGGCTCCCTATAAGCTGCCTCACACTGTTCTAGTTCCTACTTTCCCTTGTAAGCTGTTATCATCCTACCCCTATCTGTCCTTGTTCTGAAAATTGGTGTCCGAACTGTACAAGGAAGGTCACGTGCACACTCAGGCCCTTCAGTAGTGTTTCCGCTTGGTGCTTAGAAGCCTTAGGGAGACGGCACCCCCCAAAGAGACGAGTAATCAATAATGCAGGCTAGCACACACAGCGAGTTAAACCGGGGTCATACCCCTGGTGCGTTTATTGCGTCACAACGTTTCGGGGGCGTTCGCCCTTCGTCAGGTGACTGCTCCTTCACAGTTATATAATCAGCGTGTTCTGATCTGGGCCAATGCTTGCGATAAAATGATGAAAGCCACCAAAACTATCATCAGAATGTTGTATTGTAGACCAGTGTTTTAATTAATGACCTACTGCCTTTACTCCCAACGTAAGCAGTTACCAGGATGTGTTTGAATAGTGTTTATATTATAGGCTCCTTCTTCCCCCATAAATGCTACCATTGCAGTATTACAGTCCACCTTTAGTGACCCCTGTAATCAGTCATTAGTATTCTAATCCAGCACACATTAACAATCGAATTTATAGCTGTGATAGATGTTTACCAAAGGTGCAAAGTGATGCCCTCTCCACAACCCTGGCAAAGTGATGTCCCACTGTTCCCTATGACAAAATAATAAATTGGTGCAGTTAAGTGTTAAGAAGCCAAAGCTGAATGCCGCAAGTTTGCAACCCACTGACCTCTAGGTGTTGAACCAACTGGCAGAGTCTGTGTGCCCTAAGCAGTAGATAGAATTCTACATTCAAGGCAGTAATTGAATGTCTATGCTTTTCTCACATTCAGATGCCACCAAACTGTCTTTGCCTTCTTCTTGATTTGAATTTCTCCCATCTACCTGTTCCACCTTTCTGGCCCTTCTAAATTGGTAGAATCTGGGTAGACTTTGGGTAATGTCACATGGTGCATTTTCTGCTGAATGTTTTGCACTTATTTATATTGGCAATCACTGGCATAATTGTACAGGAAGTAGACCCTGGACCCCATGTGGGGCCTAGGGGGACCCAAACCACAAGGTCTGCTTCCTACTGTATATAGCTGTTAGAAATCCAACTTCCCTAGCTGGATCAATGTTACTTTAGGTGCCCGGGGCCCCTCTGAAGAATTTTTTGTTGAGGGGACTGCTCGTTGTAGTTATGACACTGTTAGTAAGTTAATAGCACTTGTCCAGACAGTTTTACTCCATTTTAGATGCATTCTCTTGACTAAAGTGATGGGATTCGTTATCTGGTAACCTATTATCCAGAAAGCTATGAATTATGGGAAGACCATCTCCCATGTTTTCCAAATAATCCACATTTAAAAAAAAGCATTTCCTTTTCTCTGTAATAATTAAACAGTACTTTGTACTAGATCTAAGCTATAGTTAATCCTTATTGGAAACAAAACCAGCCTATTGGGTTTAATTAATGTTTACATGATTTTCTAGTAGACTTAAGGTGTGATGTTCCAAATTATGGAAAGATCCATTATCCGGAAACCCCAGGTCCCAAGCATTCTGGATAACAGATCCCCTACCTGTATAGAATTCAGCCAGTCCTTAAAATCACATTCTAGCAGTGGGCTGTAGTAGAGTTCTCAAGTTTCCAATCATCTAAAGTATAAAATGTAATAGCTGGAGAAAATTATGGATGAAATGGAAAAATCCACATTTCCCTCATACACCAATCTGCAATAAATATAAAAATATGCATTAGAGGTCATTAAGTCATTAAGTTAAACAGCAACAGGAGGGTAACCACATCTAATTCTTCTCTGTTGTCTTAACACAGTTGGTTGAGGAAATTTCCAACGCACTGACAAGCTGAACTGCTTTGGTTCTGATACATTTCCTCCTCAGCATGGGGTACGTCTATCAGCAGAAAGAGTCGAGCCACAAGGACTGCCTATCTTTATTTATTGCATTCACCCTGCTTACAAAACCATTTACATAATGGATGGGTATCATTAGCAATCCAACAACAAAATATAGCATACAATGATGTGTTTCATAGGTTCATTAAAATAATATTTCAAAAGAATCATTAGGATTCAAAAGATACTAAGTTGCCTTCAGACAAATGAGATGGAACAAACATATTCTGAAGTACTATAAAGAGAGAACATGCATCCAAATATATTCTAATGATGAAACGCCACCGATTGCAATGAAACATTATCTCCCAAACATTCTGTTTACTAGAACAGAGATAAAATGGTGTTTTAATGATGCCAAGTAGCATCCTGACCAACCGATAATGGAGATCAATATTTCATAATTAACATTCTATTTTGGAATATGCCATAATAAAGTCTAATATAAAGCAGGGGATTTGCATTCTGGTGTTATCCTCTCCAGAGCTCTATATTTGCATTGTTCACCCAATACATTGGAATACATCCTCCCAGAAATGGCTTTTAACCTTCTCAATCAAAATGGCCGTGCCTGTAGTTGATCTGATTCAATAATGAGGTTATTTTGAAATCAGAAATTCTATTACTTCTTTCTGGTTTGCAAAGGTTGGAAAGACAGCAGCTGATCCCCGTGAGACAGTATGTTTTTCTAATCAGTTTCCATAATAATCTCAGCATTACAAATAAAACACGTTGATATCCAGTTTAAGATGAAGGCCACATTTTAGAAGGCCATTTCGGTAAACTGAAGTAATGTTTTTCCGGACGTCGACAACCTCTCTAAAGGTAAAAAGTCAAATAAATAATATTCAGAGTAGCTTTTACAGCCATTATTTCTTGCTCAACTGTACTCACAGGAGAATGGTCTACTGAGAGACATTTTACTGAGAACTAAATTGGCTTTCTTGATTTGTTTATTGAAACAAAAAAGCAACGCTCAGCTGCCAAACTAGTTCAGAATTATTATTTTACAATAAGTACATTCTGCATTGTTAATATTAACTGCTTCCTCACAGTAAACTACATGACTGCACAGTGTGTACTTAAAGTTATGTTTTCAGATTTGGATTTTTAGCAACTTTGGGGCACAGAACTCATCAGCACCTATAATGTTTGCACCAGTTAAATGAATCCCACATTTTCAATGCTTATGTACTTAAAGGTATGGGACCTATTATCCATAATACTTGGGTCCTGGGGTTTCTGGATAAGGGATCTTTCAGTAACTTGGATCTCCTTCCCTTAAGTCTACTAAAAAATCATGTAAACATTAATTAAAGCCAATGGGCTGGTTTTGCTTCCTATAAGGATTAATTATATAGTTTGGATCAAATACAAGGTACTATTTTATTATTACAGAGATAAAGAAAATTAGTTTTAGAAATTTCAATTTTTCATCATGAAGACTATGGGAGATAAGCTTTCCGTAATTTCTGTATATCATAAGGATCAATTCAATTTATGTTATAGGGAAAATGGATGTCTGGCTTCTTGGCCCTAAACATAGTGTTTGGTAAAATTAAATTCAGTCAACACAGAACTATAGAAGATCATAGACCCTACATATTCAATATATACGAAAGTGCTACATTCGATTCTAAAGGCAATCAGAAAGCATCTCTGGCAACCAGATGGCAATTTAGACACAGAGTGTTCTCTAGAGCCATAACAATTTGAAAAGGAGGTTAAAGCCTTTAGCAATGAAAGTTAGACATGGATAAATAGGAGGAGGTTGCAAAGTCAAATATAGTTCATCGTTCAAACAACCCATCTACAACACTCTTGAAACAGCCCCATATCATAATGGCAATTTTGCAATGAGGGGGCAAATTAGATGGGCAGGCAAAGGGATATATGTTACAAACTCTGAGAATAGTTCTGATGCCCTATTCTTGCTACATGTCCGTGATTGGTTCACCTAAAGTACAAATAAACGTTACTCTTGCTTAGTCATAAATAATATAAGAAACCGTATAAATGGTCTTCCTTTAAAATTCATGTATTTATTGCAGTTTTAAGCCGTCATCCTAAAAATTCATCCTGCTTTAATGTGAAAGTGTTATCAAGATACCCAGGGTTGTACAGGAAGCTGTATTACTGCTTATTTACAGCACTACACTTTACTAGATGCTAATTGTACATAAAAAACATGTTTTCTTATCTTTCAAAATAACTTAAACATGGAAATCAGCTGCGGCAAATTGCTGGCTACACACCTAATGCTTTCCTGTAGAATCCCCCTTTTTCCAGTTCATATTGGATATGAGCATCTTTTTTTTCGCTTAGCTAATTAAGCAAGTGTTTTAATCCATGAAATGTTCTTATTTTTGCTTGTCATCCCTGGTTCAATCACAAAGGAGCAGGGAAAAATTACAGTAACAAGGGTTTCAAATTGATTTCCCAAATGAGCTTATGGTTCATCAAACATTAAATACCTGTAATTTCTAGAAAAATAATAGCGATTCCATAAATGTCAGTCAACAGGGGGTGGGTGACTGAACAAATCTGTTTTACTGCAATGTAAGCAAGTCACAAATATGAGGCGCATTTATATATGGTTCAAAGTCAACTAAATTCTACATTTGTAAATGGTTTTCTGTCAGGACTGCCAGACGTACCCGACCCAGAAGTATCCGACGGCGCTGTTTACATTCCCGGCGGTCACAGTGAAGATCCAAGATGGCGGCGCCCATGCTGAACACATGGCTGCAGCATCGCTGTATGATGATGTCATCTCTGGTGCCGGGATCTCATCATAAAAGGGCGCCCAAAACACTGTGACGGCGCCCAAGAATAGGTTCTGCTACCTTGAACCTGGGTTTCTGTTATCCTGCTATCCTGATTCCTGCCTTGGTTTTGACCCCCTGCCTGGACTCTTGTTATTTGATCCTGATCTGCCTGCCATTGAACTCTTGCCTGGACTTTGACCTTGATTCTGCTTAACCCTTTGGATACCGCAACCTTGCTCCCTCAAGAGGGCTTCCTCCTTGATCCAGACTACCTCCCTGGAGGGAGCTCCCGGCTCCCTGACATTATTCTTGGGCCATGGATCCCACTGAGGAAGCTCAGCCAGATTTCGGCAGGGCCTTTCGAGGTCTGCATACTCGCATGGAGGCGTAAAAAGCTCGGCAAAATTATGTCGGACGCACGCTGGAGGCGATTTTGGAAAAGTTATCTATGCTGACGCCGACTACTCCAACGCCGACAACGCCCACGCTAGTTGCTGCCGACATGGCTACACAGTCCTCCACTTCTGGTCCACGTATTCCTGCACCGCCTCTCTACAGTGGCGACCCTCAAGCCTGTCGTGGTTTTGTGAATCAGTGCCAGATTCGGTTCGCCCTGCAACCTGCAGAATTTAACTCTGAGCGAGCAAAGGTTGGTTTCGTGATCACTCGTCTGGCAGGGAAAGCGCTCGAATGGGGATCTCCGCACTGGGAGAAGGAGTCTCCTTTAATTGATGATTCCAAAGCCTTCCTTCAAGAATTCCGGACTGTGTTCGATGCTCCCGGTCGGGTGGCGACCGCTGCTTCTCGTCTGTTCCAGATCCGCCAAGGAAATCGCAGTGTTGCAGAATATGCCATTGAATTCCGTACTCTCGCTGCAGAGACTTGTTGGAACAATGATGCCTATCATGCTGCCTTCTACAATGGTCTCTCTATCCGCCTCAAAGATGACCTGGTCTCTCGTGAATTACCCACGCAGGTTGAAGACCTCATTGCTTTGTCTGTCAAGGTGGACACCCGTCAGAGAGAACATCAAGCTGATAGGGACCGAGTCAAGAAATTTCAACCCATGTTGGCTCCTCGCTTTCAAAGACCTCTATTACCTCCTACCCCCCAGCAGCCTTCTGTTATTCCTCCGGAGGAACCTATGCAAGTCGGAAGAGCTCGTCTCTCTGAACAGGAGAAACTCCGGAGACGTACGGCTGGACTTTGTCTCTACTGTGGGGGTCAATCTCACTTTGCCAACTCCTGTCCTGTGAAGCCTCAGAGTTCCTCTTTTCAAGGTAACCTTGGAAAGACTCATGTAGGGGGCGTTACTCCCAAGTCACAAGAGAACTCTCACCGGTTTCTTCTGCCTTTACAGATCCGTCTGTCCACTAAGACCATTGTTGGCTCAGCTTTTATTGACTCTGGAGCTGCCGGAAATTTCATGGACGCTCTCTTTGCCAAACATATGAATGTTCCCCTGTTTCCATTGACTCCTCCACTTCGAGTAACCGCCATTGATGACCGACCCCTTGAATCCGAGTTTATCTCTATGACGACTGGGGAATTGCCTGTGCAGGTTGGGACTTTACACAAAGAAAAGTTATCGTTCCTGATTATTTCCTGTCCTTCTGTTCCAGCCGTCTTGGGGCTTCCCTGGTTACGCCTGCATAACCCTATCATTGATTGGTCCTCGGGGCAGGTTTCCCATTGGAGTCCATACTGCCAACAGCATTGCCTCCCTGCTGAACCCATCCAGAGGGTGAATATTTCTACGTCAGATTTGAAGACGCTTCCCTCCTTCTACAAGGAATTCTCTGATGTCTTCTGTAAAAAGTCTGCAGAATTTCTCCCTCCTCATCGTCACTACGATTGTCCAGTTGATCTCCTGCCCGGAACCATGCCTCCTAGAGGTCGCACTTATCCTCTCTCCCCAGCAGAGACCGCTGCCATGAAGGAATATATCCAAGAAAATCTCCAGCGGGGTTTATTCGCCCTTCTACTTCTCCTGCAGGGGCTGGATTCTTCTTCGTGGAGAAGAAGGATGGAGGCCTACGTCCTTGTATTGACTACCGGGGTCTTAATAAAATCACCGTTAAGAACCGGTATCCCTTGCCTCTGATCGCAGAACTTTTTGACCAACTGAAGGGGGCTAAAATCTTCACTAAGTTGGATCTCCGTGGGGCGTATAACCTCATCCGCATCCGTGAAGGTGACGAATGGAAGACAGCATTCAACACTCGTGATGGGCACTATGAGTACCTCGTAATGCCATTTGGTCTCTGCAATGCCCCCGCTGTCTTTCAAGAATTCGTGAATGACATTTTCCGGGATCTCTTGGGAAAGTTTGTGGTCGTGTACCTAGATGACATCCTGATTTTCTCCAAGGACCTTGCAAGCCATCGCTCCCAGGTGAAGGAAGTACTCTCTCGTTTGAGGAAGAACTCTCTCTTTGCCAAAGTGGAGAAATGTGTGTTTGAAGTGTCCAAGATTCCTTTTCTGGGCTATATCATCTCCCCAGAGGGTTTCGAGATGGATCCTGTGAAAGTGTCTGCAATCCAAGAGTGGCCCCTACCGCTGAGCACTGGTTTTGCCAATTACTACCGGCAATTCATTAAGGGGTTCTCTTCTCGCATTGCTCCTATCCTGGCCCTCATCCGAAAAGGGGGTAAACCCAGCTTGTGCCCCCCGTCTGCTATTGAAGCCTTTCAATCCCTGAAGGATGCCTTCACTTCCGCTTTGGTTCTCCGCCATCCTGATCCGGAGTTACCTTTCTTCATCGACGTGGATGCTTCTGAAGTTGGAGCTGGAGCTATCTTGTCCCAAAGACATCCCTCTGATGGAAAGTTGCACCCATGTGCATATTTCTCTAAGAAGTTCTCTCCTGCCGAACATAATTATGATGTAGGAAATCGAGAACTCCTGGCTGTCAAGCTTGCCTTAGAAGAGTGGCGTCACCTCCTTGAAGGTTCCTTGATCCCAGTCACGATCTACACGGATCATAAGAATCTTGAGTTCATTCAATCTCTCAAGAGGCTGAATCCCAGACAAGCAAGGTGGGCTCTCTTCTTCTCTCGATTTAACTTTGTCTTGACTTATCGCCCTGGCTCCAAGAATCGGAAAGCCGATGCTCTGTCTCGAAGTTTCACTCCGGTGGATCGTACTCCTGAAAGACAAGAGCCAATTATTCCTCCTGTCAAGATCATTGCTTCTTTATACCCTCAATTTGCTGATCAAATTCTGGCTGGTCAATCTTCTGCTCCTCCTGATACTCCCATCGGAATGGCATTCATACCTCCTGAACTTCGTCTGCCTATCCTGCAACAGACTCATAGCTCCAAGCAAGCGGGACACCCGGGTCCTGCTAAGACTCTAGAACTTTTACGGCATCTAGTCTGGTGGCCGACTATTCGTAAATATGTCAAAGACTTTGTTGCTGCTTGTACCGTTTGTGCCACTTCCAAGCCTAGCCATTCTCGCCCTAGCGGGTTACTACAGCCTTTGCCTGTCCCCTCTCGTCCTTGGACGCATTTGGCAATGGACTTCATAGTCTAACTTCCTCCCTCCAGTGGGAACACCGTGATCTGGGTCGTCATAGATCGTTTTAGCAAGATGGCCCACTTCATCCCTTTACGGAAGCTTCCATCTGCAGTGGAGTTGTCACAGTTGTTTATTCAATTCATTTTCCGCCTGCATGGCTTCCCGGTGGAGATTGTCTCTGACAGAGGTTCCCAGTTCACGGCGAAGTTTTGGCATTCCTTATGCAAGGTCTTGGGTATTGCTCTCCAATAGGGATGTAGCGAACCGCCGATAATGTGTTCGCGAACGCCGTTCGCGAACACCGGCAAAAAATTCGAACAGTTCGCGAACTTCGAACATCCGAAAATCGTTCGATTCGAACGATCGAAGGATTTTAATCGTTCGATCGAACGATTTTCGTTCGAATCGAACGAAAATCGTTCGATTTTAGCGACCGAATGGTCGAATGGTCGAACGATTTTGACGCGAACGCCTATTGGCGAACGTCGCGCAACGTTCGCGAACTTGCGGCGGACGCGAACAGCCGATGTTCGCGCGAACAAGTTCGCCGCAGAACAGTCCGCGACATCCCTACTCTCCAATTCTCCTCTGCCTATCATCCCCAAACGAATGGGGCAGCGGAGCGAGTGAATCAAGCCTTAGAACAATTCCTGAGAAATCATGTCTCCCTCTGCCAAGATGATTGGTCTGACCTTCTCCCGTGGGCGGAATTTGCTCATAACAACGCCTGTCATTCATCCACTGGAAGATCTCCATTCATGTCTGTGTATGGCCAACATCCTCAAGCCTTTCCGCAAGACTTTGTTTTGACTGATGTCCCAGCCGCTGATGACCATGCGGCCCATATGTCCGCTATTTGGGCTGCAACCAAGTCTAATTTGGAGAAGAGTGCTCTTGTGCACAAGACCTTCGCGGATCGGAGACGTAGGTCTTCTCCTCTCTTCAAGGTTGGTGATAAAGTTTGGCTTTCTTCCCGAAACATTCGTCTGAAGGTGCCATCTCCCAAGTTGGGTCCGAAGTTGGTGGGTCCATTTCCCATCTTGGAGATTATCAATCCTGTGGCTTTCAGACTTCAGCTTCCCCCTGAGATGCGAATCCCCAACGTGTTTCATGTCTCCTTGGTGAAACCCGCTACCTCCAACCGCTTTTCTATTGACCAGTCTGCCCCTCCTACTATCTCTGTGGATGGTCAACAAGAATATGAGGTGGAAAAAATCCTTGACTCCAGAATCACCAGGGGTTCTCTTCAGTACCTCATCAAGTGGAAGGGCTTTGGCCCTGAAGAATGCTCCTGGGAAGGACACTCTGATGTTCATGCTCCTCGTCTTGTGAGGGATTTCCACGCCAGGTTTCCCCAAAAGCCTTGTTCTGGTGGTCCAGAGGCCCCCCGTGGGGGAGGGGGTACTGTCAGGACTGCCAGACGTACCCGACCCAGAAGTATCCGACGGCGCTGTTTACATTCCCGGCGGTCACAGTGAAGATCCAAGATGGCGGCGCCCATGCTGAACACATGGCTGCAGCGTCGCTGTATGATGATGTCATCTCTGGTGCCGGGATCTCATCATAAAAGGGCGCCCAAAACACTGTGACGGCGCCCAAGAATAGGTTCTGCTACCTTGAACCTGGGTTTCTGTTATCCTGCTATCCTGATTCCTGCTCCTGCCTTGGTTTTGACCCCCTGCCTGGACTCTTGTTATTTGATCCTGATCTGCCTGCCATTGAACTCTTGCCTGGACTTTGACCTTGATTCTGCTTAACCCTTTGGATACCGCGACCTTGCTCCCTCAAGAGGGCTTCCTCCTTGATCCAGACTACCTCCCTGGAGGGAGCTCCCAGCTCCCTGACATTTTCTTGTCTTCTCGCTGTTGTTTTTTTTTTTAGGAAACAAATGTGGAGGCTCAAAGCTTCTGAAATATATTCAAACCAATGTACACATTATTGCCTTTTTCAATGGTAATCTCTAAAGTCTATTAAATATTTACTAAAGTCTGGGAAGCCCATTTATTTTAGTGGTTTTAGAAACTACAAAAATTGAATTTTCTCTAAACCCCAAAATGCCATGTATTTATTAACATCTCCTAATATAAAAAGCATGAACAGAAAAAAACTCTAAAAAAATCTGCATTTTCAGACAATTACTAGCAGAAAAAAATCTTTAAAAGTCTGAATGACTTAAAAAAATGTTCCGTAGGACCATTGCAGCTGCCATTGACTTCTACAGGACCTTGAGTGATTTTACATGTTTTTGGTGGTTTTTACCATTTAGAAATCTCACATTTTTAGAGATTTAGAGAAATAAATAATAAAAAAAAAATATGATTTGTGAAAAAATAAATCCAAAAGTTAGTAAATAGGCCCCAACATGTAAAATTTTATGAAAATTGGCACTTTTGCAATATACTAAAACTGAGAATGGAAAATGTTGGTGTAGTAACTTTGTGTTAATTAGCATGTCTTATGAGCAGGTGTAATTACACCACTGAGATAGCTGGAACACCCCTCCCCCATATAATCAAGATCACCAATGCATTTTGTTTTGCCCAAAGTAATTTCACCAAGTCCAACAAACTGACAAACTATCATTATACCAGGAGCATTAGTGTACATGAGGGTAATTGTCTGGCATTGTTTCCCCCAACTGCACTGTAGGCTCTATTACATGAAACAGATTTTTCACAATTTGTTTCCTTTAACTTTTTAACACTGTACCTCTGGCAAGGATAGATAATCACATTTCTTTGTCCCTAAAGCTTTTTGTATCTTTCTTTGATACCACAATGAATACTGGCAAGATAGCCACAGTAGATTCATCCATACCACCATCACACACAGATTTATTTTCGCAAGAATGGGTTTGTGGTGAAGTTCTACCATTAAAAATTTTGAAAAATGTTGAAAAGTTTAAAGAAACAATGCTTCAAAAACTGACTTTAATATAGTAGTGCAAATGCAGCAAAAAAAAAAAAAAAACCAAAAAAAAAAACACACCACCCATTCACTTTAATGCATTTTACTTGGAAAAAAGTAAATTTACTTTAATGCATTTGGCATTTTTTGGTCATTTGACTTTTATTTGGTACAGGGTAATGGAACAGATTCACTCATCCTTATCTAGGACAGACATAAACCTCAGAATCCAAAAAAAAAATATATATATATAGTAGTAATTGATCAGCACACTCATTGTAGAAGTGAATAAAGTGTTTTATTGGTAACACAGCATTGTTATCCGACGTTTCGGTCCCACCTGGGGATCCATGAGAAAGGTCCCCAGGTGGGACCGAAACGTCGGATAACAATGCTGTGTTACCAATAAAACACTTTATTCACTTCTACAATGAGTGTGCTGATCAATTACTACTGCATATTATGAACATTCTTCGTGCACCTCTACTCTACTTGAGATCGAGTGCGAACACCCAAAGCATTTTATTTATTTATTTATACAGACAAATATCTAGATGGGCCAAAAATGAGAAAGATAGCGTACCCAGAAACAAAAAGATTCCCAGGAAGACAGGGGGGTTGATAGAAGAGCAGAGACAGGCAGACAAACAGATAGATATGGAAATATTTTTGTAATATAATAGAAGAGCCCATCAGCCTTGGAATTAATTGCTTTTAGTTATGTGCCTTGTCCATTATCCCTTTGTTACCATGTATGTGATATAGTTTCATCCCTTTGAATTCAAGGCACCACACTTAAATCTTTTGTCTGCTTTCAAGAGGAGTATCAATTTTAAAATGTTAATCAAAATATAATTACTGTGCAGTTCAATATACAGCCCAGTATCTGTGAAAAGCGCTTTAAGTCTTCCTTCCCTAATTAGTTTTCATTGGAACCGTGCATCGTTTGTTCATGAACTCGGCATATTCCTATTAAATAAACAGGGGCATTGCGATTGTTTTAAAATTATTGTTGTGTGGTGGTTGGAATGATATTATCTCAAACTCTAGATCTGAACATATTGTTTATGTTGCATTTCATTTTTTTGGCACCCGAGCTTCGCAGTGTTAAATGCCACGGTGAAATCCAGATGGCGGTAAAGCCAGCCAAGAAATTTCTGGTTGGTTAATGGCTGACAGTAATGTCTACCTCCGAGCCTTCGCAGTGTTAAATGCCACGGTGAAATCCAGATGGCGGTAAAGCCAGCCAAGAAATTTCTGGTTGGTTAATGCTGACAGTAATGTCTACCTGCTCTATTCACTCCCTAATTCATTAGTTTCCTTTCAAGTAACCAGTAGTGTGTGCACAATGAAGCATCTGTACATTGTATTGTAAATAAACCTGCTTAAGCCAAAGTGCTGGGTGATATTTGAACAGAAGTCGCATTAGTCTGACACAAAGTTTTTTCTTATGGAGTAAGCACTACTACAAGCCTTGAATAATCAGGATCACAGGGGCAATGTTCAATTTATAGTAAGTGTTAGAGTTTTTTTCTACATTCAAATGTAAAAGAAGTTGGAGAGCAACACAAGCATGCAAAAAGTTCTTGGCGGAGCCAAATATGGCCTGTGATTGGCTATTTGGAAGCCTGTATGTGGACTTGCAGCCTACTAGAGACTCTATTTGGCAGAACGGCTGCAACCAAAACTTGCCTCCAAGCCTGGAATTCAAAAATAAGCACCTGCTTTGAGGTCTCTGGAAGCAACATCAATTGGGTTGGGTTGGTGAGCAACATGTTGCTCACCAGCCACTGGTTAGGAGTCACTGATCTATAAAGTTTCTCTATGGTTGCCATACCTTTTTTCTGAAATAGATGGAGCCTGGGGACATTTTTAATTGATTTGGTGTAGCAGCTGTGTGCTGCCACGCAGTTTTGCTGCCTAGCAGGTGATATTATATGTTATGTTATAATCGTATTTGGTATCATCCTTTCACCCCCACTGTTTCTTGCTAGATAGTTGCTCCCGCCCTCCATTTTCTTCTGTAACCTCCCCCTTGGTTTAGTGTGTTATGAAGAGACTGCAGTGTGTATAAGCTGTGTAACTCCATTAGAAATTTACCTATGAAAAAGCCTCTATGTTTAACATTTGCTACCTTGAAGCATAAAGAAGCATTGGAGAACATTTCTGGAGTCTTTATTCATTGAGTAAGCTATCTGCCAAGGTGATCATTCAACCTGCTGCACATATCCTTACAGACTGGGTCTACATGGAGCTTGTGGCCGGTACAACCGATACTGAGACAGAACAGTAAATTTCTAAGGTAATCCATTGCATGGCTATACTCTGCAGCTTCAGAACCGTGAGTATTCATTTGCCTGTGTGAAGAAAAAGAAAACCCTAAGACAGGAATCCATCTTCATACTGTGCACTGAAGCCATCATTGCCTGTGTGTTACTGCTACACTTACCAGAAGCATTGCACTGCACTAGAAGCCAACTACCTGCTGAATATTCCCCACAGTATAACCTATTGCTGGTCTGTGCTGTTTGTCAGCAATAAGTACATTCTGAACTGTGCAAAGACTGTTTATGATTGCTATATAAAGTCACAAGGATTCATTATTGTCAAGCTGTTTTGGACTGTGAATTCAATATCTGCATTTATTATAAGAACTTATTCTTGCCTTTTACAAGGTGATTTTGAACTGTGTTTTTCTTTGCCAAGAATCTGGTTTGAGCTGGATTGCAGCCCCAGCTCCAAGGCCCAGCCTGCTTACAAACAAAGTATCAATACTTACAGAGCTGATCTTTGGCAGATTTCCAAGACACTAAACTGCAGCACTTGTCATGTCTGACAGAGATTCTACTGAGCCTGCATCTATTGATGTCAAAGCAGACACCTTGCTTCATTCTGCACGTCCAGCTAGGGCCCCTCATCCATCCTTGAAGGCAAGGGAGGCTTATGAAGCAAATAAGGAAGCAACATCTGATAACCTGATTGCATTATGGGAGAAAACTTTAAGTTGTATAACAGCCGCTAATGAAACTAGCAACAACACTGAGCTATTGAACGCCGCCCTCTCAAGGGTTAAGAAGGCATTTGAGAATTATAAAAGACTTGCTGAAAAGTACTCTTCCCTTTTGTCATGCTCCAACATAGAGGAAGCCTCACTAGAGTTAAAAGACTTTACTTCTACTGAGCAGCAGAGACATAGCACATATCTGGAAGCAAAGGCACAGATAGAGGGTAGATTAGCACAGCTACATGAAACTACATCCTGTATATCCGCTTCTTCCAGACACTCAGAAAAATCATATAGATCTGCCAGCTCACATCATAAATCCTCTTCCAAGTCATTGCGGTCCTGCTCTGTAAGGTCATCATTGAGCAACCAAATACTCAAAGCTCGCCAAAAGGCTGCAGTAGCCCAGGTTCAAGCCACCTGTTCTGAAAGAGAAGCAGTCTTCAAGGCAGAAGCTAAGCTTAAGGAAGCTGAAGCACAGGCAGAAGCAAAACGCTTTCAAGCAAGAATACAAGCAGAAACAGAGGCCCATCTAGAAATCCTTCAGAAGAGAAGAGAAGAGGAAGTAGCCTTAGCAGAATTATCTGTCTTGGAACAAGCCCTATTGGAAGAAGAAGGAGCGTCTTGTCCTAGCTTGGCCGCCCGTCAAGATCCTGTTGAAAGGACCCTACAATTTGTTTTGACCCAGAACCATAATGATACGGTCCCGCCTACGGTTGTAGACCCACCTCATAATCCTCTAGCAAGTCAGTGTGCACCTCCCAACACAGATACTTCACTACTACCGTATGCCACAAAATCAAGTGTACCAACCTATCCAGCTCATGTGCTGCCACAACCCTATGTGAATAGAGGTTACAAGGGCACAACAGGAGACTTCAGAGTGCACTCTATGCCTCCTGCAACACAGCACTCTTCAACTTCAAATGTGCAAAGGCCTTTAGACACGAGACCCATGCCTGGATTGAACCCATCTGCTACACCTTTCTCTCCACCTACTAGCCAGCACCAGATACCAACCTTGATCCAAGATGGTGCACCATCAGTACTTCCTGTGGGTGTAAAAACCGAAAGCACCGACATTGCAGAGTTTAGCAAGTATATGATCCGGCGAGAGTTGATTGCTACTGGACTGTCTAGATTTGATGACCGCCCAGAGAACTATAGGAGTTGGAGATCTACATTCAAGGCAGTAACCAAGAACTTGGGCATTGAACCCCAAGCAGAACTTGACTTACTAATAAAGTGGTTGGGACGACAATCTTCAGAACAAGTAAAGAGACTTAAATCTGTCTACATTCATAACTTTGAAGCAGGCCTTGATGCTGCCTGGGAACGTTTGGAACAAGACTATGGGAGCCCGGAAGTCATCGAATCTGCCTTATTCCAGAGACTTAAAGACTTCCCTAAAATCTCTATTAAGGACAATCATAAGCTTAGAGAGTTAGGTGACCTTCTTCTTGAACTTGAAATCGCTAAGTCAGATCCTAGTTTGCCAGGTCTTAGCTATTTAGACACTGCTCAGGGGGTAAACCCTATTGTAGCAAAGTTGCCTTATCATCTCCAGGAGAAGTGGACTAGCATGGGATCAAGGTATAAATATGAACACCATGTCTCTTTCCCACCCTTTTCTTATTTTGCAGAGTTCGTGAGGAAGATCGCAAGATCCAAGAATGACCCAAGCTTCTTGTATCCAGACACAACCACCCTTCCTTCAACTACTTCAAAGGGTATTGCCACCAACAGTAAATTCAAGGACTTAAGACATCCTATTGCTGTGAGAAAGACCGCAATTGCATCCAATGTCTTGGCTACAGATACTAAATTACAAGATACCAAGTCAAGCAATATTGATCAACAGTGTCCCATTCATGATGCACCACATTCTCTGTCTATATGTCGCGCATTCAGGGACAAGCCTATCAAAGAACGCATGACATACCTCAAGGAACATAATATCTGCTTCAAGTGTTGCGCATCCTCCGATCACCTAGCTAAAGACTGTAAGAATGATGTCAGATGTTCCTTGTGTAACAGTGCCAAGCATGTGGACGCTCTTCACTCAGAATCATTCAAAAGGAAACCTTCGCCTGGCAGCAACCCCAAGACTACATCAGATGATGGCGGGGAGAGAACTAAGCAAAATGCCAACCCTGTAACCACAAGATGTACAGAGGTGTGTGGAGAAGGGCTTCATAGCAAGTCTTGCAGCAAGATATGTCTCGTTAGGGTTTTTCCTGAAGGATGCCCACAAAATGCTATAAAAATGTACGCCATACTCGACGATCAGAGCAATCGCTCATTGGCCAGTCCAGAATTCTTTGACTTATTCAACATTCATGGAGAGACCTGGTCCTATACCTTGCAGACATGTGCCGGACAAGTCAGCACTTCTGGAAGAAGAGCCCACGGCTTCATAGTGGCATCAGAATATGAGAACACAGAGTTTCCTCTACCAACGCTAATCGAATGTGATCAGCTACCGAATAATAGAGAAGAGATCCCCACACCTGAGGTAGCACGTCATCACTCTCATTTGAATCCCATTGCTGATTACATTCCACCACTTAACAAGGATGCGAAGATCATGATCCTTCTAGGGAGAGACATTCTCAGAGTTCATAAAATAAGAGAGTCATGTAACGGTCCAAATGATGCTCCCCATGCCCAGAAACTCGATCTTGGATGGGTGATAATAGGAGAGGTCTGTCTAAATCGATCGCACAAGCACCTGGACGTGACTTCCTACAAAACTAATGTGGAGGGATCAGAACGAATACGAAGAATCAGTAGACCTGAACAATGGAACTATGTCCCGACCGGTTTGAATCCCGCAGACATCGCCACAAGGTCTGTGCCAGCAGTTGTCCTTACACAAACCATTTGGTTGTCAGGACCCAAGTTCTTAACAGACCAGTCTTCTATAGACTCTGAAGGAGACGTCAACTTCCACCTGGTGGATCCAGGTACTGATCCAGAAATCCGACCAGAGGTTAAAACATTGAGCTCCAACATCTGCTCAAGAAGAAACTTGGAGGTGAGACGGTTTGAACGTTTCTCTTCTTGGAAAAGATTAGTAAAGACTATTGCAAGATTGAGTCATATTGCACAGAGTTTCAGCAAGTCCAATCAGACGTCATCTTGTCATGGATGGCATACCTGCAAAGAGCCACCTAACGCATTAGAGTATGAGAAGGCAGAGTCATTCATCATACGTCATGTGCAAGAAGAAGTCTTTGCAGAAGAAATTAAGTGCTTGAGAGGCAATAGACCAGTCTCGAAGGGTAGCCCACTATTCACCCTGAACCCAGTAATCGACAATGAAGGAATACTTAGAGTCGGTGGACGGCTAAATAAGTCAAACTTGCCAAGACGAGAACAGAACCCCTTGATAGTACCAAGAAATCACCATCTGGCGACCTTGATTATCCGGCATTACCATGAGGAAGTAAGACACCAAGGAAGACACTACACAGAAGGTGCTCTCAGAGTTGCAGGGTTCTGGATAGTTGGAGTGAAAAGACAAATAGCCACGATCATTCACAACTGTGTCAAATGTCAGAAGTTAAGAGGTAGACAGCAAGATCAACAGATGGCTGACTTACCCGCAGACAGACTGAGCGAAGATGCTCCCTTTACATACGTCGGGATTGATGTATTTGGACCATGGACAGTGACGGCCAAAAGAACCCGCGGTGGTCAAGTTAACAGCAAAAGATGGGCTGTAATGTTCACTTGCCTAAGTGTAAGAGCCGTACATATCGAAGCGATCGAATCAATGGACACCTCTAGTTTCATTAATGCTCTCCGGAGATTTCTTGCTCTAAGAGGTCCTGTGAAGATGTTGAGATCGGACTGTGGAACCAACTTCATTGGTGCTTGTAGAGAGTTACAGCTAGACCAACAACAAGTTGCAAATTATTTGAGTGATCAAGGCTGCGTGTGGAAATTTAACCCACCACACTCTTCACACATGGGCGGAGCATGGGAACGCATGATTGGGATGGCAAGGCGCATACTGGATGCAATGTTGCTTGATGCAAGTTCTTCACGCCTTACCCATGAGGTGCTCACCACTTTCTTTGCTGAGGTTGCTGCAATAATCAACTCAAGACCATTGACTGCCATATCGACAGACCCAGAGTCTCCAACTATCTTAAGTCCAGCCACATTGTTGAACCGGAAGATTGGACAGATTTCAGCACCAAAGGGTATCTTCGATGAAAAGGACATGTATAAACGACAGTGGAGATACGCTCAATACCTTGCGGATTGTTTCTGGGACAGATGGAGAAAGGAATATCTCACACTTCTCCAAGGTCGCAAAAGGTGGCAAACCCAGAAGCCCAACTTAAAGGAAGGGGACTTGGTCCTGTTAAAAGACCAGCAAACTCATCGGATCCAGTGGCCAGTTGGACTCATTACAAAGGCCATTGCCAGTGATGATGGGAAGGTCCGAAGTGTGGAAGTCAAGATTGTTAAGGATGGCAACTCAAAAACCTTCCTCAGACCAGTCACTGATATTGTGTTAATTATGCCTGCTTCCAAAGGTTCTGATCTAGTCTAATATCAGTGAACTACTCAAACTCTAATATAGCTAACTCATAGACTTGAGAACGCTAAAATAGCATTTTATGTTACTGTTAATAATCTGTTAAAGAAAAATAATTGTGTAGTGGTATCTCACGATACCAGGCGGGGAGTGTGCTGCCACGCAGTTTTGCTGCCTAGCAGTTGATATTATATGTTATGTTATAATCGTATTTGGTATCATCCTTTCACCCCCACTGTTTCTTGCTAGATAGTTGCTCCCGCCCTCCATTTTCTTCTGTAACCTCCCCCTTGGTTTAGTGTGTTATGAAGAGACTGCAGTGTGTATAAGCTGTGTAACTCCATTAGAAATTTACCTATGAAAAAGCCTCTATGTTTAACATTTGCTACCTTGAAGCATAAAGAAGCATTGGAGAACATTTCTGGAGTCTTTATTCATTGAGTAAGCTATCTGCCAAGGTGATCATTCAACCTGCTGCACATATCCTTACAGACTGGGTCTACATGGAGCTTGTGGCCGGTACAACCGATACTGAGACAGAATAAGCTGTACTCAAGTGTGGTACACATGAGTACAGCTGCTACGCCAAATCAAATAAAAATGTTTTTTAAAGGTCTCAAACTATAATGGGAATCCCTACAGCTGTACTCCCATCACTCGTTGAGAACTAAGGGAGGGATTGACTAAACTACAGTAGGTCATGCTGGACTGCACATTATGGACTTGTCCCTACCACTAGAAGGTAATGAATATGGGAAAGGTACTACACTAATCTGACTTTATCCTTGTCTAAGACTTTGTATGATTGTCAAGTTCTTCATCAGTTCTCCTGCTCTTACTGAACTTTAGACAAAATGCAGTTAAAAGTTAAAGCTCAGGTAAAATTTAGCAAATAGAATGGGATGGAGCTGTGTAAGGTTGTTACCTCACCCCTTTGCAAAACCAGCCACAAAGATATGGTCACAAAATTAATTAATACATATTTTGAGCATGTTCAGTTTTTCAGCTAAGATTCTGCTGTTTCTTTAAAACAGAATAGAAGCCATGTTACTCATAAGAACCATTTTCCAACCCACTCTTAGGCTCACTTTGTAATGCAACCCCCTCCCACCCATTGTTCCATTGTGAAGTGATGGCTTCTGGGACTGGTTTATTTCCTCTGCTTTCCATAGAATCTGCTGGACAGTTGGTCTGGGTGGCTGAAAGACATCAAGACAAGGTAAGGTAAGTGATTGGATCACTCTGTGAGCCTAAGGGCAGGGGTGTGTGAGGTTATCAAGAATAACATGGCTTCCTTTTAATCTATGGAATCAGATATGTCTGTGTATGCACTTATATCTATTTCTAGAAGTCCACATGTTGTTTATGCACCTTTTCTACATAAGCCCAACTGAATGAACTCATGTCAAAATGGGGGGCATATTTTTTCTTTAGTGCCAAAAAAATTCACAGTTGAGACCAATACCACATTGCTTTAGCATATCCCAGTCTACTGATCATGAAAAGGTAACTTTGAGGTATGTTGTTTCCAACCTCAACTACTATGCAGCTAATATAGGCAAATGTTTCCAAAGTAAAAGTCGACAAAGTGTACATCATAAAATAAAATACTTGCAATGAAGCGGGTGTTGATTTTTTCTTTCCTGTAATATTTTCTAGAAGACACAGCAGGAAGCCTTGTCTTGAGTACAACTATCCTACAGTAATTATGGATACTCATCCACATAAAACCCTGAGTACTTACTATTTGACTTCTGCTAATATCCTTTGAAATTGAATGTTGACTTTGATATCATGTACCCACTGTTGAATAAGAACTTTTCAAGAATGTGAGATAAAACCTCCAGCCCTTTGTAAGACTAATCTGGCCAAGAATGGAATTCGATTTTACTTTCCTCAAGTGTCATGCTGTTCTCAAACAAAGCTTTAATTAATATTCTATTACAAGGAAATGTGTGCGTGTTTAATGGATGTTCTGCATATTTATTCCTGACAGTGAAAATATTAAATGACATCTTGGAAACAAGGAGAATGAATTCATTAACTTGCTAAAATACGAGGATTATCAACTGGTTTCCTGGTAGATTTATATTGTGAATGTCACCATCCTTCAGTGAGTCATGATGGTGGCTTAATAAACAGTGAGGTTGGTTGGAACAGAGTCTGGCATATCTTGGTTTTACATTTTATATGAGATTTAAGAGAGGCTGTCATGGTAGATGCCCTGTCTTGCTTCATTACTCAGCACCTGTTAAACTTGATTAACAGCCCCAGTTAATTATCAACTAAGAGGGTTTTTTTCTTCCACTGTAATGTATCCCCAAGGTTTTACAGACTGACCCGATTTACATGTTTCCTTTCACAAGGTCTTGATGCAGCAAAAGATTGTGAAATGTTGGATGCACACCATGAGTCAATATATAAACGAAATGTCATGATTTATGGCCAATCATGATGATAAAATAACACATGATAATGTTATACATTGTATAATATTTTTGTTGAATTCTTTTTATTCAAACCATAATCCTATGCACATGCACATGTTTTATATTGTAGAGACATGACATAAATACTGATAAAGTCTACATGTGTATTCCATGGAGATGGTATCACTGCCTCTAATGCTGAACACATGCACCAATATTTGATGATCTGGTTATGGCAGATGTCTTGTCTTGCTTCATTATTAAACAGCTGTTAAACTTGATCAACAGCCTCAGTTAATTATCAGTTAATATTACTCTGGTCTTTCCTAAACAGAGCAACACCAGAAAAGTTCTCTCTCCTCCTGAAATTTTCCCCTGACTGTAACCTGGTCGACAGAACTGACCAGTAGTGATGGGCGATTCGCCGCCAGCGAAAAATTCACCGGCGTCCAAAAATGTATTTATTTTTTTTCAAAAAAACGGACGCCGGCATCAAAATGGGCGCCGGCGTCAAAAACGGGCGCCGGCGTAAAAAAAACGGGTGCCGGCGTCAAAAACGAGACGCCGGCCCGTTTAGCGAATTTTTCGCCATTTCGCGAATTTCGCAAATTTTCAGGCTAAGCGAAACAGTGCAAGTTCGCCCATCATTACTGACCAGCTCATAGTGCTGTTGTTGTTTCTATTTCATGGAACCCAAAACTGCTTAGCTAAATAACTAAGAGCCTAACTATTTCTCCATGGGGCAGATTTACTAAAGCACCAAAAAGACAATCCACAGGGACATCGTCAATTTACTAAAAACCATAAAGGACAAATAACTAGAGAAAGAGCTCACGCTAACAAAGTTTTGCGCCCTTTCGTCAGGCGAATTTTTGCTCAGGCGTACGACCGTTACTCTGCAAATTCATCAAAGTGTGAATTTTCCACTAAGTTACCCTTTTCGAACAGAATCTGCTCCCCAGATTAAACATGGCGAACTGATAAAATGAAGCTACATCCTCAACAGCCTTATGTCAGTGACATCATATCCTATAAAAGGAAATAGCTCACTCACTAAACCCTGCACTTATCTGGGGGTCCACTCTTTACTCTTACGGAGTCCCTGGCAAAATTCCGAACCCTCGTGGGCACCAACATATATATATATATATATAATTCAGTAAGCAGGACCCGCACTCGTTCAAATTCAGTGAAATAAAAGTGTCTTTATTCACAGGTGTCTTTATTCACAGTGAATAAAGACACTTTTATTTCACTGAATTTGAACGAGTGCGGGTCCCGCTTACTGAATTGTATTACACTTTGACCAACGCACCAACATCGATTGAAACAGATCCGGAAGGAGTGCGTCCACTGAACCGACAGTATATATATATATATATATATCACAAAAACTCTTCCACATTGTGACTAAACTAGGGAACTCTAATGGTCATGGTTTGATCCAGGAAGACAAGACCTCCTTTATAACTATAGGGGACTGCTCTCTTAAAAGATATCAACTAATAATTACATTTACATTACATTTATGCTGCTTATTGATATTGTGAATGTGCTTGATACTTGATACTATATTGTTGCTAAATATGTTTTTATTGATCAAGGGTAATGAATGCCTGTGCAAATTTCTTTTAATATTTATCATTTTTTTCTTTGTTTGGACATTTTATGCTAAATTCACACCATTTTGCTTAACTTTGCAGTGACCAAGTGGTCCAGATTTTACTGTAAATTGTAAATTTAGAAAACCCAATAAAAATTATTGTAAAAAAAAAAAAGACTAGCCAGTTTATATATAATTATACACTAAGGGAGTTATTTATCAAAGTCCGAATTTATCTCAATATTTTCTGATACAAACATAGAGTCAGATTCAAGTTTATCTGAGGAAAAGGGGGAAGAGGATACTTCCTTCTTTGTTATGTAATATATAGCAGACCTTATTAAAGCAGTCAGGCATGCATTAGTGTTGGGGGAGCAGGATCAGTCAGCAACTAATGTATTTTTTGCCAAAAAGAAAAAAATACACTTCTCCGGTGCAGGAGGTTATGACTTCAGAGCAGGCCCGGACTGGCAATCTGTGGGTTCTGGCAAATGCCAGAGAGGCTGCTATAAGGTCCCATAGAAAGTCAGTATTTAGTGGGCTGGTGGGGGCTGTTTGGGCCTCTGTGTACCTGAAATGCCAGGGCCTATTTTAATTCTCAGTCCGGACCTGCTTCAGAGTGGGACAAGACGTCCAGGAAGGTGTTTGTGGAGGCCAAGTTTGGTAAGCTGTATCCCTTTCCTCCAGACTCACAGGAAGTATGGGATAATCCTCCTACTGTGGATGCTCTGGTGGCCAAGTTGTGCATGAAGACAGCTCTTCCAATTGATGACATCTCAGCGCTGAAGCATCCAATGGAAAGGCGGATGGAGACAGAGTTTAAAAGGTTATATATGAGAACAGGAGCCATGGGCAAGCCCTCTATAGCATTGGTGTCGGTAATTAAGGCTCTTTTCATTTGAATAGAAGATATAGAGCAGATCCTGGCCAGGAAAAGAAAAAATAAATTCATACTTACCGAGATTTTCTTTTCCTGGCCATCCTTCCCGGCAGCATTCCCCCCCCCCCTGTCTTTCCAGAACATCAGGCAAAGACATGGGAGGTCAGGAAGGGGTGGATATTAAATGCATTTCTTTATCAACCCTTCTGTGTTCTGACAGTGCGGTAGAGAATAAACCCAAATGTAATGCTGCCTGGGAGGAGGGTCAGGAAAAGAAAATCTGTTTAAGTATGAATCAATTTTCTCTTATATTTCCACAAACAGCATTTTTGGCCTCATTCTCTTTATTGATAAAGGTATGGAATCTGTTATTCAAAATGCTCAGGATCTGGGGGTTTTCAGACAATGGATCTTCTGTAATTTGGATATTCATACCTTAAGTCTACTAGAAAATCTTGTAAATATTAAATATGCTGGTTTTGCCTCAAATAAGGAATAATTACAGTAAAACCCCCATTTTACGTTTTTCAGGGAACCAGAAAAAAATGGTGTAAAATCCAGGAAAATGTAAAATCAGAGGAAAGTATTATGCATAATATATAGGTGGGACCACAAAACAACAATGTAAACTGAGGGAAAACTTAAAATCAAGGTTTCACTATTTATCTTAGTTTGGATCAAGTACAATCTACTGTCTTGCAGATAGAAGTTCCGGGTGCGGGTATAGACGCGGGTCGGCGGTTCTGCGGGTTTGCGGGTCGGGCCGCGGGTCTTCTCAATAGCGATATTTACTCCTTTTTTTTCTGGTGATGTCTACTTCCAAAGACATCACTTCCAGTTTACGACAGCACTTCCTGTTTTGCTCTTTACTTTTTTTCTGATCACAGCTACTTCCGATGATGTCACTTCCGGATCACAATGACAGCATTTCCTGATTTTTGATGGTCAGCGGGTCGCGGGTCCGGGTTGCAGATAAGGTACTTGCGGGTTGGGTAGCGGGTCTGGGTTGTGTAATGCTGGTTGCGGGTACGGGTCGGGTACGGGTCCCAAAAAATGCACCCGCACAGGACTCTAGCCTGTGGTGTCCTTATAGGAGAACTAAACCCTAAAAATTAATATGGTTAAAAATGCCACATTTTATATACTGAATTTATTGCATGAGGCTAAAGTTTCAGCTTGTCAATAGCAGCAATGATCCAGGACTTCAAACTTTTCACAGGAGGTCACCATCTTGGAAAGTGTCTGTGACACTCACATGCTCAGTGGGCTCTGACTGGCTGTTGAGAAGCTAAGCTTAGGGCTCGTCACTAATTATCCAGCAGAAAATGAGCTTCCCTGGCTGTAATATAAGCTGATGCTACAGGTTTGCTGATTATTAAATTCTGATGCTAATTGCACTGGTTTCTGTGCTGCCATGTAGTAATTATCTGTATTAATTACTAATCAGTCTTATATTGTGACATTTCTATTCTATGCGGCAGATTTAGAATTTTTGAATGAAAAAAATTCAAATTTTGAGATATTTTTGTGTACTTCGGCTAGGTAATAGTCCAAATTCGATTTGAAATTGAAAGAAATTCAAAAATTCAATATCGAAATTTATCATGTACTGTCTCCTTAAAAATTTGACTTCGAACATTCGCCATCTAAAACCTGCTGAATAATGACCCTATGTGTACTGTATATTGTGAGTGGTTCCCTAAGTTCAGTAAGTGACAGCAGCACAGAGCATGTGCAGTGAATCAGCAGAAAAGAAGATGGGGAGCTACTGGGGCATCTTTGGAGACACAGATCTTTACTGCTAAAGGGCTGTGGTTGCTGCAAAAATTTGCCGGCATTAAAAAAAATGGACGTCCATTTTTTTTTATGCCAGCAAATTTTTGCGGCAGTTTCGCAAATGTATTCGCCGGCGGTGAATCGCGGGAATTCACCGTGAATTCACGCCTGGCGAATAAATTCGCCCATCACTAGTAATGTAAAATCATATGGCAAATACTTTTATGGCAAAACTATAAATAGTATACAAAGACAGTATTATGGTGGATATAAAAAAAAGTTGTTTTTTTTCTGGTGTCAGTATCTCTTTAAGCAGTATGCATTTTTATTGAGGTCTCTTTTTCTAGCCATAGTAGCCAGAACTCTTGGGTTATAAGGTCTGCATCTGTTTTTTCTTCTTTATTTATCAAACCCTTCACATGATGGGATGTTAACTGCTAAACTATGAAACTGCATTGAAGCAACTGCTTTCTGTGTACTTGGTACATTAAACTCAAGTGTTTCCTTGATTCCTGTAGTAACCAGTAGACTGTCTGCCTTAAGCATCAAGTACTTGTTTCTCCCTTCGGCTCACTTTCTCTTCTCTATATTAGTCACTTTTTTTTCATCTGTTTCTTTACAGAAATGTTTGTTTTTTTCCTTGAATTTTCTCACAGGCATTACGTGTGAGGCAGCACTTTTCTCAACAGGTAGTCTCTCTGAACTGCCCAGACGCCTCTGTTTTCTTTGGTGTCAATCCTCATGAAATGTTCGTGTTTCTCTTATATGACATTTACTGAACTTTTTAGCTTCCATCTCTTTGTTGCGTTTTTACTCTTGCTGTTTGTATTGCTCACTTATATTTGACTTCATTTTGTCCTACAATTATTATACTACCATTCTTATATTTTTTGTAATAGCTTCTCCTGTTGTTGTTTTGTTTTGTTTTTGTTTTTTAACTGGATTTTCCCAATTATGGTGAAATGTTGACATACTAATTTACTGGATATGTCATTAACTATGGGACCTGTTATACAGAATGCTTGGGATCGGGGGTTTTCCAGATTTTTCTGTAATTTGGTGCACATACCTTAACTCTTCTAAAAATCATTTAAACATTAAGAGGCAGATTTATCAAAGGTCATAGTAAAAATTTGAATTAAAAAAAAATTACTTTCAAGCTAATGTTTGTGTACTTCGATTAGGGAATATCCAAATTCAATTTGAATTTGAAAAAAATGTGAAAATCCGAATATCAAAATTTATCATGAACTGTCTCTTTAAAAATTAAACTTCAACCATTTGCCATCTGAAATTGCTGTTTTAGCCTATGGGGGACCTCCTAGAACCTTTTTGGAGTCAATTGGTGGACTGAAAAATCCAAGCTTTTTTTGGAAAAACTTTGAATCGAATTCGATCGAATGTGCTGCTACTTCGATTTGTACAATTCAAATTAGATCGAAAATGGACCTATTCGCCCAAAAAACTTAAATTTTTTGATACATTTCGATTGGTCTTTCTTAATTAGAATTTTGAAGTTATGGGAGTTCAAAAAAATTTCGACCCTTGATAAATCTGCCCCTAAATAAACCCAATAGGCTGGTTTTGATTCCAATGGGGATTACTTATATCTTAATTTGGATCAAGTACAAGCGACTGTTTTATTATTACGCAAAAAAAGGAAATCATTTTTTAGAAATTTGGATAATATGGATTCTATAGGAGACAGCCTTTCTGTAATTTGGATCTTCATACCTTAACTCTACTAATATCATTTAAACATTAAATAAACCCAATAGGCTGGTTTTGTTTCCAATGGGGATACATTATATCTTAATTTGGTTCAAGTACAAGGTACTATTTTATAATTACACAGAGGTAACCCAAAAGGGGGCTTCGCTAATTAAAGCTGACACAATGCCTTTGCCTTCCTATATATATATATATATATATATATATATATATATATATATATATATATATATATATATATATATATATATATATATAGCATGACTGTTTTAGTCCCACGTTAATGAACTAAGATACTCCTAATACTGCAATTGTTTCTTAAGACAATGGGGTATATTTATCAAAATATTAAGTTAGAGATTGCTACAGTCCTCTAGAGTGGATTCCAACAATCTCCATTCTATGGGGTTTTTAAAAGAGTATTTATCAATGGGTGAAATTGATCTTTTGATAAATACTCATTTTTAAAATCCAATCGAAATGAATGAAGAGTGGCCGAATTACACTCAAGAAGACTGTGACGTCCTCTATTATGTTGAAATCATTTTTTCTGCAACTGAAAAGGTTTTTGTTATTAAACTACTCCCAACATGTTGGGTAGCACACATCACTAACAAGGTTTCTGACCTTCAGAGCTTATTATCTTAGTTGACATGACTTCTAAATCCTGGGAAGATTTCTGTGAAGGGCAATCTATAAAAAATAACCCATAGAAGATGAGGGGAGCTTCTAAACATTTTGAATGATCAAAATCCAGTGATGACTTACTTTGGAAATTTTGTTCAGCCTTTTTTGTAGCTCTTCCAGATAAAAATTTCCCATAGACTTTTTCCCCATTATCATGATTTAGGTGGCTTGGTCCAACTATCAATCATGTGGTAGAGATGAGCACAGCTAGATTAATGACATGTACATTTGCATGTATAGGTACTAGTGATGTTCGTTTCGTTGAAAAATTTGCAAAACGGCAAAAAAAAAAAAAATTCACTGCAAATCCATGCCTGGCGAATTTATTTGCCCATCACTAATAGGTACAAAAGTGGCTATATGTTATACTTTATACAAATGATGCCTGGTATTGTATGATAGCATTTCTGCTTTGCATTAGTTCATGACCTGACATACATTACCGTGTATACTCGAGTATAAGCCGAGTTTTTCAGCACTCAAAATGTGCTGAAAAAGTCTACCTCGGCATATACTCGAGTCGTTCCCAGTGTCGGAACTACCAGAGGTGCAAAGGGTGCGGTGCCCCTGCACCCTTTATAGGGCCCGCCGAGTCCCAGGAATTTTTTTTAAAAAAAATACTTTTAAATTGGTGGCGAGCTGTGTGTGATGTCACTGGCAGAGTGCTATGTGCAGGCTGTCCTTAAAGATCCATTGTACCGATTACGTCCAATCAGGCCCAACGCAATGGAAGGAACCAGGAAAAGTTTTGTGGTTCTTCCTCCACTAATGTCCCCTCACACCTGCACAGCAGCAGGAGATAAAGTGGCTCAGACTCAGAGATCGTGTCTTCAGTTCCTGCTTGTGACCTAAGGGAGTGGGGGCTGTGCAGGTAGGTGAGCCGGTGCATGGGCTGCCGATCTCCCCAGGATCACCTTGCGTTGCACAAGCAGGAGGCGGGTGGAGGGTGGAAGGCCAGCCGCCAGTTGGTTCCACACACACTCAAGCGGGGATCCCCCAGCTATTGTGCACCTCAGCATCAGCAGCACAGGAGGGGCAGCTGCAAGTGCAAACTAGGAGGAGAGTGCAAACTAACGGCACGGGGTGGGGAGAGATTTGTCAGTTGCAAACAAACCCACGTGGTGCTGCTCCGGCCATGCTGCAAATCTGGGAGCAGCCAACAGGCACAACACTGGCACAAGGATTGGAGAAAAGATGATGTTATTCCAATATTTAGAAAGGGATTACAATCTCAGCCTGGCAATTAAAACTTGACATCTGTGGTGGGCAAATTATTTGAAGGCTTGTTAAGGGATCACATTCAAAATTTTGTCCTAATGAATGGTATTATGAGCAACAATCAGCATGGCTTTCTAAAGGATAGGTCATGTCAGACGAATTTGATTGCATTTTATGATGTGGTAAGTAAGATTCTGGACAGTGGGGGGGGCAGTACATGTGATCTGTTTGGATTTTGCCAAAGCGTTTGATGCTGTGCCCCACAAACGACTGCTTTCTAAACTAAGGTCTGTTGGGCTTAATGAAGTCGTTTGCACGTGGATAGGAAACTGGCTACAGGATCGGGTACAGAGGGTGGTTGTTAATGGGACATTCTCTACTTGGAGTAAGGTTCTTAGTGGGGTCCCCCAGGGCTCAGTATTGGGTCCACTTTTATTTAACTTGTTCATTAATGACTTAGGGGAGGGTGTTGTAAGTAATGTATCAGTGTTTGCAGATGACACTTAGGGGCACATTTACAAAGCTCGAGTGAAGGATTCGAATTAAAAAAACTTCGAATTTCGAAGTGTTTTTTTGGCTACTTCGACCATCGAATGGGCTAGTTCGACCTTCGACTACGACTTCGACTACGAATCGAACGATTCGAACTAAAAATCGTTCGACTATTCGACCATTCGATAATCGAAGTACTGTCTCTTTAAGAAAAACTTCGACCCCCTACTTCGGCAGCTAAAAGCTACCGAAGTCAATGTTAGCCTATGGGGAAGGTCCCCATAGGCTTGCCAGCGTTTTTTTGATCGAAGGATATTCCTTCGATCGTTGTATTAAAATCCTTCGATCGTTTGATCGTAGGATTAGCGCTAAATCGTTCGACTTCGATATTCGAAGTCGAACGATTTTAGTTCCTAGTCGAATATCGAGGGTTAATTAACCCTCGATATTCGACCCTTAGTAAATCTGCCCCAAAACTATCAGCCCAATTAATTCCATCCAGGATGTGGCACTTGCAACATGATCTTGACTAACTGGCAATCTGGGCAGCTAAGTGGCAAATGAGATTCAATGTTGATAAATGTAAAGTCATGCACCTGGGATGTAAAAATATCCACTTATACCCTTAATGGGACTGCACTAGGCAAATCCATTATGGAAAAGGACCTTGGAGTCCTTGTAGATAATAAACTTGTCTGTAGCAAGCAATGCCAGTCAGCAGCATCAAGGGCAAATAAGGTCTTGAGTTGTATTAAAAGGGGCAGAGAGTCACGGGAGGAGGGGGTCATTCTTCCACTGTATAGAGCACTTGTAAGGCCCCATCTAGAATATGCCGTACAGTTTTGGTCTCCATCACTCAAACAGGACATTATTGTATTAGAGAGGGTACAGAGAAGGGCAACTAAGCCGGTAAAAGGTATTGAAAATCTTAGCTATGAGGAAAGACTGGCCAAATTGGAGATGTTCACGCTGGAGAGTAGTGATGGGCGAATTTGCGCCGTTTCGCTTCGCCAAAAAATGCGCGAATTTCGCGAAACGGCGAAAAATTCGCAAAACGGCGCCGGCGTCTCGTTTTTGACGCCGGCGCCCATTTTTTCGACGCCGGCGCCCGTTTTTGACGCCGGCACCCGTTTTTGACGCCGGCGTCCGTTTTTTCGAAAAAAAAATTTTGACGCCGGCGAATTTTTTTGGCGAATTTTCGCGGGCGTTTCGCGAATTTTTTCGCTGGACGCGAATCGCGCAAATTCGCCGCAAATTCGCGCCTGGCGAATAAATTCGCCCATCACTACTGGAGAGGTGATATGATAACTATGTATAAATATATAAGGGGATCATATAATAATCTCTCTAATGCTGGTCTTTCCAGCTGACACGAGGTCACCCATTCCGATTAGAAGAAAAGAGGTTCCGCCTAAATATTCGGAAGGGGTTTTTTACAGTGAGAGCTGTGAAGATGTGGAATTGTCTCCCTGAATCAGTGGTACAGGCTGATACATTAGATAGCTTTAAGAAGGGGTTGGATGGTGTTTAGCAAGTGAGGGAATACAGGGTTATGGGAAATAGCTCATAGTCCAAGTTGATCCAGGGGCTGGTCCCATTGCCATTTTGGAGTCAGGAAGGAATTTTTCCCCCTCTAAGGCAAATTGGAGAGGCTTCAGATGGTTTTTTTGCCGTCCTCTGGATCAACTGGCAGATAGGTAGTTAATAAAAAAAAAAAAAAGGATGAACTCGATGGACATGTGTCTTTTTTCAACCTTACTTACTATGTTACTATGTTACTATGTTACTAAGTACAGAGACAAGGTGGCTGCTACTCTCATCTGCTCCCTCCCTGGCTGCTGATAGTGGGGATTTACCCCTGTGCTGGTGTCACTGCTGTACCATCTCTATGTGCGCGCACACCTCCTGCCCAGCTGATCTCCTACCATTTATATGGCAATAGGGCTGGCATGGGGCTCTGAATCCCCAGCTGTACTAATTGTATTGTTGGAGGGGGTTGAATTAATTACCTCTCCCCGGTGATCACGTTGGGATTGTGTGTGTATATATAGCAAGGTCACGTTGTACAGTATTTGTGTTGTAGGGAAAGGCACACATGGACTATTCTGCTCAAAGAAAATGTGACCCTGCAGGCAAAAGTGTAGTATAGGCTTATACTCAAATCAATACAGGTTCCCAGTTTTCCAAGGTAAAAATAGGTACCTCGGCTTATACTCGAGTCGGCTTATACTGGAGTATATACGGTATTATAAAAACTCATCTAGCTATTCCTGTAAATTATTTAATCTCCTTTGCATGTCCCATTAAATTACAAGTAATAGCATACCCATAGGGACTTTTCTTATGGATGGCGGTATCATCAGTTATTAGTTTTCATTTAGCTTGTGATATTATCTCTCCATGAATTGTAATAAAGTGTTTTAATTGTTTATTTATCAAACTGACATTTTCAAATTTATCGCCCTTTTTTATTCAAGAAGTTTATTTTAAAGGATTTTTCTTCTTTAATGTAAACACTAAGGGGCCAATTTATGAAAGTTTGATTTTTTTTTCCGGTTGAATTTTTAAAGGGAAAAAACTCAAATTTTTAAGGGAAAAAAACCTCAACTTTTGTAGAGATGTATTATACGCCAAAGTTGCAAAAAAATCGGAATCCAACTCTGAATACTCCCACAAAAACCCATAGAAGTCAATGGCAGATTTCCCTTTTACAACCTGAAGATGTTTCTTGACATTGTGACCTGCGCTGGTTTTTCAAATGATAATCTGAAAACTCAAAATCCAAAAATCTCAAATTCAAAAAAGTTGTATGATTTAAATTGTTGCAAGTTTTTGTCGAGACTTTACCTACAGCAACTTTTTCGACTTGATTTCTTGATAAATTAGGTAAATCGTGCATGGGAAAAATGTATTGATATAGCACCAGCCTATTTTAAAGCGCTGTGTCTTAGCAAATAACCCCTGATTTACTGATCGTGTTTGTTTGTAGACTTTCAGAATAATTTGTCAGTCTGTCTTTAGGAATAAACATTAAATGGTAGACAGAAATCATCTTGTCTTCTTGTTCATTTTTTTTCTGCAACTGAAAAGGTTTTTGTTATTAAACTACTCCAACATGTTGGGTAGCACACATCACTAACAAGGTTTCTGACCTTCAGAGCTTATTATCTTAGTTGACATGACTTCTAAATCTACATTATTTGATTGTTCCTGGGGAGATTTCTGTGAAGGGCAATCACATTTAGATTTGCATAATCTTGATGATCACATTTCATACATTCCCAAGTACCTTGGCTTAATGAATAAAATCCACGCATTAAGCAAGAAAAGTCTTACTGCAGACCCTGGCGCTGTGTTAACACACTTGACAATAAAGTTCAATTGACTTTTCAGTGTTAACAGTTGATAATCAACCTTGACAAATTCCTCACAAATTGCATTTCTGTAGATAATATTGCATTGCTTTATAATATGTTGCTGTGAATTACTAAGGAGCTCAGCTGTAATTTATATAAAGGCGGTTTTGTATTAAGATAGGATGGCTTGAATGTAATGTTCTTTGTGAGGTTTACAGTGGAAATGAAACTCTATCTAATGACATGTCCAGATTGCCCTTAGGGGTAAGGCCAGACGTGGCGTTTTTGCAGCGTTTTTACGTTGCGTTTTTAAAAAAGAACAGCCAGGCGTAAATACGCTACTGAAACCACACGCGGCCGTCAACATGCGTTTTTCATGCGTTTTTCAGCACGTACGATTATTTTCCCAACATGCACTTCTCATTGTTCTCATTGAATTTGCACGCCATATTTAAAATACGCTGCGTATTTAAGTACAGTGTGGTTTTAAAAGTGCAGATCCCATAGAGCCTATTGATTTGGTAGTTTCTTGACGTATTGGCGTTTCTGCTAAAAAAAGCCAATACTGGCGTCCTGTGGCGGATTTCAGCTTGCCTGTGTGAATTGCCATAGTGCGTTTTCCATTAGTTTCAGTGGTAGTGCAGTTTATGTGTATTTAGGCCTGGCTGTTCATTTTTAAAAACGCAACGTAAAAACGCCGCAAAAACACCACGTCTGGCCATGCCCTTACTTTCATTAGGTAAACATATTGTAGAGTGTATTTTATAGGTAAACCTTGGAGAAGGTATGTATTTTGCTCCATCACTGCTACCTAGGTGCTGAAATAAATGTAATACAGCATCAATAAAGTTATTTAATAAAAGGCAAAGATGGTCAAGAAACAATGAAGGAAAAGCCTCACATATTTGATGGTTCTTATTTGATATAAGGGCCACAACCAAAGTTGCATTGACTTACTTTCAAAGTTGTGTCCAAAAATACTCCTTGCACTTCCTAAAGAATCACATGCCAAGGGCACTTTGACACCAAGCACCAGAAATAACGTAATTCTGACCAATTGTGTTCAACACGCCAACATGATGCTGAAATTGTGGTGCAAAAAAATATGGCATTCTAGGAAAAAAACATGGCAAATTGTCTCTGAATTTACACTTTGCACATTGAACTTGAAGACATTAATGAGCCATATAGTGTATCAGTGTATCTGTACTTCTGCAAAACAGTTAGGGGCAAATGTATCAAGGGTCGAATATCGAGGGTTAATGAACCCATGATATTCGACTGGGGAATTAAAATCCTTCGACTTTGAATATCGAAGTCGAAGGATTTTGCGCAAATAGTTTGATCGAACGATAGAAGGAATAATCGTTCGATCGAACGATCGATTTTAATCCATCGATCGAAGGATTATCCTTTGACCAAAAAAAGATAGCCAAGCCTATAGGGACCTTCCCCATAGGCTAACATTGACTTCAGTAGCTTTTAGGTGGCGAACTAGGGGGTCGAAGTTTGCTGGTGATTGGTTTCTTCCTTTTGTTCACATGACTCTATGGGGCAAATTCACCAAGGCGCAAAGCGCCGAACGCTAGCGTTAATTTGCTAGCGTTTGGCATTTTCGCTACTGCGCAAATTCACTAACGAACGCTGGCGTAGTTTCGCTAGTGTTACTTCGCAACCTTACGCCAGGCGAATCTTCGATAGCGATGAAACTACGCAAATTCACTAACTTGCGCAGTGTACTGAATGCTACCTTTTACGCTAGACTTCCTTCGCCACCTCAGACCTGGCGAAGCGCAATAGAGTAGATAGGGATTGTTTAAAAAAAAGTCATTTTTTTTTCTTAGTCCCAAAAAACGCTGGCGTGTTTTCTACATGATGGCTGATAGGATGAAAAAGATTGAACATTTTTTGGGGCTCCCCTTCCTCCCCCCTACATTTCCTGACTCATGGCAACTTACCTAGACAGTGTTCACATGTGTAGGGCAAAATAAAATTTTTATTTGCTGATTTGAAGGTTTTCTAGGCATTTGTAGTGCAGATACGTGTTCCTCCATTGAAATTTGAATTTCTCGCTGTATGCAAATTAGCCTTCGCTAGCGTAACTTCGCTTTATATAGTGAATCAATGCTAGCGCAACTCCGCAACCTTACGCTACACCTGTGCGCAACTTCGGATTTTAGTGAATTTGCGGAGCCCTGGCGAAACTACGCCTGGCGAAGTGTGGCGAAGTGCGGCGAAGTGCGGCGAAGTTGCGCCTGGCGCAACTTCGCATCTTAGTGAATTTGCCCCATCTGTTGCATGCAAATGGGTGAGTCTCTTTTTACTTTGCCTATTTAAGGTGATGATTTTAAAACACTAAGGGGCAAATTCACTAAGCCGCAAAGCGCCGAACGCTAGCGTTAATTCGCTAGCGTTTGGCATTTTCGCTACTGCGCAAATTCACTAATGAACGCTGGCGTAGTTTCGCTAGTGTTACTTCGCAACCTTACGCCAGGCGAATTTTCGCTAGTGACGAAACTACGCAAATTCACTAACTTGTGCAGTGTACTGAACGCTACCTTTTACGCTAGACTTCCTTCGCCACCTCAGACCTGGCGAAGCGCAATAGAGTAGATAGGGATTGTTTCAAAAAAAGTCATTTTTTTTCTAAGTCCCAAAAAACGCTGGCGTGTTTTCTACATGATGGCTGATAGGCTGAAAAAGATTGAAAATTTTTTGAGGCTCCCCTTCCTCCCCCTCTACATTTCCTGACTCATGGCAACTTACCTAGACAGTGGGCACATGTGTAGGGCAAAATAAAATTTTTATTTGCTGATTTGAAGGTTTTCTAGGCATTTGTAGTGCAGATACGTATTCCTCCATTGAAATTTGAATTTCGCGCCGTATGCAAATTAGCCTTCGCTAGCGTAACTTCGCTTTATATAGCGAATCAACGCTAGCGCAACTCCGCAACCTTACGCTACCCCTGTGCGCAACTTCGGATTTTAGTGAATTTGCGGAGCCGTGGCGAAACTACGCCTGGCGAAGTGTGGCAAAGTGCATCTTAGTGAATTTGCCCCTAATGGTCTTGATAAAGGTCCTAGAGGTGGACCGAAACATCGGCCTGTTTTTTAATTATCTAAATAAAATTATGATTTTAAAGTAAACCTGTGGATAGGTTCCCAGTGTGCACTCATTTACCTTGGACTTACATTGAATATGCACTTTCTGAGTAGCACCTGGGTATCTCGCTGAATACAGTGGAGTGTGGATAACCATGGACTTTACTATAAATATATATATATATTAGGGATGCACCGAATCCAGAATTCGGTTCGGGATTCGGACAGGATTCGGCTTTTTTCAGCAGGATTCGGATTCGGCCAAATCCTTCTGCCCAGCCAAACCGAATCCGAATCCTAATTTATGCAAATTAGGGGCGTGGGGGAAATTGCATGACTTTTTGTCAGAAAACAAGGAAGTAAAAAATGTTTTCCCCTTACCACCCCTAATTTGCATATGCAAATTAGGGTTTGGATTCGGTTCGGTATTCGGCCGAATCTTTCACGAAGGATTCGGGGGTTCGGCCGAATCCAAAAAAGTGGATTCGGTGCATCCCTAATATATATAAATATATATAATAATAATAATAATATATATTATATATATTATATAATAATATAATTTGATATATATCACATTATCATACTATGCTGCCGCCCTAGATATGTTATTTTCTTGGAGCAGGTACCACTGGGTGCCATTTAAGGACAACAAAACATGTGTGACACCACATTTTTCACCTGTTTTTAGGGGTGCAATAAAAAATATGCCTTTTTGTACTTATTTTATACCACCTAAGGCATTGGCTTTATCAAGGCCTAGAAACTCTAGTAGGTTGGAGTCAGGTCCAAGAATGGAGCTGGTGTGCAGACTGACAGGAAAAAGACCAATTGGAGGTACACAAGGGGTTAAGCAGATCAAGGTCGATATATAGGCGACAAGTCAGGGGTAGGCTATAATCAGTAGTGATGAAGGAATTTGCGCCATTTCGCTTCACCGAAAAATTCGCGAATTTCGCGAAACGGCGAAAAAATTGCGAAACTGCGCTGGTGTCTCGTTTTTGACACTGGCGTTTCGCGAATTTATTCGCTGGCTGCAAACTGCGCAAATTCGCTGCGAATTCGCCCTTGGGGAATAAATTCGCCCATCACCAATAATTAGCGAAGTTAGGAGTGGAAACAGAGGGATCAGAATTCAGAGGGCACCCAAGAGAGCAGAATAACCTATATATATAACAGTGCTACGCAATATGTTGGCGCTATATAAATACATTTTAATAATAATAATATTCAAGCATTGAACCTGGGTCTTTGGCATCCATTTAACTTTGAATTTTGCACCAAGTGTGTTGACATCATAGTATTGCGGCCATGGGCTTCTCCATCTTTATTCCGAAGCAGAGAGCTCCTAACCGGTGTACAGATGGAGCCAGAATAGATTGTACGTTTGACGCGCTGTAACGGATCAAGATAAATGCGCTGTTCGCACTAAGCGCAGGGAAACGCACAGTCCCAGCGTATAGAAAGGATTGCTCTTAAATTTTAAATAGGTGCAGTTCAAGCAATGGACACCAGGTGGCGCCTGAGCTATTAGAAGCCCCATAAGCAGCACCTATAGTGTAGTGGTTAAGGTGTAGGTCTAGGAAATAGAGGGAAATAGAGGGTTATTAGTTTGAATCTGCCCACCATTATTTTTTTTTTTTAATAAGCGTTATATTATTTGTTTTTGCTACAAAAAGGCAGAGATCATTTCAGAAAGGATCTCTTGAGGGGAAGAAACAGGGCTTCTGCGGGGAAAGTACCTTTACTCTCCTCTTCCTGAGCTGAAATATTTGACTGTAGACAGCAGAGTGATTTGCAATCACCCTTTTTAGTGATTGAAGTTTTAGGCTTAAGCTTGACATTCTTAGCTAAATGGGTAGCAGTTTCTTATAAGGTAGAAGAGCTAAATTAAGTAGTGACCACAGTCCCCCTTTCCCTTGTGTGCATTTGTTTTTTGTTTTTTTTTGGGTTCTGTAGCAGCCTGACCAGTGTCTTATATAAAGTGATTCAGCTTTACTCTTGTTCTAAGAAATGGCTCAGTTGGCTAATGCTCTGCTTTATGATACAAAAGGTTGGTGGATCGATTCCCATTTTAGCAGTTTTATAGTCATTAGATTTTTTTTTTTTTTTTCAATTGTAGTGGCAGTTTTGAGTCTTTTAAGGGCTCTTACTCACGAGCGTTTCTTCATGCGCTCCCCTGCGCTCCGTTTGGCTGCGTTCAGCCGCAGGGGAGCGCAGGTCTAGACGCTGTTAATATTTTTCTATGTGCCTGTACTCACACAGGCGCATGTAAGCGCTGAACCATTGAAAAACGCAGAAAAATGCAGCATGCTGCATTTTTCCTGCGTTCAGCGCTTACATGCGCCTGTGTCAGTACAGGCACATAGAAAGACATTAGCAGCGTCTAGACCTGCGCTCCCCTGCGGCTGAACACAGCCAAACGGAGCGCAGGGGAGCGCATGAAGAAACGCTCGTCTGTAAGAGCCCTAACTGTGATATGGAGTGGGTAAAAACGGTCAGCAACTTCTATTAATAATATTTTACTACATTGATGTATTCAGTTTTTGGGGGGACACAGCCAAATAAATGGAAACAAAAATCAATGGGCTTTTGTGCCAATAATTCTAGGCATTAGTAATTTGCATAGTACTGTATTAATACTTGGTTGAGTACTTTACCCCCCTATAAAAACAAATAATAATTATAAAAACAAATACATACATCAATGTTTTATAGCAATATATATTTATTTATTTATTTATTTATTTATTTATTTATTTATTTATTTATTTATTTATTTATTTATTTATTTATTTTACTTTTTAATAGCTGTGTGTATTAGCCTAAAAGAAATGTTTTCAGCACATGCAATAGATCAGAGGCTTCATAGCCCTGTGGTTAAGTGACTGGACTTTGAAGATGAAGGTCATGGGTTCAATTCCTCTATTTTCTTTTCCCCCTTCACAATCATGATTTTTTTTTTTTTTTGGTGTGTGGGACACTGCTAAATGAATGGAAATAAATGAATGGGAGTTGTGATAATAATTATCTTATAAAATGATAAGCCTAAATATGACAATGATTTTTTTTTTATGTTATTTTACTATTAGCCTTGAAAAAATGTTTTCAGCCATAACAGCCAAAAGGCTTCATAGCATTGGGGTTAGCTCACTGAGCTTTGACACACAAGGTCATAGGTTCTAGTCTTGCATTTTTTAAAAAAAAAATTTGTACTGTTAAATGTTCCACAGACAGCTGCAGCAACCTGCGCTACTAAAGACACAAGAGACTCAGAGAGGGGCCCCGGTCATAACTAACTAGGATTGCAGACACCTGTAGCGCAAAGTAATTAGGGACCCGGCTTACCGGGAACTAGTGTTGCCACCTGCCCGGTATTTTACTGGCCTGGCCGGTACATTTCATGGCTGATCCCAATGTTATTAATAGGGAAAAAAATTAAATATATAAGGGGGAGGCGGCCGACATTGATCCTCTGCTCCCCCCACCACCTTCACTACCAGGGCTTCCTCCAGAAATCACTGACAAGGGAGAGAGATTTCAAATCAGCGGCCTCGTTCTTCACAGACTCGCAAGACTCTTCTTCACGGACTTAGACCCACTAGAACGATCTCCGGAGTCGCTGGAGTCACATTTCCACTGTGCCAGTGCTACGTGCTTCTTACCAAGGACCACAGCTCCTTCACACACTGTCACGATATATGGGATAGAGCCAGGGAGGAGAAATCCAGTGCCAAACGATTGATCGTCGCCATTTCTGAAGAGGACAGGAAGTGGAGTTTCAAGTTATTTATTAATAAAGGATTTGCGATTTTAAACTTTAATTTGTGTTTGTGGGTTTTTTTGCCGTATACTAACAAATTTTTTTTAAAAAATTTTGATGTTACTTGTCCTTTAACACAGGGGTCCCTGAACTTTTTTGGACCGGGGCCGGATGCAAAATTTTTTTTCGAGGACCAGGGGGTGGGGTGGGATTGGGGTCAGCGGGGTCAGGTTGTGGGGGTCAGCAACATAGTTGGATGCGCTGGCGTCCAATTCGGGGCGCGTCGGCATCCAATTCGACGCACTGGGTTCAGTGTCCACAGGCTGCTTCTGGGCTGCAGCCCGACAATTGGGGAACCCTGCTTTAACAGACCTTCCCCCCAACAAAAGTCCTACATATGTGAACACTGTAATATAAACAAACCCTGGTGCTTTTTAAATGCAAATGAGATGAGGGCATGTAATTAGTACAAAGCTCCTAGACTCAGTAACTGGAATGCACAATTAAACAATGAGGCAGGAGTGGGGGTTGGGTGTGCTGTACTATACCATGTGCTAAGTAGGGAATTGTCAGACCATTCAAATTAATTTACAATGCCTTCAATTCTTTGAGCAGAGATTCACCTGAGATCACTAAGGGCTCATACAGAGAAGCAGGTTTAAGCTGTATAACAGAGCATTCTGTCCCAGTGGCTGCACAGATCCTATCTGATCCCCATTGTAAGCAGCAGTCCTGTCCTGTTTTATGGCAGCTGAGATTCTATCAATCTGTATAACAGAGCATTCTGTTCCAGTGGGGTGGGGGGCATTACTATGCACATATGCTCATGTTATTGGTGGGGGATGGGGTGCCTATATATTATTTACCTACCAGCTGACATATTTGCAGGCCCCCACTAGACTGAAAAAAGCAGGCTAATGAGGGATGTCACCGAGTAGGCCGGGACTGGCAATCTGTAGGTTCTGACAAATGCCAGAGGAGGGGCTTCTCTAACAAGCTATAGAAAGTCACTCTTTAGTGGGCTGGTTGGGTAATGTTTGGGCCTATTTTGACTCCCAGTCCTGACCAGATACTACAAAAAATCAAACCTTAAATATAGATGAGGGTTTACTTTTTGAACTCCATTGTAACATCAATAATACGCGCTGCGTCAAAACGCATGCAATTTGATGCATGCGTCAAAAATAAGGTTATAGATAGAATTGTCACATCGCATCGTGTCGCAGCGTTGTTCCGACGCGACGCGACTGTCGCATGCAGACGCAATGCTTTGCTTTTTTGTAGTATCTGGTCAGGACTCTGGCATTTGTCAGAACCTACAGATTGCCAGTCCCGGCCTACTCGGTGACATCCCTCATTAGCCTGCTTTTTTCAGTCTCGTGGGGGCCTGCAAATATGTCAGCTGGTAGGTAAATAATATATAGGCACCCCATCCCCCACCAATAACATGAGCATATGTGCATAGTAATGCCCCCCACCCCACTGGAACAGAATGCTCTGTTATACAGATTGATAGAATCTCAGCTGCCATAAAGCAGGACAGGACTGCTGCTTACAATGGGGATCAGATAGGAATTTTTTTATTTACATAGATTATAAAAACCCTTTACAAAATAATGCACACCTTCAAATTACTAGCATGATGCAAACTCTAATTAATGAGAGTCCATTTGTGGCAGTTCATGTAGTATGTGACACCAAACCACCCAATCCACCCTCCAGAGGATAGTCAGAATCCATTGTCCAAACTCTGTCCATACTGACATCCTCCCCTCCCTATAATAAAGGACATTCATATTCAAGTCCAGAGTCTGCTTGAAATGTCCTCGTAACACACTCCCTCCACCCTAACCCCGTCCCCCACCCAAAACAAAGGACCCCCAAGGACAAAACAAAGCAGGCAGTAATTCTCCTCCAAGGTGTACATAATAAAATAATAAACATTGAACAAAACGGCAGGTTTAAACTAAACATTAGAATATGAAATCCCTCCATGAAGAAATATTGGATGAGGATTTCGATCTTTCCATCTGTCTTATAAAACATAACTCTCTGAGTATAAAGGACACTATCCTCTCTGCACTCATATCCATCCCAAAAGTGTATTTACAACGACCCTGCCAAAGGTGATATTTGTAGGCAGTAATAATGAGGTACACTGTCTCCCTTTGATATGAAAGGTCTCTTGCCAAAACACCATATGCAAGTTCAGCATAGTTAAGGGAACTTAAAGATGGGGCAGATATGGCCTGGGAAACTTGATGAAGGACGTCGCTTGCCATGGGACACTGCAAAAGAAAATGCTCCTGGGTCTCCTCCACACCACACCCCCAGGGACAATTTTTATCTACTGCAGACAGGTATTTCACATTCCCCCTAACAAAGAGCCTTCCTTGAAGAGAGAACCATGCCAGATCAAAAAACTTTGGGGGTAATCTCTTACTGTTTAGGTAACGCAGGCTCTCCACAAGAGTTCCCCCTACACAGTCCTTTAAGGCCATTGGAACAGCAAAATAGACACTCAACACCCTCTTATAAAGATCACGTCTGGAGGCTGTGCCAAGTTCACCTATCCTAATGTCCCAAACTCTTAAAAGCTTCAGTGCGGCAACAAAGTGCAGTGGGAGTTGACCATGTCGCACCCGCACCAACTTCACCCTATCGCCTTGTAACCATTGCCCTATAAAAGGGGATGCCCAGGCCCTGACACTGTTTTCCCACGGAACATCAGTTCTTTGGCCCAGATTCCCAAAATTAAATTTCAAGAAAATTGTGCCAAAGAAGGCCACAGGACATAACATGCCCAGCCCACCCTCTTTAGTCGGCAGGTAAGTGATCCCTCTTTTGACATGATTCAGCTTGTTCCCCCAAAGGAGCTGAAAGAACAAGCTGTGGATCCTTACATAGAAAGCTTTTGGCAAGGGGTAAACATAAGACACATACAGGAGGATAGGAACCAGGTAAGCTTTGATGAGCTTCACTCTTTCTCTATAGGACAGCTTCCAGTTTTTCCATCGCTGTATCCTTAAGTCGACAGCATCCAGTTTTGACTCCCAATTTAACCTGGCATTATCACCCCTCCCGAATTTGACCCCTAGAATCTTTATTTCACCGGAGGCATGCTGGAAATCAGGGAGCGGAAAATCCGGCTCACCATCCAAGGTCCAGAAAGCTTCCGACTTATCAGCGTTGACCAGAGAGCCTGAGGCCTCTGAGTAACTTTCGATAACCCCGGCCAACATCCCAACTTCTTCAGGACGGGAGATGACAACCGAGACATCGTCCGCGTAGGCTACCGACTTCAGGGGCAGGTAACAGGGGACCTGGAAGCCCTCCAAATCCAAAGCCTGAACTCCACGAAGAAATGGGTCAATCGCAAAGACATATAGCAGTGGACTAAGAGGGCAACCCTGGCGTACCCCAGCCTCAACCCCGAAGGTTTCACCACACCACCCATTGACAAGTGGGAAGCTTTCCCCCTCCTTATACAAAACAGAAAGCCAATCAACAAATTGGTCCGGGATGCCATACTTACGCAAGGTCGCCCACAGATAATCATGATCCACCCTATCAAAAGCCTTAGCTTGGTCAAGACCTACCACATACTTCCCCTTATTTTGGGCTTTACATGTTTCGAGCACTTCTCGTACAGACAAGACTGCCCCAAAGATGTTCCGCCCTTTCACCGTGCAGAACTGCTCACGGGACAATAAGGTGCCTGAAAATAAAACAAGCCTAGAAAAAAAAACCTTTGCCAAAAGCTTCCTATCGGTGTTCAAGAGGGCAATTGGCCTCCAGTTCTTGACATCTGAAGGATCCTTGCCCTTGGATAATAACACCAAAGAGGAGATTCTCATGGAGGGAGGCAAAATGCCTCTTCCCAGGCAGTCTTTAAAGACCTCCACAAGAATCGGGGTCAAAAGGTTCTTAAAAGTTCTATAGAATTCAGCTGTTAGGCCATCTGGACCTGGGGCTTTCTTTAATTTTAGCTGCTCAATTGCCTTTTTGACCTCTTCCTCTGTGATGTCCTCAATCAAGGGTGAAAAGTCCAAATTTTTCAGGTCTGGACCTGGGGTTCCCTCCAGAAAAGCTTTCATCCTTCCCCTATCCAAAACCTTACTTCCGAACAAACTAGCATAGTAGGTTTGAACAACTCGCAGGATCCCACCCTTAGATTTCTGAACTATACCCTGAGAGTCCTTCAAACCAACAATCAACTTCCTCGTCACAGCTTCCCTGCAATTCCGAAAGGGATCCGGGCAATGAAATCCCCCATAATCCCTCTCCAGAACCAAGGACCTGTAACGACTATACTGATGCCGTTTGATCTGAAGCTTTAGTCTGGAAACTTTCTCCCCAACCACCCTGTCCGAAATTAAGGATTCAAGCTTTCTTCGTAGGGCAAGGTACTTTTTATACTTGTTTCCCTCCCTTATAACAGATAGTCTGCGGAAGAAGGTGCGGAATGACTTCTTGGCCTCCTCCCACCACTGCGACATTGAGTCGAAAAACACAATCTTTGTTAACTCACACTGAAGGAGTGCCTCAAAGGAGTGCTGCACTGACTCGCTCTCCAGGGTATCTGAACTCAATCTCCATAACCCCCTACCTTTGGTTGGAACTGAGGAGACACCCAGCAAAAAAGATAAGGCAAGGTGGTCAGAGTAATCAACCAAGATTTCCTCAGTCTGAGTAAAGATCTCCTCCTTTCGAACAAAAGCCATGTCAATCCTGCTGCTTCGACCTGCACAATGGTAAGTATGCTTTGACATCCGGCCACCATGGGTAAAGACATCAACCAAGTCTGCTTGCTCAAGTATGTTTTTAAGAAAATTACTTTCATATTTGTCAAAGGAAAGCCTTGATCTATCTTCTGCTCTAAGGACCTGGTTGAAGTCACCAGCCATGATGACTGAAGTGGAGGTATGGAGATATGGCTGAATTTCCCTCAAAAGGTTTTTTCTCCCATGCCCAGACTGAGGCCCATAAACATTAATAAGTCTCAGTCTGCGTCCTGCAACAGAGACGTCTAATAGAAGACACCTGCCTACTTCCACCTCTATAAGGCGGTGCACAAATATTCCAGAAAAGCCTTTAAACAAAATACCAACACCACCCCCAGGTTCTGCAGCAATTGAAAAAAAAGCTGGACCCCAAAGCCAATCTTTTGATGCTTTCTTGATATCTGCAGTGGTGGTCAGTCTGGTCTCTTGCAAGAAGATGATGTCAGCTGAGGTGTGGCTCAAGGTTTCAAAGGCTTGATATCTTGTACTGGCCACTTTAATGCTTGCAACATTTGTTGAAATAAACCTGAGGGGGCAAGAAGCCATAGTTAAGTGTTATTAATTTTTTTGTGCCTCCTCCTCCTTCTACTCCTTCTCTCATCCTGACTATCATCTTGATCACCAAATCTTTTAATCTGTGTACCAGATGGGATTGGATCATCATCTCCTAACGATATCATCTCACTTGCATCATCAGATAAAGCCTTATCATCTTCCCTGAACTCAACCGAGACAATTTTCCTGCAGACTTGCAATTTGTCACATTCCATTTCAGACCCTGAAACAACTTCCTCCTTTCCCTTACTGTCAGTATCGCCTTCAGCACCACTATCTGTACCCACATCAGCCTGACCAGGACACTGTTTCACACTTTGTTTGTCTTCCATATCTATCCTTTCCAGTTCATCTTGCTCTTCCATAGCATCTGCCCAAGATTTTTTCTCTGCCAAAAGCTCAAATTTGTTTTCTAGGCTGATTTGCATAGGTGGAATGTATTTTGGAGGGGACTGCTTTCCTGAAAGGTCTTTGTTCTTTATTACTGTCCAATCTTGTGAGAAAGGGGACTTACTTAGTCTTACTGGTGGAATTGCCTTATCTGCTGGTTCACTATTTCCCTTTCCAGACTGTGCAAGAGGTTTCTGCCTCTGGGGAAGAGGCTGTATTCCCAAAGGCTGAATGATGGGGGCCTCTGTTATAGAAACTGGCAACTCATTTTTTGCTCCCTGAGACAAAGAGGAAACAGTCAGGGGAACAGAATCTCCTGCATCTCTTGCCACAGCTGACTGATCTTTTACCGTATCATGAGGCTGAGAAGGGGGAATGACCGATGGTTGTGAATCAGACTGGAAATAATCCATCTCATCCCTTATCTCTTCCAACAAATCCTTTGCCATCTCTTCCTCTAACTGAGGGCAACTCTCCATTATGTTATGAAGAGCCTCTGGACAAGCCCTATGTGAGTGGCCATAGCTTCCACACAAGTTACATTTCACATCATTGCAATCTTTCCCGGTGTGTCCTACATCACCACATAGTGAACACTTGACCACTGCACAGGCACTTGCCCGATGTCGGTAAGAACTACATTTGAAACAGGCCCTTGGCTGACCCGGATAAAAAACCACCCCTCGCTCACTACCAATGAAGACAGAGTTTGGAAGATGCTGCGGCACATTATACCTCATGTACAATTCCACATTAGTACACCACCCACCTGACCAATATCCATTATTATCAATGTCTTTCTTCAAAGGGGTAAGCACCTTACAATGACGTCTAAGCCATATTAGAATATCCTCGGGTGGGACACAATCATTCTTAAACAAAATGGTGACTTTCTTTGTCTCAGGTTTAGTGATTGAGATGACTCTAAAGCTTTCCCACAGGCCTGAATGTTTAAAGCTGTCATAATCCTGCCAAAAAAATTCCAGGGCTTGTGATGTTTTGAACACAATGTCATATTCGGTGTCAGAAAACTTTATATAAGCCCTGACGCCTGCAGGTGTTAAAGTACTTTGCTTAAGCAGCATCTCCTTGGCTATCACATCTCTAGAAGGCATTTGTTCCTTATCACCCTGCCACCTGAGTCTAATCACATTCTTCTGCTTGAAAACTGGCCCAGTGATATTGTTTTGCACCCCAGGCACCCTCACCCTATTCAGTGGCCTATTCCAAGCATTTGGTGGAGGTGGTGGGGGCACATTTCTGCTGCCTGCACTTTCTGAAGGAATTGACTGCTGACCATTTGGTCTCCTTACAGAGGAAGAAACAGGTACAGAGACAGAACTTGGCTGTGCGGAGGGCACTGTAGGCAGAGGATTCTGAGAAACAGCTGGAGTAGTTAAAGGGGAAGTTGTTATTGGAGAAACTGTAAGGGCTGGGGAAAAGGTTGAGGCTATAGAAGAAGTGGTGAGTACAGCAGAAGAAGATGAAATAGAAATTAAAGCGGCAGTACTTAAAGGGGTGGTACAAGGAACAGGTTGTATCACATCGTCCAATGAATTAGCATCTTTGTTTACTTTATTAACATCACTCAGCACAGATTCCACACACTGCCTTGCAACACTTTCACTGATGTCTCCACCTCCACACTCCATAACATCACTTGCATTCACACAGTCTGCTCCAGCCTCCACTCCATCCACTCCATCCTTCCCAGACTCTCCTACACCAGCAGCTGCCGTCAATTCCTGCTCACTCAGCTTCCCATGCCCCAGTGCCAAGGACATTGGGGCACTCTGCACAACTGCAGAAGTCTCTGTATTATTGGCTGATGGTTGAGTGAAGGTCTCCTTGGATGCTGAGGGCTGATGGACACAGTCATTCTGGGAAGTAGAGGGAAGGGAGGGAAAATCCTGTTCTGAGAAAACAAAGCTTTCCTCTTCCTTATGAGCAGATTGGCTTCTCTTTCCCATTTTATCTTCTAAATTATTTGCCTCATCCAAGCTGAAGATAAAATTGGGTGCATGTATCTGAGCAACAACTGATTTCTTTGGTTTCAGTTGGCCAATCCTTCTAGTCTCCTTGTCACTATCAGAAGTAGATGAAGCAGATGCAATTTGCCTCATGGACCTGTATTTAGCCGGCTGTTTAAGAGCTTGCCGAGAGTCCTCAAACCTTCTCCTGTTTGTATAGACTTCAGAAAGGGGACCAATTTTTTTATAATTCTGCAAAATCTGTTTTTCCAAGGTTCTGAACTCTTCATTTATTTTGTTGACTTTTGCTAAATAAAAGTCTTGCTTCTCCACATCAGCAGTGGAATAGTTATAAAATGCTTTTTGCAACTCAACTTTAAATTTTTTTCGCTGCAGCTCCTGCTCATTTGCCAGTTTTATTAATTCAACCAGTTCATCAGTGGTAGGTGTTTGATCCTGGTTGTGACTTGAACCAGCATACTGTCCCTTTAAGAGGCTTTCTGCTTGGGGTTGTTCATTTATATCAGAACAATTGTTTCCCTCTGATGTGGGAGTACCAAGATGGCTGTTCCCTGTGAGACTCTTATACATCTCTACAGAGGGAGTAGCAATATGGCTGCTGGAGTTTGTTCCTACTGCCTCCCCTGACTCCACACCAGCTCCAGACACCACCCGCACCCCCGCACATGAGGCAGTTTTTGTTACCAGAGCATGGGGTGCTTGATGCCTCTCAGGGGAAGTTTTAGAAGCAGCCATTCCTCCCCCACAATCAGCCACTGGAGACTGCATGTCGGCCGCATGGTGCAAAGCAGCTGCTGCATATTCAGCCCCTGATTGTTTGCTGGGTTTGCTCTGTGCTGCCTCTCCACCCGCAAACTCACAGTCTTCCCCTGACACAGATTTCATAGAGGCAAAGAGATCAGGAGAAATAAAATGCTGACTGGTTTCCATTTTATGTTTTAAGACACAAATATCAGAACTGACATTTTGCACAAAACCCTCCATGTTTGTCACAGATACAATTTCTGCTTTACTTTCCATTTGTCTTTCTTTACCAACAATCTCCTTCCTTCCCTCCCTCTCACTCATCACACACTTTACTTCCCTGTCAGGCGTTTTCACAGCACTGGCAGCTGCCTTTCCCAAATCCTCCATGTCTGTGGAAGAAATCCTTCCCAAGGAAACCGATCTCGACCTTCTTGCTGCTCCTTTCCTTTCACTCCCTGCTGCTTTACTCCTTGTCTGCACCTTCCTGGTGGATCTCACACCTTCCAGTGTAGGCCCCAAGGCCTGGGCCTCACGCTGGGGGTTTGCCCGCCCAGGCCTTGCATGGCCTGGGCTGACACTCTCCATTCCTCTGGTTCTCTGAGAGCTCTCTGATGCACGACTGCTTTCACTGGGGATCAGATAGGATCTGTGCAGCCACTGGGACAGAATGTTCTGTTATACAGATAGCTAGAATCCCAGCTGCCATAAAGCAGGGCAGGACTGCTGCTTACAATGGGGATCAGACATGATCTGTGCAGCCACTGGGATAGAATCTCTGTTATACAGATAGCTAGAATCTCAGCTGCCATAAAGCAGGACAGGACTGCTGCTTACAATGGGGATCAGATAAGATCTGTGCAGCCAATGGGACAGAATGCTCTGTTATACAGATAGCTAGAATCTCAGCTGCCATAAAGCAGGACAGTACTGCTGCTTACAATGGGGATCAGATAGGATCTGTGCAGCCACTGGGACAGAATGTTCTGTTATACAGATAGCTAGAATCTCAGCCATAAAGCAGGGCAGCACTGCTGCTTACAATGGGGATCAGATAGGATCTGTGCAGCCACTGGGACAGAATGCTCTGTTATACAGCTTAAACCTGCTTCTCTGTATGAGCCCTTAGTGATCTCAGGTGAATCTCTGCTCAAAGAATTGAAGGCATTGTAAATTAATTTGAATGGTCTGACAATTCCCTACTTAGCACATGGTATAGTACAGCACACCCAACCCCCACTCCTGCCTCATTGTTTAATTGTGCATTCCAGTTACTGAGTCTAGGAGCTTTGTATTAATTACATGCCCTCATCTCATTTGCATTTAAAAAGCACCAGGGTTTGTTTATATGACAGTGTTCACATATGTAGGACTTTTGTTGGGGGGAAGGTCTGTTAAAGCAGGGTTCCCCAATTGTCGGGCTGCAGCCCAGAAGCAGCCTGTGGACACTGAACCCAGTGCGTCGAATTGGATGCCGACGCGCCCCGAATTGGACGCCAGCGCATCCAACTACGTTGCTGACCCCCACAACCTGACCCCGCTGACCCCAATCCCACCCCACCCCCTGGTCCTCGAAAAAGAATTTTGCATCCGGCCCCGGTCCAAAAAAGTTCAGGGACCCCTGTGTTAAAGGACAAGTAACATCAAAATTTTTTAAAAAAAATTTGTTAGTATACGGCAAAAAAAACCCACAAACACAAATTAAAGTTTAAAATCGCAAATCCTTTATTAATAAATAACTTGAAACTCCACTTCCTGTCCTCTTCAGAAATGGCGACGATCAATCGTTTGGCACTGGATTTCTCCTCCCTGGCTCTATCCCATATATCGTGACAGTGTGTGAAGGAGCTGTGGTCCTTGGTAAGAAGCACGTAGCACTGGCACAGTGGAAATGTGACTCCAGCGACTCCGGAGATCGTTCTAGTGGGTCTAAGTCCGTGAAGAAGAGTCTTGCGAGTCTGTGAAGAACGAGGCCGCTGATTTGAAATCTCTCTCCCTTGTCAGTGATTTCTGGAGGAAGCCCTGGTAGTGAAGGTGGTGGGGGGAGCAGAGGATCAATGTCGGCCGCCTCCCCCTTATATATTTAATTTTTTTCCCTATTAATAACATTGGGATCAGCCATGAAATGTACCGGCCAGGCCAGTAAAATACCGGGCAGGTGGCAACACTAGTTCCCGGTAAGCCGGGTCCCTAATTACTTTGCGCTACAGGTGTCTGCAATCCTAGTTAGTTATGACCGGGGCCCCTCTCTTGCAGGCCCGGACTGGCAATCTGTGGGTTCTGGCAAATTCCAGAGGGGCTGCTATAAGGTCCCATAGAAAGTCAGTATTTAGTGGCTGGTGGGGTCTGTTTGGGCCTCTGTGTAGGCTGGTTGGGCCTGTTTTACCTGAAATGCCAGGGCCTATTTGGACTCTCAGTCCAGCCCTGCTCTCTTGTGTCTTTAGTAGCGCAGGTTGCTGCAGCTGTCTGTGGAACATTTAACAGTACAATTTTTTTTTTAAAAAAATGCAAGACTAGAACCTATGACCTTGTGTGTCAAAGCTCAGTGAGCTAACCCCAATGCTATGAAGCCTTTTGGCTGTTATGGCTGAAAACATTTTTTCAAGGCTAATAGTAAAATAACATAAAAAAAAAAATCATTGTCATATTTAGGCTTATCATTTTATAAGATAATTATTATCACAACTCCCATTCATTTATTTCCATTCATTTAGCAGTGTCCCACACACCAAAAAAAAAAAAAAATCATGATTGTGAAGGGGGAAAAGAAAATAGAGGAATTGAACCCATGACTTTCAGCTTCAAAGTCCAGTCACTTAACCACAAGGCTATGAAGCCTCTGATCTATTATGTATGCTGAAAAACGTTTCTTTTAGGCTAATACACACAGCTATTAAAAAGTAAAAAAATAAAATAAAATAAATATTGCTGTATTTAAGGTTCTATAAAACATTGATGTATGTATTTGTTTTTATAATTATTATTTGTTTTTATGGGGGGGGGTAAAGTACTCAACCAAGTATTAATACAGTACCATGCAAATTACTAATGCCTAGAATTATGGTCACAAAAGCCCATTGATTTTTTTTCCATTTATGCTTTTTCCACACCTGTACCGCAGCAACAGCGAGAGGAGATCGGCCAGGCAACAACTGACAGAGGGGTCGGAGCACAAGAGCATGGTGTCCCCCAAGCACCAGCTTACCTGCAGTACTGCAGGTGGAAAGAGCTCTCGGCCCCCCATTCTTCTTGGAATCCGATCTGGGGGGTTGCGGGGGGCTCTTGCTGTTATTGTTACCCATGTTGAAGTACTTATTCAGCCATTTAGCCATGATCGGCCGCTCTGGGTCCTGTAGGCAGGGCCGCCATTAGAAATCACGGGGCCCCGTACAACAAAATTTTTGGGGCCCCCTGGGCCCCGCCCACACTGACGACCAAGCTCCGCCCCATATCCCGCCCACATCGCAGTTAAAAGACCACACAGACATCAGCGCTAAAAAAGTAACCCCCCCCCACACAAGTTGTAAAAAGCTATTGATGGTCAGGGCCCCCTTATAAAAATTAAAATTTTTTTTTTTTTAAAAACATTGGTGGCAGGGGCCCCCTGTTAAAAAAAACTTGGGGCCCCAACAAAAAAAAATGTAAAAAAACCTAAAAAATAAACAAACATTGGTGGCAGGGGCCCCCTTCTAAGTTAAAAACAAATTGGGGGCCCCAAAAAAAAATTTGAAAAAAAATTAATTTTTTTTTGAAAAAAAAAAAAAAACATTGGCGGCAGGGGCCCCCTTATAAGTTAAAAACAAATTGGGGCCCCAAAAAAAAATTTGAAAAAAAATTAATTTTTTTTTGAAAAAAAAAAAAAACATTGGCGGCAGGGGCCCCCTTATAAGTTAAAAACAAATTGGGGCCCCAAAAAAAAAATTTGGAGAAAAAAAAATTTTTTTGAAAAAAAAAAAATGGTGGAAGGGGCCCCCTTACAAGTTAAAAACAAATTGGGGCCCCAAAAAAAATTTAAAAAAAAAATAATTTTTTTTTGAAAAAAAAAAAAAAACTGGTGGCAGGGGCCCCCTTACAAGTTAAAAAAATTTGGGGCCACCAAAAAGAAAATTAATTTTTTTTTAAAAAAAAAACCCAAAAAAAAACAATGGTGGCAAGGGGCCCCTTACGAGTTAAAAAAAAATTGGGGCCCCAAAAACAAAAGTTTTAAAAAAAAGATTGGTGGCAGGGGCCTATAGAATATTAAAATAATACATTGGTGGCCAGGGGATTAAAAAAAAAAAAAACACAAACTGGTGTTCAGTAGAATTGAACTCATGGCTTCAGTACTTCAACTTCGCCTCCTTTCGTGACTTCGGGTCTTTTCACCGCTTCAGGACTTCGGCTTCGGCTGTTTTCGTGACTTCGGGTCTTTGCGCTGCTTCAGGACTTCGGCTTCGGCTGTTTTCGTGACTTCGGGTCTTTTCGGCGCTTCGTGACTTCGGGACTTCGGCTTTTTCCGTGACTTCGGGTCTTTTCGTCGCATCGGCTTCGGCTTTTCGGCACTTCCGCATTCGGCACTGAAGAGGCAAGACGTACGGCTCGGGCGCTCGTAAGGGGGCCCGGATCTTCAAAAAAATGCAGCGCTGCCGGGCCCCCCTTCATGCCCGGGCCCGGTACGCTTGTCCCCCCTGTCCCCCCCTGATGGCGGCCCTGCCTGTAGGTGTGCAGCTGGGCAGCTACTGGCATTGTAGCGTGACTTCCTTCCTATAGGCTGTGTGATGTGACGGGAACAGCCAGGGGAGCTGCGGGAAGGCTGTCCAGCCGAGTTTAATGAATGAAGCCGATAATGGTGATTGGCAAAGGCAGTGAAAATATCAAAAACATAAACCAGCAGTCAGGGGCTCATGTGGAGCTGCAGAGAACCCCCCCAACACATACCCAGATGTCAGGATATTTATCGTCCAGGGTGTACTGGGTCCAACAACAGGTGGCCCCAGCAGCTTTGGTCAGAGTGCTTTCAGCACACCTCCCAACATTTTATAAGTAAAAAGAGGGACAAAATTTTTTTCGCATGTAGCATGGCAAATTTTTTTTGACCACACCCATTTTGTGGCCACACCCCCCTAATTACCATGTTCATTTTACAAAATTTGGCCTTATCTAAACTGTTACAATTACTTATTTTCTTAATTCAAAATTGTTACAAAGTATCTTAGTTGCACCTGTTAGCTGTACTGGCCTCTCTGCCAAAAGCCAATTAAGTTGGAAATGTTGTCTCTCTCTCTCTCTCTGGCAGGACATGGGGTGCATTTTATAAAGCAATGTTTATTCTGTTGCTGTGTATATCACAAATCCAATCTATAACAGGAGAATATTTTTTTTGTGCTGTCAGAAATATAAATATTATTTTTAACATGAATAAATCAACTGGTAGAATCTCTAATACATATACTGTGGAACATTTAACAGTACAAATTAAAAAAGAAAAGCAAGACTAGAACATATGACCTTGTGTGTCAAAGCTCAGTGAGCTAACCCCAATGCTATGAAGCCTTTTGGCGGTTATGGCTGACGAAAACATTTTTCAAGGCTAATAGCATAATAAAATTAAAAAAAAATCATTGTCATATTTAGGCTTATTATTTTATAAGATAATTATTATCACAACTCCCATTCATTTATTTCAATTGATTTAGCAGTGTCCCACACACCAAAAAAAAAAAAATCATGATTGTGAAGGGGGAAAAGAAAATCTAGGATTTGAACCCATGACCTTCAGTTTCAAAGTTCAGTCACTTAACCACAAGGCTATGAAGCCTCTGATCTGGTGCATGTGCTGAAAACGTTTCTTTTAGGCTAATACATACAGCTATTAAAAAGTTAAAAAAAAATAATAATAAATATTGCTGTATTTAAGGTTCTATAAAACATTGATGTATGTATTTGTTTTTATAATTATTATTTGTTTTTATAGGGGGGTAAAGTACTCAACCAAGTATTAATACAGTACTATGCAAATTACTAATGCCTAGAATTATGGTCACAAAAGCCCATTGATTATTTTTCCATTTATTTGTCTCCCACCCCCCACCAAAAAAATATTTTTTTTTAATGTTGGGACATGGTTCATTGCACTGAAAGTGACAACAGAATTTAACTTGGTTTGACTTTGGGGATTGAACACTAAACACACTGGTCAAAGGCAGGGACTTTACCCACTAAGCCACCATATGTAATGTGGTTTGTTATAACTAGCATTTGGTGACATCTAGTGGCCACAACTCTGTATTACATGCAGGTAAACGCGACGCATGAGATGAGACAACGTAGGATTTCGCATTAGCTGCGCTTATCTACCGTTACAGCGCGACAAATGTATAATCCATTCTGGCTCCATCTGTACTCCTGACAATCATGGCCTATTCATGACAATGAATAGTAGCAACGTTTCAGGCCTTCAAAAAGCTTGATAAAAGACTGCAAGGCCTGAAACGTTGCTGTGATGCCCTTATGTACAATTAAAGGCTTTTAAGAAATAAGAAAAATACAGCGGTGCTGTCTCAAACTTCTTCTATCTATTCATGACAATGAGAAATACTTTCTAGCATTTTTTGAGCAACCTTTGCTTTTTAAGCCATTGGGCTACACACACTGCCATAAGAGCAATACACAGTTTAGTAAATATGCTGAATTTTATGGGGTGATGCCTGGCGTTATGATGGTGTTTTTTTTATACGCTTTTAGCTTCCACAGCTTGATTAATAGGTCCCTTAATTCCTTGAATTGTACCTCACTTCACACCGTGCCATAGGTAATTATGAATCTGTCATTGCTCATGCCGGTGAAATAGCCGCACATACAGTAATCATTGCAGAGAGTGGAAATGGCTGCCTGCAGCAAATGATCGCATGCAATTTGTCCTTCTTTAATTCCCTCTCATGCTTATTTTCTGATAGAATAATATTTTGCTACAGTGCTCAATGCAGACAGATCTGGTAATCGAACATAACTCCGCCGTGCAGCCGGTATGTTAATGTGTTACATTCAGGGGCATATGGTGAGTGATGGAGTGGAGATTCATTATAAGGCATCCACTAATTTCAAAATGTAGTCATAGAAATGTGATAGTAATTATTTTCCAGGCACCTTTCACATGCATTAGCAAAAGACTGGTACTGGGAAAATAAATTGCACAGTAACCTGCGCTTTCAGCAAAAATGAATTCTCCCCTCCTTACTGATCAAATGTAATTACAGAGCCAGTGGGGAATGAATGTCTTTGTGCTTATTACATCTGCTCTGCAGTGTGAATGTTTTGGAGATGAATGTTTGGAATAGCTATTTAGGATATAAGGGAAAAAGCAACGCTGAAGTATCTGCTTCCTGGTGAGTTGTTAGAACATTATTCCGCTGGGCTGCTACCAATGCCTACAACTTGTTATGGCTGAGGGACTGGGCTGCTGAGAGTTCTGTTCAAACAAAAATGACTATAAATAGGGTTCCGTCAAGTCCATCATGTTTGGAGTCTGACAATTACAGAATCTTTCACAAACCAAGAAATTACAAAATATCAAAGTGACCCCTATGCTCTAAATGTGAGCAAAGTTTAGTTATCCATGTACCTAAAATGTATATACATGTATTAAAGGGAACTACAGGATGTTTGCCCATGTGCAGTAACTCATAGAAACCAATAAGATGTTTACTTTTAAACAGACGTCTAGTAAATGCTACCTGCTGATTGGTTTCTAGAGGTGATTCACTTTGCACTTTGCACATAAGTTCAGGTTAATTTTTGCAGACCGAACTTGATTTCTAGAAAGAGTAGATTTGGGTCAAGTTCTAAATTCAGTGAATCCATAGCACTGAAGCAAACTTTCTACTCCCAGCACCAATTACATACACAAAGCTTTCAGTTACCACTTAATAAAAATATGTACTTATTAAAATATGTATTTCTCTCTTCTGGCAATGCAGCACAATCATGAACTTTGCCTTTTTCACTACCTGATTTTGTCAGTCATGTACTTAAATAGTTAAATAGTAAATAGTTATAGTAAATTTAAAGTGCACCGTTTTCTAACTATGAGCTTTACCCCAATACTTTGCTGAGATTTATTTCTCAAGAGTTAAACCTTTGGGGAACTACTACCATTCCTAAGTCTGTACATTAGTCCCTACTACTGGATAATTAGTACCCGGGATCTTAATCCCACTCCTTGGTGGAGCCTCAGGCTGATCAGCTAAATAGCCTAACTATCTGACATTCCTAGAGTAACCTATGAAGGGGATAAGCCTATCCTTACTAGACCTAAGATGTCTAGATTCCACTTCACCCTTTCTGCCTGCTCAGGTAAGGGCTTAACAAAATGGACTATGAGCACATGGCTGCTCAGGTCTATATACTTTAGCATCTACTGGATACTGTTGAACTAGAGGGGGCATAGCTAAAGGCAGAATCTGGAAATAGGTCCTCCTCCTAACTGTATATTAGGACCCAGTTTAGAAGTATATAACACTAGGGGACTGCCGGTTAAATAATACTGGGAGACTAATTTATCAGTCCCCTACATTCTGACAGTGCCAACTGTCTCCAATGCAAGTGTCATCTATCCACCTCTTTCTGTGACCCAATAGTCAGTGACCCTCAGGTCAAGTATGAAGGAACGTCAAGAATGCAGTGATTGCCCATTCTCTCTATATGCCTTAGCCAACTCAACCAACTAATATTTATAGCAACTTGTACGTCACCTACACCTACTGTATATAATAGTCCATATTCTCCAGCCATCATTATCATGGACATCTACAAATATATTTCACCAGATGGTGTTCAGCACCACCTCCTGCATGTTCATCTGTAATCTCCTGCAATTATTATCATGGAGCTCTCAAAATACCTTTCACAGGAATACATGCTCCCAGGGTTCAGCAGGTTCTTTTTTCTTGTCCATCCACTTTTCATCACTGCACATCATCACAGGTTTAATAGCAGTCTTGTAGACAAGTCATTTCTAGTTATGGGCGAATTTGACCTGTTTCGCTTTGCCACAAATTTCTGAAACTGGCAAAAAAAAAAAACCGCTAAACGCCGATTTTGACGCTGGCACCCATTGCACATTGGTGTCGGCATCGGAACCGGATTTTCGCCAGCAAATGTTCATGGCAAATTCACAAATGTATTCACTGGCAGCGAAATGGGCAAATTAGCCGAAAATTTCAGATGTCTTGTAACAACAGAGGACCTCAATAACTTTTGTAAGCTGAAGTAATACAAGTTTCCATCATCCTGGCAAGATTTTATTTCCTGAGGAAGGCTGGTTAAGCCAAAACATGTAGTACTGCAAGTGCTGCAATAAAAGTCACACTACTTGTAAGTCTAAAGGTGGCCATAGACGTGCAGATTTACCTTCATATCGGACGGACGATCGTTCGGTGTCATCTCCAGGCCTCCCAATAACCATTCAGATCAAATAAAGTAGTTAAAGAACAGATCAGCCGATGTTCTGCCCCTGACAGCAATCGTATGAAAGTTATGTCCGACAAAAGCTGTTGACAGTCTCCCACTGACATCGTCAATATCTCGGCAATACATGCCGAGATATTATTGGTAGCCCACAGAAATTTTCTAACCTGTCCGATCGTCAGAACGACTGATCCCCATGGCATGAAAAATGTTGGATCAAAATGGTAAACACACTGGCACACAAGGAACTTTATGCAGGGTTACCCCTTGCGTTTATTAACGCTTAATAAACGCAAGGGGTAACCCTGCATAAAGTTCCTTGTGTGCCAGTGTGTTTACCATTTTGATGTCACATTGGAGGTCGCCGGACTCCTAGCACTGAGCACCAGGAGTTCTCGTTATCCAATCTCCAGGAGTGTGCTCTGCTTCACTCTTTGTCGCTTCATGAAAAATGTTGGGACACTCCACACACAGCCCAAAAATCATACGAAACGGAGATTCTTACGATCAAATCTTTGCGTCTATGGCCATCTTTACAGACAATCTTTTTAATCTTCTAGTTGCATCCAGGACTTGATTCCTTGGTGGTGGCACCTTTTTCTCTTAAGACCCCACATATCAGAGTCAAAGCTACCAGAAACACTTGGCTCCACTCAATAACAGAAGAGATTTTTTAGCCTTTCTAAAGCCGGCCATAGATGTTGAGATTTTTAAAAGATCAGATCCTGATCGTGAGACCACTATCTTCTCAGTGAAACTGGTTACCACATGTTGAATTACATAATTCCTATATGCAATGTATAAACACATTCCTCTATAAAAAAGAGAATTTCTTTTTAGGAATGGAGTATTAAATCCCTGCAATCTCTTCATGAATTTATACCAATTTCTGTTTAACCTTATGAAGGAAAAGTTCATTCAAATTTGTGATTAGTTAGATTGAGATTTTCAAAGTCCGCACGGGGCAGCTACGAGACGTTGCAGATGAACTTTGTTAGGTAGAATAGCATGCTGCTGCCTTTTGGGTATAATATGATTGAGTTTTTATTTTTTGAGCCTGTCTGGAATCTTAAATCAACTTAACTTTTATGGGTGATGCAAGATATAACTTCAGCTACTCACACCCACAGGAACTCTAGTTTTAATGAAGCACATTTAAATGAGAACTGATATGTTTGCCTAATTGGCATGCCTTCTACAATTACTATTCTGTATTCATATTACATCTAAATTTTATGCCTCGACTGTCAATGCCCCTAAGAAATAGACACCTTTCATTACAAAGAGTGAAATTTCATAAACTGGGAAGTCTTTCTAATATGCTGTTGGGTCTAAATGAAATGTAACATTTATAAAGTATAAAATTATAAATACATTGCTATCAGCACAGGGTAAGGCACGTGTGTTAAAGATTAGCGAAACGGCGCCAGTGTCTCATTTTTGACGCCGGCGTGCGTTTTTGTCGCTGGCGTCCGTTTTTTCTTTGATGCCGGCGTCTGCTTTTCTTTTTACGCCGGTGCAAATTTCGCTGGCAAAAATGCGCTGGCATTCAAAAAAAAATGGACGCCGGCGAATTTATTTGCCGGTGGCGAATTGCGGGAATTCGCAGCGAATTCGCCCATCACTATTGCCCTGTTTTGTGGAAAAACCCTGCTGTGAGTAAAACACAGTCATAGACCTGCTTGAAGCAACACAGGGGGGGGGGTTATATATCAAAGGTCGAGTGTTAGAGTTTTTAATGCATTGAATGAACTTGAATGAAATCACAAAGCGAATGGTATCTTACTTAAGAAAAAACTCAAATGGGAAAAAACCTGATTCTGCGAGTTTGAGTCTTGAAAACTTGAACCAATCGAGTTTTCCTCAGGAAAAAACTTGAATCACTCGAATCATTACAGTTTTCGGACAAAACTTCCCGGAAAAAACTTGAACATCATGCAGGCTATTAAAGGAACAGTACCACTAACAAATTAAATTTTTTTTTTTAAATAATGAAAATATCAAGTCCCGCACTGGTAAAAACTAAAGTTTTTGCTTCAGAAACACTACTATAGTTCATATAAACAAGCTGTTGTGTAGCAATGTCAGAAATTGAAAAAAGTCTATATGGCACAGGTTAAATAGTGGACAACAGATAAAACCATTATGTTCTATAGAGCTTATCTACTATCTGTTGTGTAACCTGAGCCCTTTCTCCTTTAAATGGCTGCCCCCATGGCTTGTTTATATAAACTATAGTAGTACTTATCTGTTATCTACTGTGTTTCCTGTGCTTGAATGGCTGCCCCATGGCTAAACAGCAGCGTATGTATATAAACAATAGTAGTGTCTCTGAAGCAAACACAGCAGTTTTACCAGCGCAGGGCAACACTGCATTATATTTGTATATTTAAAACACTTTTATTTTTTGATGTTACTGTTCCTTTAATACCTTTAAATGGTTCAATGGACCTCTGCCATTGACTCTTACATGACCTTGACAGGTTTTAGGTGGTGTATTTTCAGATACTTTTTTTTTTTTACCCAAAAATGTTTTGACCAAAAAATACAACTCGAAAACTCTTTTGGAAAACACAACTCGAACCTTAACAAATCTGCCTATGGAGGTTACTATCTATCCCTATAAAAAGGTATTGCCACTTTTGCCATTTGAATTAACCCCAGAATTGACTTACCATTAACTTATCATGGACCACTGTGAACCATGTTAATGTTTGGTCCACTTGAAGTATCTTTGCTTTACATTTAGACCTGCAGAGCTTCTAACATTGAGAAGGCAAGTGGTCTAACAAAGAGAAGTTTGATAGATCTGGAAACTGAACATATTAACACATAAACATGCAGCAAATAAAAACAGCCATTAATGTGTTTCTTGTCTGGCACAGGCTCAAGGTTGCGGCAAATGGATCCACTTGAAGGATTGATTATAACATTTTGTATTGCTAAAGTAGAATCTATGTAAGTGGAGTAACAATGTACTTTGAAGTTAAAAATGTATGTGGGAGTATTGAAAATGACTCTAAACCATTACTCTGAATTGCACCTGAAATTAAAGTAGGACAAGAGAAATAGTTTTAGTACTTTTTATACCTAAAGTCATCCTTGACTTTCTCAGAGGTTATTGCACTAGAAGTTCACTCTTGCAGTTTAATATGTCAAAATATCATAAGGAAACAAGGCAGTTCAGTAGGATAAATAGTAAATGAATAACAGAGTTAAGATTGCAAAAAAAAAAACACAATTTGCAAGATTTAAAGGAAAAATAAACCCTCAGAAGTTTTTCACAGTTCCTCCACTGGATCATCAAATCAAGATACAATTATAGATCAGCGCTACAGGATATTGAACAAAAACAAATAACAGAACCTAATGCGATATTGTTAATATTCAGTGCAGTCACCAAAGTGTTACAGCACTAATCTGTGTGTGTCTTGAAAAAGTCTATGGGGCAAATTCACTAACCCTTGGAGTTGTGCTAGCGTAGGCTTCGCCACACTTCGCCACACTTCGCCAGGCGAAGTTTCGCCATGGCGCCGCTAATTCACTAAAATCCGAAGTTGCGCTCAGGGAGGCGAACGGTAGCGAAGTTGCGCTAGCATTAATTCATCAAGGAAAGCAAAGTTACGCTAGCGATGCCTAATTTGCATACGGCGCCAAGTTAAAGTACAATGGACGTATATGTAGCAGCAAATACATTACACTACACAAGCCTGGGAAACCTTCATAAAATAAAAGAGTTATTTTGCCCTACACATGTGCCCACTGTATAGTTTAGGTGCCATATGTTAGGAAATGTAGGGGGGTAGGTACCCGCAAAAAATTTAAGATCTTTTTCAGCCTATCACCCTTAAAAAATTAAAAGACGCCAGCGTTTTTTGGGACTTAGAAAAAATTTCAACTTTTTTTGAAGCAATCCCTATCTACTCTATTGCACTTCCCCTGGTCTGAGGTGGCCAAGGCAAGTCTGGCGCAAGAGGTAACGTTCAGTAAAATGCGCAAGTTAGTGAATTACCGTAGTTACGTCCCATCGCCATAGCGCAACTTCGCCTGGCGTAAGGGTGCGAAGTAGCGCTAGAGTAGGTCCACTTCGCTAGTGAATTTACGCCAGCACCCGTTAGTAAATCGGCGAAGTAACGATGTCACGCTGGTGAATTTGCTCTAGCGTTAGCCGCTTTGCTCTTTAGTGAATTTGCCCCTATGACTATGAAGATTTTCATCCAGGTCATGGTACATCTAGTATAGGTAAATCTAAAAACAACTGGACTTGCTGAGTAATCATTGAAGACGTTTCACTAGAAAGTCTATGCACAGATTTTTTGTGTGCGTTCTTAAGTGCTATAGTGATTTGTACAAAGTGCTATCTCCAAAATAAAATTACAATAAAGTCAAACAAGGTGCTTGTAGTGCTTGCTTCAAAAGATAAATGAATTAAAATAAGGTGCAATGATGTTTTCTTCATCAGGAAAACTCAGCATGTGGATTCTCTACTCTCTGATGGGATTGGCAACTTACAAGATTCCTGATTTCAAAACAGCATATGAATATCAACTCCGGGGTATTTCTTTTTTTCTGTAAAGTCATTAAAAAGCAGGGACAGTGCCCCTAGTGTAATTTGCCTTTATTTTTTAAAAGGTTTTAAAACTAATTTCACTTACATATCTGAGCGCATATAAAAACAATCCAGTCTTATAGTGCAGATCATGGAGGTGAACGTTTGCAATGCAAAGAGATGGGTTCTGCCCACGTCTCCCTCTCCCGTGTTTTCCACCTGTACATCCACTCACTGCTGAGACCAGAAGTGATGTCCCACCTGATGTGTTGCGCTGAGGTCAGCTCCTTCAGAGGTGGATAAATAGTAAAACTGGTATTTTGGAATTCTGAGTAGATCATTCTGAGCTTGATCAGTAAAAAAAGGCTATTCAAAAACATTATTAAAGACCTTTGTTATTAGAATCACTGATGATCCTGACCACTGCCTGGACTTTTCTAGGTTTTTACATTGACCCTCCTCTTTGTGTAGTTCCATTGACATTGGATTTAGGTTCTGTCAAGCTGGTTGTATCTTCTAGGTGGACCTCTGCCACCACTGTGGTCCCAAAATAGTGTCAGTAAACACCAATATCTATGGAATGTCTTTTCTTATACAAACTGCTGGTCTGCATTCTCTTTTTGGTTTGTGCTGAACACAACCTCTATGCTTTGCATCCTAACTAGTTATTCCTTATGACTAAATGACTGCAGTATTTCTCAGCTTGGCAACCACAATGGGAAAGAAATGGTATGCCTGCCATTGACCTAATTGGGGATTGTTAGCATTATTATTTGGTATTTAAAAATGTCTGTGTTCATAAAGTACTCTTTGGGACTATTGTTTCAAAGAAGAACAAAACAATACATGCCTTCCTTTAAATTGTGTAAATAACTTCAAGAGAGAAAAAAAGTCCTTCACGACAGCTAATACAATTTCTTTCCCTTGAATCATTGTGTTGCCATATTGATATTAGTTATGTCCTTGAACATTTCATTTTCCTAATAATATCCAAGTATTTATTTAAAATATCTAGTTAAACCAAGGAAACAAGGAAGCTGCAAAATGTATAGGTATCCTTTCTGGAAAATGTCAATACTTCTGATCTGGGCTCCTGTGATTAAAATGTATATATACTTTTTAAATAAATCACTTCCCAGAAGCTACCGACCATTCAATGTGGAAAGTACAAACTGTCCAAGCAAACCAAAAGGAAAAAAAATTCTTCCAGCTAAAGAGTGGACTTTTTGAGGTACAAACAAATTTAATAGTTGGCTCAACCTACAACTCTTGGGGGCAGATTCACTAAAGGGCGAATTGTTGCGAGCGACTGCTTCACACACATCACACCACTTCACCAGGCGAAAATTTCCTACCACTATGTGAATCTACTTATATGAGAAGTTACACCCTTGGCTGTCAAACGATGGCGACTTTTCAATATCGTTACTTCGGCAGTGTGAGCATTTCATAGCGAAGATTCGCTAGCGTTTGTTTGTGCCTAGTGAAAATTTGCTAGTGATCTTGCGATTAGGTCAATTTGCATACAGCGGGTTATTTAAAGTTGTATGGACGTCTTTATTATAAATGTTGGGGCAAATGCTTGAAGTTACCACTTTTTATTACAAATAACCAGGGAACCTTAATAAAGACGAGAGAGTTAATATAATGTCCTACACATGAGCCCACTGTAAAATGAATGTTCCAAATGTTAGGAAAAGTCTGGAGAAAACCGGTTACCCAAAAAAAGTTTGTTAGGACTTTTGCAGGCAATTCCACTTTAAAAAAGGAAAAGTCACCAGCGTTTTATTGAACTTTAATGCATTTTCGGCACACAGGATATGATGTAAGTGATAGAAGAATGAGGAAGATCTGGCTTCTTTTAAGTACTCCGCCTGGTCTGAGTTGGCGAAGTCAAACCTGTCGATAGAGATAACATTTAGTAAAATCCTCACTTTAGTAAATTTGCGGATTAACGACCATTCGCCATTGCAAAAAGTCAACTGGCCATAGAGTGAGAACGAATGCTAGCGACGGTCTCTTTCGCTAGCAAATTGACACCTGCGCCTGTTAGTGAATTGGCGATGTCCCTGCGGATGTATTTTCTGGTGAAAAGTCGCTAGCGTTAGCCACTTCGTCCTTTAGTAAATCTGCCCCCTGGTCTGAACAAGTCTATAGGAAACCTCAACTAACTCCCAGTTTATGTGACGTAATGTTCTAAGTAGAGTATATCAGCTCATCTTAGCCTCTTGCCAGGGCAAAAAATGTCCCCATACAGTGAGTACTCATGATCCCCTTTGATACACTTCAAAATGTACTTCTTTAATAGATGAATTGTAAGTATAGTAAGTAGAAGGGTGGGTTATTCATCCTATGCTCAATCTCAGGTTTTGAGGAAGAATCACAGATTTTGTCTGGGTTCAATTAAAAGAAAAATTAGAAAAACCTGGGCCAATGTGTATAACCCTACTGAAGCATTGTCATGTGTTCTAATATAAAGACATGCATGATACATAAAAAAAACTTGAAAATGAGTGATACATTATAACTACATAGTCTGAAATGTTTTTAGTATTAGAACAGATATGTCTCCTGTTTCCTGTAATAGTCCTTGGAGTTTCATATCTAGAAGTATATGGCGGACCTGTTATCCACCCTACTGTATATTGGCGCGTATTTACTAATGGGTGAAAGTGAGAATTTGGTGATTCCCATTACCATTGCCAATTTACTAAAAGGAGAATATGCCATGCTTGGAGAAATAACGTCGCAGTTGCAAAATCTCTTTTTCAGGTGAACTTTCTCCAGTGAAAATTCTCCAATCTGCTAAGAGCACAAGAACGTATTTTCATCAAGAGAAATGTCTCCAGGTTCAGGCTGGCAAAATACCATTATAAAGATAGAGCAGCCACTTTTCTCTCTCATTATCATCACCCTTCCCATGCTAATTTTCCCCACTACAATGGTATGGGGGAAATATACTGGTGAATTTTAGCCAGGATAAAATTCACCACATTTCTCTTGAAAAAGTGAACTTACGATTTTTAACAAATATAAGATGTGTTGTAATTGTGAAAACACAACTGTCAAAGTGAGGTGAACTTTTGTGAAGTTTGATGAAGAGACAATTCCCACTTTAGTAACTGTGCCCCATTTTTTGCTCCTACTAGATTTATTCTTACTACAGCTATTAAACACTACTTTGCTAAACCCTGGTTATTAAAATTTTCATTTGTCAGATAAGGTTCTATAAAAATAAATCATAATAATTGGAATACTGTAGCACACCAAATGTGAAACAAAGGAATGGTAATATTTCAGGTCCCACTAGGCTATTTCTCAAGTACCCAAACATGGATCATGGATCAGGCTCTTCCTTCCTTATGGAGATGGAACTTTGCAAAGAGCTACAGCGGAACCGGGGGTACATGATGTACTTGCACTGGATATTCCATCAAGTTATGATCTAATGCCCCATTCATGCACTGTCTGCCAATAGAAAGGGCTAGATTTCTGAGGTTATTAAACTCTGAGACTATGCTTACAACTGAAATAAAATGGCACTTCCCTAACTTCAGTGGTCTATGATAGTCTCTTCATCTTGTAAGAGATGTTCTTGAGATTATCATGTTTACATGTATTTTTACCAGTGTTGAACCAATTAGAATGTCGCTACTGTTCGTTCACACTCTATCATCAGGCAACTTTTTGCTCAGGCAAATGGTCTTTGCAAGGCCATTGAACATTCATTTTACAGTGGGCTCATGTCTAGGGCATTATATGATCTATTTTGTCTTTATTAAGGTTCCTTGGACATTTGTAATAAAAAGTGGTGACTTCAAGCATTTGCACCAACATAATTAGGCATAAATGCTATGAAATGCTCGCACTGAAGAATTATCGCTACCGAAAAGTTTGCGCCTGGAGGAGTCATGCGAAGTGTGTGAAGTAGTCGCTGTTGACAATTCACTCTTTAGTAAATCTGCCCCCTTGTGTTGAAGGAGGGTGTGAGGTCCTTGGATCCCTCCTTGTGTTGGAGGAGGGTGTGAGACCCTGGAGCCCTCCTGGTGTTTGAGGAAGGTGTGAGGAGGATGTGAGACCCTGGAGCCCTCCTGGTGTTTGAGGAAGGTGTGAGGAGGGTGTGAGACCCTGGAGCCCTCCTGGTGTTTGAGGAAGGTGTGAGGAGGGTGTGAGACCCCGGAGACCTCCTGGTGTTTGAAGAAGGTGTGAGGAGGATGTGAGACCCTGGAGCCCTCCTGGTGTTTGAGGAAGTTTTGAGGAGGGTGTGAGACCCTGGAGCCCTCCTGGTGTTTGAGGAAGGTGTGGGGAGGGTGAGAGATCCTGGAGACCTCCTGGTGTTTGAGGAAGGTGTGAGGAGGGTGTGAGACCCTGGAGCCCTCCTGGTGTTTGAGGAAGGTGTGAGGAGGGTGTGAGACCCCGGAGACCTTCTGGTGTTTGAGAAAGGTGTGAGGAGGATGTGAGACCCTGGAGCCCTCCTGGTGTTTGAGGAAGGTTTGAGGAGGATGTGAGACCCTGGAGCCCTCCTGGTGTTTGAGGAAGGTGTGAGGAGGGTGTGAGACCCTGGAGACCTCCTGGTGTTTGAGGAAGGTGTGAGGAGGATGTGAGACCTTGGAGACCTCCTGGTGTTGGAGGAGCGGGTGAGAGTAGAAGCTACACATGGGAGCTGCTTTGCACTTCACCTGCTGTATGTATTGAGACCAACCTGTTTGGGTCTGACAGAAAGCTGTAGACATTTCTGCTAAAGTAATGTTGTGTTGGGCTTGTTGCTGAACACAAGCTGTTTTCTGTTGCCATTGTTACGCTGCTGCAAAAGCTGAAAGTTGAAAAGTAAACAGATTATTTTTCCTCCACTATGGAGTGGCCTCTATTTATGGTGCAAATCCCTGTGTTATCACTCCCCCCCCCCCCAAACTTCACAATCTCTCCAAATTTGCAATATTCACTATCTGTCACTGCTGAAAAAAAATCTTTTAACAGTCCTTGCAAAGAGTATTTCTCTGTAAATTGCCTCATTCCGGTTAATAAGTAGGAGAAGCATTTAGTTTTTCTTGTGTCTAAATAAATTGCTTTGTATACCTGAATTACTTGTTTGAGTTAGCTATAGTAACACCAATTAAATATCAGCCTAAACCATAGGGATCTTCTAGATGATTATAAAAAAAGTTCTGTAGTAGATGTGCATTTTGTTTAACTTTATCATTTTCATTTATTATAAGGAGCAACAGTCAGAAGCCATGGGACTATGATGTCAGCATCGCAAACCAATTTATGCATCTGAGCTTGATCACATCACAAACTGCATGAAAACTGCCTGAATTTTCTATTTCTTTCTCTCTACCTCCATACAATCTTAAAGGGATACTGTCATGGGAAAAAACATTTTTTTCAAAATGAATCAGTTAATAGTGCTGCTCCAGCAGAATTCTGCACTGAATCCATTTCTCAAAAGAGCAAACAGATTTTTTTATATTCAATTTTGAAATCTGACATGGGGCTAGACATATTGTCAATTTCCCAGCTGCCCCAAGTCATGTGACGTGTGCTCTGATAAACTTCAATCACTCTTTACTGCTGTACTGCAAGTTGGAGTGATATTACCCCCCTCCCTTCCCCCCCCAGCAGCCAAACAAAATAACAATGGGAAGGTAACCGATAACAGCTCCCTAACACAAGATAACAGCTGCCTGGTAGATCTAAGAACAACACTCAATAGTAAAAACCCATGTCCCACTGAGACACATTCAGTTACATTGAGAAGGAAAAACAGCAGCATGCCAGAAAGCATTTCTCTCCTAAAGTGAAGGCACAAGTCACATGACCAGGGGCAGCTGGGAAATTGACAAAATGTCTAGCCCCATGTCAGATTTCAAAATTGAATATAAAAAAATCTGTTTGCTCTTTTGAGAAATGGATTTCAGTGCAGAATTCTGCTGGAGTAGCACTATTAACTGATGTGTTTTAAAAAAAACATGTTTTCCGATGACAGGATCCCTTTAAGCCATAACCTTCCCCTGAACAAAATCAGGTTCCATAATGATTTAGTTACATGGTTATTATCTTCAGCGCTTTACACATACAGGAGTCCTGCAATAATTATTCAAACAAGGGTTACAGAACTAAGTAGGATCCTAATATTTCTGGGATAGAGGGAAATGAAAATCTGTTATTTTCCATATGTCTTTTTGGATGCCAAAATAGTCCAGCTGGGCTATTTATTTTTAAAGGGTTTTGTGTCTTTATGTATACTTTGTTCACTCTTGAATTAAGAGTGCTTCACCTTTGAAGTAACTTTTAGGGGGTTATTTATCAAAATCCGAATTCATCTCATTATTTTCTAAAAATATACTCCGACCAAATCTGCACGTATTTCTCCTTATTTACCATTACCAATACATTTTCCCAAAAATTTCCAGTTTGGGAAAAAACTCAAAAACATTGGGAAAATATTATGAAAATTTGAATAGTACAAATTTATTTGTATTTTCAGCCTGAAAAGTCATTTTTTTCGGATTTTTGTTCAAAAACCACAATGAATTCAGATTATTGCACAAAACCCAGTGCAAATCAGGATATCTTCAGGACTTCTCCCATTGAAGAATCTACAACCTCGGCAGCTCTGAGATGCCGAATTTTAGGATTCAGACTTTTTCCAACCTCGGGGTATAATAAATCCGGGAGAATTTGCGAATGTTCAATGGCTAGCAACTTTGCAAGTGGTCGTCATTATTAATGATGGGCAAATTTCTCCCATTTCGCTTTGGCGAAAAATGCAAAATTTCCCTAAATTCTGCAGAATTTCCCTTAATTCTGAATTCTGTGAAATGTTGAAAAATTCACAAAACTCGCATTTTGCCACCCGCGTCAATTTTGCTGCCCGCGTTAATTCTGATGCTCACGTCAATTTTGCTGCCAGTGTTAAAGTCCATGGGGTCTGAATAGTGTTGACATGCCCCCGTTTTGACACAAGCGACTTTTCTAACACGTGTCCAAATTTATTTGACCATTACTAGTCATTATTTATATTTTAAAGTTTTTGAGTTATTTTCCTTTTTCTTGTGACTCTTTTCCGGCTTTCAAATGGAGGTCGCTGACCCCATCTAAAAAACAAATGCTTTGAAAGGCTACAAATGTATTGTTATTGCTACTTTTTTATTACTCATCTTTCTATTCAGCCCTCTCCTATTAATATTCCAGTCTCTTATTCAAATCAATGCAGGGTTGATAGGGTAATTCGAACTCTAGCAACCCGATTGCTGACATTGCCAACTGGAGAGATGCTGAATAAAAAGCTAAATAAGTCAAAAACTCCAAATAATAAAAAAACCAAAACCAATTACAAATTGTCTCACAATATCACTTTCTACATCATACTAGAAGTTAACTCAAAGGTTAGCAACCCCTTTAAGAAATGTAGGGTATGTGGACTTAACCACCCCTACTACGAGGAAGTGTACCTATGCCCTGGAGAAGAGATGTGTTTTCTTAGTGTTAGTAAATCCCTGTTCCCTAAAATGGAAGAAGGTTTGCCTCTTTAGGTTCTGTATCATGATCATTTATTTATTTAGCGCCAACAAGGTATGCAGTGCTTTACATTAGATAATGAACAGGGAGCAAACAGTAAATAACAAAGGTTTATAGAGTACAATAGGATTCTAGTACCTAACTCACAAGGGTTTATAAACTAAAGTGTTAAGGTACAATTGAGACATATCATTGACTCAACCAATGGGTGTGGTGTGGAGTAGGCCCCCAGCTAATTGGACAGTAGGCATTCCAATTACATGGGCTATGGGGTAATGATTAAAGATTTGGTCATGAGAAAACATATTTTTTCCAAAATGCATCAGTTAATAGTGCTACTCCAGCAGAATTTTGCACTGAAATCAGTTTTTTTAAAAGAGCAAACCAATTTTTTTATATTTAATTTTGAAATCTGACCTGGGTTTAGACATGTTAGTTTCCCAGGTCTCCTTAGTCATATGATTTGTGCTGTGATAAAATGCAGTTACTCTTTATTGCTGCACTGCAATTTGGAGTGATATTACCCCCTTTCATTCTCTTCCAGCAGGCACAATGGGAAGTTAACCAAATAACAGCTCACTGACACAAGATAACAGCTCCTTAGTAGATAGTAAAAATCCAATTCCCAATGTGACTCCTGTGGTTACATTGAGTAGGAGAAACAAAAGCTTATCTAAAAGCAGTTCCATTGTGAAGTGTTGCCTCTTTCTAAACGCATAGGCTCAGGCAAAATGGCCAGAGATGTCTATGTAACACAGTGAATTTATACATATGTATCTTCACCAAATATGTATGGTTTGCTAAAGGTTAAAGGAATAATAGGAAGGAAAATCTTCGGGCTGCGGCAACACGGTTACCATGAGAACTTGTTAAAGTTACTGACAGATACCTGTCTTTTCAATAAATATATAACTCCTATGTAAGAACCAATGGTGCAATGTGAGAGTGCTGTTGTTCAGCCTGGAGACCCTTCCTCCAACACTTTTACAAGGGTCCAGATGAGGTCACTTGTAGCTGTGAGGAAATTACCTGGTGGTCCAAGGTCCTTTCCTTGTTCCTGGTTGTGCTTTCCTTGCTGTTAGTATTCAGTTTCTGACTCTTGCCTGACAACTCGCTGCCTGAACCCTTGCCTGTTTTGACTACTCATCGGATTTGGTACTGCACTATTTGACCTCAGTCCACGATCTCGACCTTGCCTCTTCCTTCTAATTTGGTACTTCATTGCCCAATTGGTTTAACCCGGCCTGTATTCTATTTTCGTTGCCTGCTTCGCTGTCCCTCTTGTACATGTTCGGTTCCTGCGCTTGCCCAGAACCTTCTCCCTGGTTTCCCACAATAAGACCTGGCAGCATCTGAGTAGCAGAGGGCTCCACCCGAAGTCAAAGGCAGCTGCTATAGGCATAAGAGTGGGCTGAGACCAGAACCTTGGAGTTAGTTACAGTAACATTGGAAAAGACACCTCCATGTAGCTATACTCTCACTATAGGAATAAAATATCCTCCAGCTGTTGTGCAGAAGGTCGTTTTTCTACAATATCAAAGCAGAATTCACTTACTTCCTTTCCTTGTCATTTTCAGGCTGAAGTCAAGAGCAGTCTTTTGTAAGTGGAGAGCAATTTCATTTAGAATAAATAACCCATGGCGATTACAATGGAAAAATTAAAATCCGTATTGATTTGTGCCAACAGTATTACATTGGAACTTGTGCAAACCCATCTTCCTTGCTTTTTAAAGCAGTGATGTTCTCTTCTGTTAATCATGTACAGGACATTATATGATATGTAAAATATTTAACAGAGAAATATATAATGTATTTATACTTTGTAGGCTCAGAGCACTTTCATCCCTGAAACAGTTCACAAAGTGTCACAGCGTTTATTGGTATTTAAATACTACTCTGCTGCAAAAAGGCAGCTTTCATGTAATTTATCTTTTTTTGCTGGCCTTCATTAAATTTTCCTGAAACTCCTTTCATGTTATGGCTTTGCCATCTCGTGGGGCCACAGCCATTCAGCTTGAGCCATCAACCTCAGATCTTGCTGAATCTTATTGAATCCTCAACTCTCTGAGCAGAATATCCTTTGTTAACATATTTTATTCAGCATTTTAAGAACAATTTATATAAACAATCATAAAGAGAGTATATTTAGTGTGTGTGTGTGTGTGTGTGTGTAAAGTAATAAACCTTCTTTTTATGCATTTACAGTTTTTGTTTGCCAATTCTTTAAATCTTAGGAGTGCTGTCCTTGGTCCTATGTGTATGTATTATATACAGTATTACATATTATTAATGATGGGTGAATTTGGGGCATTTCGCTTCGCTGAAAAATCTGCGAATTTCCAGCAAAATTCGCAAAACATCCAAAAATTTGCAAAACGCCGCCGGCGTCTTGTTTTTGATGCCGGCGTCTGTTTTTGTTTTTTTGGATTAGAATTTTTTGCGGCGGTTTCAGCAATTTATTCGCCGACGGCAAATTGCACAAATTCGCACCTGCCGGATAAATTCGCCCATCACTAATTATTATATTAATAAAACATGTTTATTTATAGATTACTAGTAAATTCACGAAACGCATTGAAGTCAATGGGCATCAACACATTTTTGCGGCAGATGGAGAAATGCAGAATTTCGCAGTAAATCCATAGATGGCAAAAAAATTCGCTCACCACTATAGATTACATTAGATTTTCTAGTAGATTTAAGGTATGAAGATCCAAATTATGGATCCATTATCCAGAAAACCCCAGGTCCTGAGCATTCTGGATAACAGGTCCCATATCTGTTTATCCACATGGAATTATTAGTATAATGTTTTTTTACATAGAGCCATTAAATTTCAGAAGTGCTTTACAGAGATTGTTTGCATCAATCCATGCCCCATGGAGCTTACAATCTAAATTCACTACCATTCACATAAAGAAATGTAACAAAATTCAGAAAATAAATAAAGTAACTTGAGACAATGCCCATCTATAGAAACTCACCAGGTTTTACTTGAGTACTTTCTGGTGGCTTTTTGTGTTTTTATTCGTTAACAAATCCCGACTATTAAAATTTCAAAATATACTTTTTTGGGGTTTTTATGCAGCATTTTTTCTTGAGCTGAGAAAAAAAATACAAACTAAATTTTTGATAAATCTGTCTTCAAGGGGCCGATTTACTAATGCACGAGCCTTTCGGCTTAAGGAACTTGTGCAGGGTTTGGAGAAAAAAAATCTCATGAGTTGAAGGTTTTTTCCTGAGCAGGCTTTCTTAAATAAAAAGTTTAGGAGCTTTTAGGTGACAAATGTGGGAGAATATACTAGCTACTTTCTCAAGCCCAAATCAAATTCAGGACCCCAGTGCTGCAAAGAAGCAATGTTAATACCCCTTAACAAAGATTCGCTTGGCCCAGACTTAATTTGTTCAAAATATCATTATTTTAATGATGTGCAAATAAATTTGCCATGCGCAAATTTGCCGCAAATTTTCGAGTTTCACCGGCAGACTAATAAAATTTATCGGCATCAAAATTTTTTGGACGCGTGCCAGAAAAGTCGCTTCAGTCCAAACCGTCGCGCATCAACATTATTCGAATGCCCGTTGACATTAATGCTGACGTCAAAATTGACGTGATCATCTAAATTGACGCAGGCATCAAAATTTGTGTTTTGCTAATTTTTACTGTTTCTCAAATTTCGCTGGAAATTCGCCCATCACTATTTACGGCTCAAATTTCAGACCTTGGACTGCATGCATTTCTACTTTTAGGATTGCTTGGTGTCAAAGCATCTCCATTTTAATGGAAAGACAAGCCACAGTTCATTACTTTGCCTTATAACCACCTATGCCCGGTCTCAGGCCTGAATTTGTGGCAAGGCCACAAAGGCTTGGCATAGGGCAGTAAAAATTTAGGGATGGCCGCATCCCTAAGGAGCACTGGGAACTCAAAGCTCCCTAATGATCGGGAGCCTGAAAGTGCGATTGCACACGTGCAGATAGGGGGCGTGCGCCCCAGAAGAGCCAGTCACTGGGACCAGCAAGCCGTGACGTCTGCAAGTTGTTAATATCAACCAGAAATCAGTGGTGGCATCAGCAATTATGCACTTAGGGGGCAGCTGCATTCACAGCTGAACAAGCAAATTAACAGAATGGTTAAGTAAATACAATAAAATGTAATATTGAAGTTTCATTTTCAGAGGCCATGGATTGAGCAGAAATGTTTTTTATCATGAGGGGAAAATAATAAGTACAATATATAAAAAGGTAGAAAACACTGTATAGAGAACAATATAAATATGTGTTGGTCTAAAATACAGCCTGTGTCGCTTTCAAACATGTGGTATTTACTCTTGCACTTTTTTATTATATTATTATTATATTATTGTTTCTTGTTTTATGTCTCCTCAACTAACATAGGGGCAGAGTCACTAAAGGGTGTTTTGGCCATCGCTAGCGACAATTCGCCAGAAATCTCATCTGCAGGGACATTGCCAATTCACTATAAGGCATAGAGGACAATTCGCTGGCGAACATGACCTTTGCTAGCATTCGTTCGCACCCTATCATGAGGCGACTTTTTGCTCTGCCAAATGGTTGTTACACTGCAAATTCACTAAGATGCACATTTTACTGAATGTTACCTCTTTCGCCAGAGTTTACTTCGCCACCTCAGAACAGGCAAACTGATTAGGCAAAATTGCGTCAAACTTACTGGGATTTTCCTTTCCTGGACCTCTCAATGTCAGTATGTACTGGGTTAGCTCCTCCCCTTATGCCACGTCAGAAGAACCCTCCCATTCAAACTCAATAAAGCTAACCCCTGAACCCTAGACTGGTGTCCAGTAACAAGCTCTTTTTTTTTATGGTCACATTGGGAGGGCCGTACTGCCATGGAGAGGTCCAGGAAAGGAAAATCACTGTAAGTATGATGCAATTTTCACTATTCCCTTGCCCTCTCCATGTCAGTATGTACTGGGACGTAGCAAGCTACCAAATCCAGGGTGGTAGACCAAAAGAAAACAAAACCCATAGGCAAGTGCTGCAATCATTTTTTAATATTTCCCAACAGCAGATCTGAGGACATTGGTGCCAAGCTGGGATTTTTCCGCTGAGGATATGTCCAACTTGTAATGTGAGACAAATCTGTTGGTATTCGACCAGGATGCCGCCCTGCAAATGATTTCCAAAGGCGTGCCAGCTTCAGCCGCCCATGATGCTGACTGTCCCCTGCTAGAGGGAGCTTGAACCTTGTCGGGTTCCTGAAGGCCTTGAGGTCTTGATCCAACTTGCAATTGTAGATGAAGAGGCTGCTTTTCCTTTGTTCTTCCCTGCCGGGAGAACAAATAAACAATCCAATTCTCGGAATGTTTCTGTGGCTTCGCAGTATAGACCTACTCCCGCAGCCACATCCAGGGCCTTTAAGATCTCGTCTCCTTCCTCCGGGAAGGCTGGTAAGGATAATTTGTCCTTAAAGGAATTGTTCAGTGTAAAAATAAAAACTGGGTAATTAGATAGACTGTGCAAAATAAAAAATGTATCTAATATAGTTAGTTATCCAAAAATGTAATGTATAAAGCAGGGGTCCCCAACCTTTTTTTACCTGTGAGCCACATTCAAATGTAAAAAGAGATGGAGAGCAACACAAGCATAAAATAGTCCCTTGGGGTGCCAAATAAGGGCTGTGATTGGCCATTTGGTTGCCCCTATGTGGACTGGAAGCCTACAAGAGGCTCTACTTGGTACTATACTTAATTTTTATGCAATTAAAACTTGCTTCCAAGCCTGGAATTCAAAAATAAGCATCTGCTCTGAGGACACAGAGAGCAACATTCAAGGGGTTGGAGAGCAACATGTTGCTCGCGAGCTACTGGTTGGGGATCACTGGTATAAAGGCTGGAGTGACTGGATGTGTAAAATAATAGCCAGAACACTACTTCCTGCTTTTTAGCTCTTTTGGTTTACACTGACTGGTTACCCTGGTTACCAGGCAGTAACCAATCAGAAACTTGAGGGGAGGCCACATGGGTCATATCTGTTGCTTTTGAATCTGAGCTGAATGCTGAGGATCAATTGCGAACAGATATGTACCATGTGGCCCCCCTTCAAGTCACTGACTAACTCAGAGTTAGAGAGCTGAAAAGCAGTAAGTAGTGTTCTGTTCTGTTACACATCCACCCTTTATACATTCCATTTTCTAACTATATTAGAAACATGTTTTATTTCGCACAGCCTATCTATTTACACAGTTTTTATTTTCACACTGAACTGTTCCTTTAAGATGGAATGGTGAAACCACCTTAGGCTTAAATGAGTCCGCAAATCATAAAACAACCCTGTCCTGGAAGAACATCGGACTGGAAGCATCATATTTAATAGCTTGGAGTTCAACTACCCTTTTGGCTGAGGTAACAGCTACCAGGAACACCACTTTAAGGGTTATCTGCCAGATTGAACACTCTTCCGTCGTGTGAAAAGGTGGTGAAGCCAGCGATGTCAATACTAGAGGCAAATCCCATTGAGGGCAGATAGGTCTTTTTGCTGGCAGGATTCTGATGGCTGCCCTGAAAAACCGGACTATCAATGGATGTTGAGACCATCTGGTTTCCGAAAAGGCCGAAATGGCTGAGACCTGGGTTTTCAATGTACTGATACTTAGGCCCTTGTCCAGTCCTGATTGTAGGAATTCTAGGATGTTACCCTCTGTCAAGTAGGAAAGGGATACAGACTTCCCTCTTCTACATTGGAGAAAAACTTTCCAGATTCTTTCATATCTGCCTGTAGTGGAGGCCTTTCTGGATTTCAAGAGTGTCTCGACTACAGTATCAGAAAGACCTTGAGCCTCTAGATTTTGCTGCTCAGTCTCCATGCCGTTAAGGCCAATGGGCCTGGATCTGGATGGACAAATGTTCCCTGAATCAGTAGGGGGCCTGACAGGGGAAGTTTCCACTGAGGCTCCACTGAGAGCTGCAGTAATTGTGGGAACCAAGGGCGCCTGGGCCATGCTGGGACTACGCAGATCACCTCTGCCCTGTCTGATCTTCTCCACCACTCTGGAGATCAGAGGAAGATGAGGAAAGATATAGGCCAAAGTCTGGTCCCACTTCTGGCAGAAAGCATCCAATGCCCCATGCTGCTGGATCCGGTTCCCTCGAATAAAACCTCCTGCATTTCATGTTTTTTTGAGGTGGCCATGAGGTCCACCGAAGGGCATCCCCACATCTGAATTAGTCTGCTGAAAACTTGCAGATGAAGGCCCCACTCATGCCTTAGAAGACTGTGCCTGCTGAGGAAATCCGTTTGTTTTCTCTGCTGGGAATGTAGACCACCGTGAGATCTGACAGAACCTCCTCTGCAAGGCAAAACAATGGTTCTATTTCTGCTAACAGGGCATTGCTTCTTGTGCCACCTTGTATCCTGATGTAGGCTACCGCAGTGGTGTTGTCCGAGCGTACCTTTAGCTTGCAGCCTTATAGCTGGTCGCAGAACGTCAGGCAAGCCTGCACTACTGGAAATACAGATAAATGGAGGGCACACCTTATTCAAAATATACAAAAGAAAACAATGTAGTGGGAGGTGCAAAATAACCTTTAGGTCACCCCTACAGAGCAACCAAATATAGTACATACAAAAAATCAGGTCTGCACACTCAAACACGAATCTTTAGACTCAGGTGGTAAGATTGAAATATGTTTTACTAGTTAAAAAGAACAAGCAAACAAAAAGCATAATGTTTAACAAAAACAAAAAACATTTCCCATGATGCTAATATACATACCACCCTTAAGGTGCAAGCAAGGCAGAAAAGAAGACTACAAGGAGCGAATACACCTGCCAAAATGAGAATAACCCCAACGTTTCGGCAAATAGCCTTTGTCAAGGGGATTCTGATGTGTAAGGGGATTAGCAATGAAATAAATACCCTCTTCAATAATGCGTTCACTTCTGTTTTCGCCTGCCTGCACTACTGCTCTGATCTCCAGTATGTTTGATGATACTGCAGAGGCTGGCTTGGGCCAGCGACCTTGAGCTGTTTGCCCCCTGAACTTTGCTCCCAACCTAGTCCAGAGGCATCCATTGTCAATATGGACCATGGAATAGGGAACAGATTTGAACCCTTTGCAATGCTTAAAGGATTGGTCCACCGATCCAAGGACCAGCGTAGATATGGTGATACTAAGATGTTCTGGTTCAGATTTAGCCCATCCTAGTTGCAAAGGAATATCACTTGAACTGCTCTCATTCTCCAGTGTGCCCTCGGTAACAGGTGATGGCTGAGAACATCATCCCCAACATGCTCAAGATCTTTGAAGCCGGGAAATAGGAGAATGAAATTACTTCCTGGATTGCCTTTCTCTGGGGAAGAGATTGGCTTTTGCCCCCTGAGGCTTTAGAAATTAATTCCTCCATCCTTTTCCCAAAGAGGAGGCGGCCCTGGAAAGGAAGAGTACAGAGAGCTATTTTAGAGACTGCATCTGCATCCCATGATCTGAGCCAGAGGGCTCTCCTAGCGGATACTGAAAGAGCCATGGACCTGGAAGCTAGTCTGACCAGGTCAACCATGGTGCTGGTCAAGAAGGAAGCTCCGAGCTTCAGTTCCATCATACCTTCCAGTATATCCTTCTTTTCTTTGCCCTCCTGAAGAGCCTGTTCTATGCAGGATAGCCAGGTCTCCATGGCCTTAGAAACTGAAAGACCAGCTACTGCTGGCTTGATTGTTTCGCTCACATTTAAGAAAGCTCTTTTCAAGTCTGTTTCCATCCGCTTGTCCATTGAGTCTCTCAGTGAAGCTTGATCATCAACTGGTAAAAGTGTACTTCTAGATAGATTCAGGATTATGGCATGCAACCCTGGGCCTGAACAAAAGTCTTTAATATCCTCTTCTCTGAAAGGTTACAATTTACTGAATCTCTGCTGAGTTGTGCTTCTCTTTGAAGGTATCTCCTACTCAGATTTAACCAGTTCTGACACTTCCTGATGAAAAGGGATGAAGAGGGTAAGAAGGATGTGGTTGGATCTCCTTCGTCCCTTAGATTGAGTGCTTGCCTTACTGCTTTAACCAAGGGGGAGACTAGTGTGAAGTCAAAAGAAGACAGCTCCTCGTCCGAGTCCTCTTCTGAGGAGGACTTGCTGATATCAATTCTCTCCTCTGAGTCCTGAGGGGAACCCTCCCGGCTCTTCCTCTTAGCTACGGAGATTGCGCCCAACTCCTGGGCCACAACTTATTTTACCCAAGCTCTTAGGTCCGGGGTAGGACCAGCTGAGGCGCCTGCAACTTCCGATAGACAGGACTGGCATAGTCTTCTGCTAGGCAGGGCCTGCCCTGTACAGCCTAGGCATGCTGCTGGAGCTGCTTCTGGCATGCTGGAGGGATCAGATGCCTCCTTCCGCTTAGTGGCAGTATTCATGGCACTAAGAGGAAAACAAAACACTTGGGTTAGGAATATGTGTTAGAGTCCACAGGCAGACCGCCAATAAAATCGTGTTTACCTCTACAGGGGAACTAGACTTCTGGGAGGATGCGGCTAGGACGATCAGGAAATAGGCCTGGAAAAAATGAGGCGTTAGGTGCTGAAACCTAGTGGACCTCAAGCCTCCCTAATGTCCCACTGAGCTTACCGGCTTTTGGAAAACTAAACGAACATAGACGGCACGGCACAGCAACACGCCGACGCTCACTGACAGGAAGCGGCGCAGCGGAAGTGACACGATCGCTAAAAGCTGTGTAGTTGCAATGTCATCAGCTTCGATAAAAATCTTCAGCATCCTCTCTACCCGCTTCTGAAAAATTAAGGAGCTCCATAATGATGCAACGGCTCAGGGCGCCGGACGCTTTTTTTATTCAAATTAACTTAAGCGCAAGAGTGCTAGCGAAGTTTTGCTAGGCAGAAATGAACACTAGCGAGACGCAACTTTGCATTTTAGTGAATTAATGCAGTGGTAACGGATTTGTGCCTGACGAAGTGATGCTGAGTGTGGCGAAGCGTTCTCTGTCAAAAATTCACCCTTTATTGAATTTGCCCCCTTGTGTTGTGGGTGTTATACATGGAATTGGCACTGTGTTTATCCTGCCATGTGTTCTGGGTATTATACATGGAATTGGCACTGTATTTATCCTGCCGTGTGTTCTGGGGTATTATACATGGAATTGGCACTGTATTTATCCTGCCATATTTTCTGGGTATTATACTAAATATTGTCACAGGAAGGGGCAGATTTATCAAGGGTCGAAAGTAAATTTTCAAAGTAAAAAACCTCAAATTTAAGTAATTTGTGGGTACTTCGACCATCGATTAGGCCAAATTCGACTTTGACTTTGGTTCGAATTGAAAAAACATTGAATATTTGACCACTCGAAAATCGAAGTACTGTCTCTTTAAAAAACTTCGACTTTGACACTTCGCCACCTTAAACCTGCTGAATTGCTGTTTAGCCTATGGGGGACCTCCTCGAACCTATCTGAGGCTTTTAGGCAAGTTTTGAGCCAAAGTTTTTTTTTTGTAAAATCCTTCGAACCGTTCGATTCGAAGGATGAAATTGTTCAATCGTATGCTTTTACTTCAAATTCAATGGTCGAATTTCGAAGTTTTTTTACTTCAAAATGTGATCCTTGATAAATATGCCCTTAAATGTCTTGTGGTGTTTTCTGGGTTATTATATCATGGGAACTGACCCTGTATTTATCCATCTGTCTGTTCCGGGGTATTATACATGGAATCAGCATGGAATTTATGCAGTCGTGTTCTGGGATATTATACATGGAATTGGCACTGTATTATGCTGCCATTTGTTCTGGGGTATTATATATGGAATTAGTGTGGCACTTATCCTGTCATGTATTCTGGAGTATTCTATTTGGAATTGACACTCTATTTATCCTGCCATATATACTGAGGTCCTGGGGCCTCCCAAAACACAAAAATCACTCTCTGACTATGGCTATGATTATTTAGATTGTACCTTCTTTCTCTAATGTCTCAAACATGTTTCACTAAATCTAAGTATGTCTGTATTTATTTATTGCATCATGTGCACCTGCACAGCATTGTATACAAGTAGCTTTATATAAATACACTCATGAATTCTTCTTGTCCTATATGTCAATGTAATAAAAGAAAACCACTAATGAGAATGACCTCTTTTTATTTTAGTACCCCCTAAGTGAGATTAAGATTTCATCTAGCAAACATTTGAATACCCTGCACAATTTTGTTAAAATAATGCTATTTTAAAAAAATACCTTGAATGCAGAACATTAGCATATACTATTATTAAATGCATCTTGAGGAATTCACTGAAGGCATATGTGGTTTGCATACCTTCCCTCGAGGTTATACTTAGACATGTGTGATGAACACTTACAATTCAACATTTCTAATCAAAGGATGAAAGAAGCATATTAGAACTCAGATCTGCTTCCCTGAAATATAATTTAATCCTTTTATACATGTTTGTCATGTGACAAGTGGATGATGCTTTAAATCTTCTATTTATAAGAAATCTTTCACTATAGATAACTATAATTAGTTTCTTTTTCTAAATACCTAATTAAATATTACATTTGTGTAAACAATACAGAAATGACATAGAAAATATTAGCTTTCTACTTTATTCTACATTACTCCTCTGATTTAACTGTGACTATATCTCACTCCATTCCTCACTCAATGGAAGGCTCCACCACTACGTCAGACATTATTTTCGTGATTCATTTTTTTGGATCAGGGCAGTTAGTAAATGATGCTCCAGTGGAGAAATAAGAAAAATTTGTAAGTCCTTGGTGCCACCTGGCAATGTATGGACTCAAGAGTATAGACTTAGGGATAGAGGTCTAGCCCTAAGTCCGCTTGAATTTAGTTCCACTTGGAAGACCATGAGTACTATTGTGTGCCATTGAAAAATAGTAATTGCTGATCATCTTTACTATATCATGTGCAATATTCTTCCAAAGAGACTGGTCCTATCTTAAATAAGAAAGGTTTTCATCCAAAATGGTCTAAGAGCACCACAAATGACATTTGATCTTGTATATCTCCATCTAAGTACTAAAACCATTGCTTTCTAAACATATTAGCTATCTGCAGTCCTGTCCATGATTGTGCACACATTTGCTATTTCTTATATTTGTGCCCTGCAAATTTATTTTAAAACAATGATGCCATTTACAGAGGTCTATGAATGATCTTGGGCAGTGGCAAATAAAGCCTCCTGTAGGCTGCTAGTCCACACAGAGTCTACCAAATAGCCAATCACAGCATCCCATGAACTTTCTTTATGCTTGTGTTGCTCCTCAAGTCTTACATAGTTACATAGTTAAGTCGAGTTGAAAAAAGACAAAGCCCATCAAGTTCAATCCCTCCAAATGCAACGCAGCATCCATACACACACCCCTCCCTACTTTCACATAAATTCTATATACCCATATCTATTCTAACTATAGAGCTTAGTATCACAATAGCCTTTGATATTATGTCTGTCCATGAAATCATCCAAGCCATTCTTATAGTCATTAACTGAATCAGCATCACAACATCACCCGGCAGTGCATTCCACAACCTCACTGTCCTCACTGTGAAGAACCACCTAAGCTGCTTCAGATAAAAGTTATTTTCTTCTAGTCTGCTATCTGGCTTCAATGTCCTCTAATGTACTTGTAAAGAGTAATCATGTCCCCTAACAAGCACCTTTCTTCCAGAGAAAACCACCCCAGCCTTGACAGTCTACCCTCATAATTTGAGTCTTCCATCCCTCTAACCAGGGTAGTCTTTGCATTCTCTTCAGCTCATTTATATCTCTCTTAAGGACTGGAGTCCAAAACTGCACTGCATACTCCAGGTGTGGAGGCATAATTATGTTTTCATCCCTTGAGTTACTGCCCTTTTTTATGTGAGACAAAACTTTATTTGCTTAAGTGGCCATATAATGACACTGGCCAGAATTAGACAACTTGTTATCTACAAAAAAACCAAGATCCTTCTCAGTTAAGGAAACTCCCAACACACTGGCATTTAGTGTATAACTTGCATTTATATTATTTCTGCCAAAGTGCATAACCTGCATTTATCAACATTGAACCTCATTTTCCAGTTTGCTGCCCAGTTTTCCAGTTTAGACAAATCACTGTGCAAAGTGGCAGCATCCTGCATGGAACCTATAGTTCTGCACAATTTTGTAAATAGAAACAAGGGGCCTAGTACAGAGCCCTGTGGTACTCCACTGACAACACTAGTCCAATTAGAAAATATTATTAATACTCATTGTAGTCTATCTTTTAGCCAGTTCTCTATCCAGGTACACATACTGTGTTTCAGGCCAACATTCCTTAATTTAACTAGTAACCTTCTGTGTGGCACTGTATCAAATGCTTTAGCTAAGTAAATCACATCCACTGCCATACCAGAATCAAGGTCTCTACTTACCTTCTCATAAAAAGAAATTAAGTTAGCCTTAATACACATAAAACCATGCTGGCACAATGATTTGCTATGAAGTGCAGTATCTTATCCTTTATTAACCCTTCTTTTTTTACATTTGAATGTGGCTCAGGTGTAAGAAAAAGGTTGGGGCTGACTTGGGGCTGGTGGGGATCATATAAATCTATTGGATGGCCACGACAGTTTTGATAAACAAATCTGCAGTTTAAATAAAAGACCTCATGGACACATACATGTAAATGTGTGTTAATTATATGCCAAAGCAAAAGCATGGCAATGGCACATTGTATTTAAATGCATACAAAACCTTTAAAGTAATTATGTTACTGGCCCTTTAACTGTATTTCTAAAGCTGAATCTAAATGCGCCTTTTGGAAAATAGTTTGTTATTATGATTAATGGGAAAGCATATCATTTTCCAAGGGTTATTTGACTTCTCTCTAAAACCTCATGCATCAATGCAACATCTTGATTAGATCAGACGTGATTCTATCCATTGGCTCAGGGCAGTCGTTGGCTTGTGTCAATAATCTTAAAAGACCAAACTATCTAAAATCATTAGGCCACTGGAATGGAATTAAACGATCAGAGATGCAACCTGATGTCTTACTCAATGTTCCTTTCTTTATTCCATAACTCTTACAGTCAATTTGAATGTCAGCGTCTGCAAATAAAAATAAGAAAGAATGCTGTGAACCAAAACACTGAAATCTGTTCAAGCAACAGTTAACAGCAGAATTACTTTGGTTAATGTCCTGAGAACATAGCAAGCAAGCAGCTGTACAACATTTGTAATTATTGTAAAGCATGCTATTAAGTCGCAGGATTCAAATGAAGTTTAATTATGGTTTATTATAAATAAGTTAAATAAAATTGTCCAGTTTGAATTTTGCCATTTTACAGGGCATGGTAAAAAAAATATTACCGATTGCAAATACAAACTTGAACACACTTTCGGGCACAGTGGACACCTGAGGATCTCCATTTGGTGGAAAAAAATAAAGTGAACTGATTGACTTTGAGTGACCTTTATTGATTATTTTACTGGTAGCCTAATAGGCAAGTTGTCTCCTATATTAGAGCGTATTCCTTGAATAAACATGACCAGGAAAACACATATACTAAGTAACTAAAATCAGTATAAACAACTGGATGTATTCTGCTAATTCCTCTCACAATTTGTCTATGGGCTTAATTTTGTCCTCCAAATTTTTAAATGTATTTGCTTTAAAAAGGATTTTCTTTTTCTCTATATTAATAAAATAGTAGCTTGTACTTGGTCCAAACTAAGCTGTAGTTAATCCTAACTGGAAACAAAACCAGCCTATTGGGTTTATTCAATGTTTACATGATTTTCTGGTAGACTTAGAGGAAGATTTATTAAGGTGCAAATGGTGAACATAAAAATGTGTATTTATTAGTAAAAACGACAAAAACGCTAATACAAAATGTTGGCAATTAACCTCTAAAAACCTTGACAACTTTAGCAAGTGACCTCTAAAAAATGACTTTTTAGAGTTTTTTTCAGAGTTTTTTATTGATACTTTTAAAATTTGGATCTTAAATAAATTACATTGCATTCATAGTTTTATAAAAAATGAGTTTATTTGTGGTTTCAAAAAACCTCTAAATTCACTAAAATGAGAATGTTGATAAATGGACCTCTTTAACAAAAACTTACCCTGGTGGTCTAGTGGGTTGGCGGGGACGCCCGCCGCGCCTCCGGCGTGGACGCCCGCTGCGTGTGTTGCCTCCTTGATGTTTGCGCTCCCAATGCCTTAGGGCGCGTTCGGCACACACTTCTGCCTTTTCCCTGCGCATTGGCACTGGCATAATTACATCAGCGCGCAATGGAGCAAAATTTGAATGTATTTAAAGGGACTTTGGCAATGAGTTGATTTTAGGTTCATTTTCTGTGAAGTTCCTGGTGCTATTGCTAACTATTCTGATTATCTGATTCCTGTTTTGACCATTGCCTGCCTGACTACTCTACTTTCTGTGATTCTGACCCTTGCTTGTTATCCAACTATTCCGAACTCTGTTATCTGACTCGTGCCTGTCTGAACATTCTGATTGATTCTCCGGTTTTGACCCTTGCCTGCCTGACTTCGCTTGAATTCTGCCCGCACCGCCTGTTTGACTACGCTCAAAAGACTTTGTTTTACGTTTGTGTATCTCTGCTCGTCCAGAACCCTCGCTTGGCTCCTCTATTATTAAGACCTGGCGGCATCCTATTAGCCAAGGGCTCCTCCCAAGGTGAAAGGCAGAAGCAAGAGCCGAGGACAGGGAGCCTATCATTGGTTCTGGATTCTGGGTGCCGATGGTGACAGTATAACGGGCCCAAGATGGACGCCGAAGGTCATGCTACTGCTGCTCCTCCCACCACTGAAGAGCTCCTCACCACTCTTCTACAGCACTTGGAAGATCAAGAGCGTAAATAAGATTATTTGGTCCAAGGTCTGCACAACCTGTCCCGCAGATTGGATGCTACGCAACAGATGCCGAGCCCTGTAGTTCATCCTCCTGTTGCCATCCACAGTGAGTTCATCCACAGTGATAGGTAATGGCGGTAAATTCCATGAACCCAAAATCTCCTTCCCCGAAAAATTTAGGGGAAGAAAAAGTGAGGTTTGTTATGACCTTATTACAAGGCGACCCACAAATATGGGCGCTAAGGTTACCCACCTCTAATCCTGCCATTTCTCCCTTGAAACATTCTTTAATTGTATGGCAATTCTTTACGATGACCCGGATCGTGCTTCTTCTGCTGATACCACGATTCGTAAGTTACACCAGGAGAAAAGGGCAGTAGAGGAATATTGCACTGAGTTCCGCCGGTGGTCTGTAGAGACTGGTTGGAACGACATGGCCCTTCGTAGCCAATTTCGGTTAGGGCTTTCTGAAGCTGTAAAGGACAGCCTGGTTAATTACCCTCTATCTGCTACTCTGGATGATCTAATGTGTCTAGACATCCAGGTTGATAGAAGACAAAGGGAGAGGGCTGAAAAGGGTACTTATTTCCTTACGGGTTATTCTAGTGTTAAGTCTTCTAACCCCCCATGCAATTGGGTATCACTCATCTCACTCCTGAGGAAAAGGCCCACAGGAGATCTCAGGGTCTGTGTATTTACTGTGGGGAAAAGGGTCATTTTCTCAATCAGTGTCCTAAGAGGCCGGGAAACTTCAAAGTTTCCCGGCCTGGAGAAGGGGAGCTCCCTTTGGGTCAAGTTTCCTCTCCCCAATTTTCCTCTAGGATCACGGTACCTGTTAAGTTATCCTGGACCATGGGTTCTGTCAAAATCTCTGCTTTTGTGGATTCTAGGGCGGCGGGGAATTTTTTGGATGCTGCCTTCGCAGTAAGGTATAATATTCCCGTAGTACTATAATATTCCCGTAGTACACCTTATTCCTCCTATGAGAATTTTGCCTATTGACAAAAGCCCCTTTGGGTCAGGTTTGGTAACCGAGAAGACTGTGGCATTAACTTTGTGTACCAACAACACGCATTCGGAGGAGTTATCCTTCCACATTATCGAGGTTTCTTCTTCTTCTCCTTTAATTCTAGGGTTGCCATGGTTACAGGTGAACAATCCCCACATTGTATCTAGTATAGGTCAATCTAAAAACCACTGGACTTGCTGAGTAATCAATGAAGACGTTTCACTACTCATCCGAGCAGCTTCTTCAGTTCAACTGACTGGTGTGGGAAGTTCTCGGCATATAAACTCTTCCACTAATCCATTTACAATGGCACATTGTAACTCTTCAAAGAGGTGACATCTGAAGAAACTCACAGAGGTGTTGATTCTGTGTAGTTTTGATAGTATTATCCAATGTGTCATGCAACTCCTAGATACAGGTGTTACTTGTGAGAGTTGCATGAATGGATGTGTGAAGAGATGGTCTCTCCACCTTGACATGAATCGCCTCTTTCACGCCTCGTTCAAACCAGTGGTCTTCTTCAGGGATGTAGCGAACTGCCGATTTGGTGTTCGCGAACGCCGTTCGCGAACACCGGCAAAAAATGCGAACGTTCGCGGACAGTTCGCGAACTTCGAACACCCGCTAAAATCGTTCGATTCGAACGATCGAAGGATTTTAATCATTCGATCGAAGGATTTTCATTCGAATTGAACGATCGAAGCCATTCGATCGAATGCTTTTCATTCGATCGAATGCTTACAATCGTTCGAACGAATGGAAATCGTTCGATTTATAGCGGTCGAAGGAATTCGAATGGTCGAATGGTCGAACGATCGAACGCGAACTCAAAATGCGAACGTTCCCAAACGTTCGCGAACAATCGGTGGACGCGAACGGTCGAAGTTCGCGCGAACTAGTTCGCAGCAGAACAGTTCGCTACATCCCTAGTCTTCTTTATCCAAGATTTGGACCTTGCTATCTTCAAAGGAGTTTCCCTTGTCTTTTAAGTGTAGAAAGACAGCTGAGTTTTGCCCTGTAGAGTTCTCCCTCCTGTGCTGAGCCATTCGCTTGGAGAGCAGTTGTTTTGTCTCCCCGATGTACATATAGATCTGTGCACTCCTCGCTACACTGGACTCTGTATACCACATTGCTTTGTTTTTCTTTTGGTGTTTGATCCTTTGGGTGTACCAGTTTTTGTCTCAGTGTGTTGCTAGTTTTGAAAAACACAGGGACATGGTGTTTGCTGAAAATCCTCCTGAGTTTCTCTGACACTCCAGCTACATATGGGATGACTATGTTTCGCCTACTATGTGTCTCCAGCGGTTATTTCTATTGGTGTTCCTGTTGGACTTGGTTGCTGCTGTTTTGACAAATGCCCAGTCTGGGTAGCCACACGCTTTCAAAGCTCCTCTGAGATGTTTTTTGCTCTTTGTCTTTGGACTTTGTATCAGTTGCCACACATTCCGCCCGGTGGTGCAGGGTTCGAATGACACCCAGTTTGTGTTCCAGTGGATGGTGGGAATCAAACAACAGATATTGATCCGTATGAGTGGGTTTCCTGTATACTTCCGTCTTCAAGTTACCCCCCTCTTGGATACATATCAAACAGTCCAAAAAAGCAAGTTTGTTCTCATGGACATCTTCCCTTGTGAACTTGATGTTATTGTCCACTGAGTTAATGTGTTCTGTGAAGGCCGCCACTTCATTGGATCTGATTTTAACCCAAGTATCATCCACATACCTGAACCAGTGAGTCGGTGTAGTTCCCTGGAAAGTAATTAAGGCCCTCCTTTCCACTTCCTCCATGTACAAGTTTGCTACAATGGGAGAGACTGGAGAACCCATTGCACAGCCATGTTTCTGTCTATAAAAAAGGTTCTTGTACTTGAAGTATGTGGTGTTAAGGCACAAATCTAGCAACAAACAAACTTGGTTGGGACTGAGCTTCGTTCTGCTGCTGAGGGTGTTATCATGTTGCAGTCGATTTCTTACAGTCTCAATCGCCTCTGTAGTAGGTATACATGTGAACAAAGAAGTGACATCATATGATACCATTGTGTCTTCTGCCTCTAGTGTAACGCCGTGAATCTTGGTTGCAAACTCTTTGGCATTCTGGATATGATGCACTGTATTGCCTACCAACGGGGCTAAGATGTAAGCCAAGAATTTTGCAATGCTGTATGTCACTGAATTTTTGCTGCTGACAATGGGTCTTAGTGGGGCTCCTTCCTTGTGTATCTTGGGGAGTCCGTATAAGCATGGTGTGGCTTCCCTGGGATACAGACGGTGGTATAAAATTCGATCAATGGCTTTCTCCTTTTCAAGTTGCTGTAGGCAACCGATCACCTTTTTCTTGTAACCACTGGTTGGGTCTTTCCCTAAGGGTTCATATGTATTGCTATCACTGAGCAGAGTGGTTATATTGCAGTCATAGTCAGTTGTGTTGAGCACAACTGTGCATCTCCCTTTATCTGCTGGCAGGATAGTGATGTTCGGGTCCTTACTCAGAGAGCTGAGTGCTCTCCTCTCTTCTGTAGTAAGGTTAGAGGGAGGTGTTCTGGCACTTGACAAAGCAGCTGACACTTTTAGCCGGAGTTGTTCTGCTTCTTCATTTTTCAAGTTATTATTTTTTTTTGTAACTTAGATTTTTATTGGTTTTACAAAATCATAGTAAACAGTACAGCTTAACATTTCTGTGGTTCAGCAGAAATAATGGAGATAGATACAGGTACAAGCAAACAAGTATATGGAAGAGCACCAGGGGAGAAACGTAATACAGCACAGCAATTGGCAGAGCAGGCAGATGTGAGACAAGTAGCGAGTAAAGCTGATGTCCTAAACCTGGGGCAGATTGTATCCGAATAGGAAAAGACCTACTCTAAGGAAAATCAAATCAAAGAACGACCCACCAGGCCTCTCATGGCTCGGTGGCGGACGGGGGGTGGATTCCTTGCGACCCATTGGCAACTAAATCTCTCAAATCCCATACGTCCCAGATATTAATAAACCGATCCATAGTGTTAGACAACATGGCAATACCAGCTTCAAAGGTTCTGTTAGCATTAATTCTGGAAACTATCTCAGATAAAGTAGGTGGCATAGAGTCTTTCCAGTGTGAAGAAATAGCCAGACGGGTTGCGGTCAGTATTTGGTTCACCAAGGCTTGACCACAATTGCGAAGTCGTGGTATAGGTTTGCCCAGTAATAAGATAATAGGATCCATCGGAAATGGGCTATGGAAGATACGGCTCAAGAGCTGAGAGATTTCAGTCCACAGTGGCTGTATTACTGGGCAATCCCAAAAGATATGAAGCATAGTACCCCGAGACCCACAGTCAAGTTATTATTTTTGATAGCAGACTCTGTGGCTGTGATGAGTTCAACTACTGGTATGTGTTGTGGTGTCACTGCATAGTTTAACCCCTTGGCTAACACATCCTTTTCAGGCTGGGTTAGTACCCTATCTGATAGGTTCCTAACCCAAGTGTCTTTGGTGTTCTTTGGTGTCTCATCTTTCTGCCTCCAGGTTAGTTCTTCAGTCCTTTTCCAACTGCTGCTTCGTGACAGTAATGTGGTGAATTTGCTTATTTGTCGCTCCTTACTCTTAATGTGTTGGGCAATCTGTGCATGTTCAACGAACACAACCACCCTTTCCAGAGTTCCAGCAGCCAGATTCCATTTTAGATGTTCTACTTTCTGCTTAAGGGCATCAATGGTAAAGTTGATCTGTCTGACTCGTTCATTTAGTAGATGTTTTTGAGCTTTTTGTAAAATCTTGTTGGCTCTGTGACTTTTTTCTGTGGAACCCAGGTGCAGGCTACAAGGGGTGAGACCCTGACCCTGTCGGCATCTGAGATTAAAGCGTAGATGGTTTCGATAGTCTGCCACTTTTCTTGCTGTTCTTTCATATTCCCGAACCAGTTTTAGAGTATTCTCTCCAAAATGAATGGCAATATGACTATGAAGATTTTCATTCATCCAGGTCATAGTATATCTAGTATAGGTCAATCTAAAAACAACTGGACTTGCTGAGTAATCAATGAAGACGTTTCACTACTCATCCCACATTGATTGGGTATCTGGGGAGATAATTCAATGTGGTCTTAGGTGTAAAAGCTCCTGTCTAACCCTGCCTCAGTTGGTGGCAGTCACTTCTTTGGAGGGTTTACCCGCAGCTTATGCTAACTTTACTTATGTTTTTTATAAAAAAGCTGCTGAAACTTTACCTCCACATAGGCATTATGACTGCCCAATTGACCTCATCCCTGGGTCTACTCCCCCTAAAGGGAGAACATATCCTCTTTCTTTGCCAGAGGCTCAGGCAATGAAAGATTACATCAAGAAAACCTTGAGAGAGGTTTCATTAGGCCCTCTGATTCCCCCACAGGTGCTGGGTTCTTTTTCATGGGCAAGAAGGATGGAGGTCTTCGCCCATGCATTGATTATCAGGGTCCTAATAAAATAACAATCAAGAACCGCTACCCTCTTCCACTAATTTCTAAGTTATTTGATCAGGTTAAAAATGCTACCATCTATACTAAACTTGATCTTAGAGGTGCGTATAACCTCATTCGCATTAGGGAAGGGGATGAGTGGAACCACCAGGGATGGCCACTACAAATATTTAGTCATGCCATTTGATCTTTGCAATGCCCCCGCTGTGTTCCAGGAATTTGTCAATGACATCTTCCGGGACTTACGTGGGTTATTCGTAGTGGTATTTCTTGACGATATTTTAATTTTCTCTTCTAACTTGGTGACCATCAGAAACATGCCCGGGAGGTCTTACTCAGGTTAAGAAAGAATAATTTATTTGCTAAATTTGAGAAATGTACCTTGAGGTTTCTTCTATTCAATTTTTGGGGTTTAATATTTCTGGTAAGGGTCTAGAAATGGATCCCTGGAAGGTTAAGGCCGTATTGGACTGGGCTCAGCCTCTTTCTTTACGTGCAACCCAAAAGTTCTTAGGTTTTGCTAATTATTATCAATTCATTAAAACCTTTTCCTTGGTGGTGTCTCCAATTATGGATCTGACCAAAAAGGGTGCTGATCCAAGTATGTGGCCTCCCGAGGCTATTCACGCCATTTCTAAAGAAGGAGTTTGTTTCTGCTCCCATTCTTCATCACCCTGATACTACTCTTTCCTTTATTATAGAGGTTGATGCCTCAGAAGTCAAAGGCATCCGATAACCAACAAGGTGCATCCATGTGCATTCTTCGCTAAAAAAATTCTCTTCTGCTGAAGCCAATTATGACATTGGTAATAGAGAATTGTTGGCTATCAAATGGGTCTTTGGGGAATGGCGACACCTGTTGGAGGGGGCTAAACATACCATAACGGTTTTTATTGACCACCAAAACCTGTTATACATCGAATCTGCTAAACAGTTGAATCCTAGGCAGGCTAGATGGGCTTTATTTTTTACCCGGTTTAATTTTTCCCTCACACACAGGCCTGGTTCCAAAAATACTAAGGCAGATGCACTCTCTATGACAACCGCTATGTTTCCTAACTGGTGCCTCACTTTCTCCAAACAAATTTGTATTATCTACCAAGACAAGCCTCTTTTTATCACTTGAAACTTCTATTAAGTTTGTTAAGTATTTGTTGTATTGTTACCAAAAGTTGAATTGAGAAATTCAGCTGAATTACTTTCAAACTTCTCTTCTACTGATGAGAACTAATTGCTCTATTATTTTAAATAAGTGTAAACTAAATGTACCCATTTAGGAAATTATGAAAAGCTGCTGGTTAGGATTTTAAGAGCATCATGACAACATTTCATTGAGATAAATAACCTTGCTTAGTTTTGCACTTTTTTCCCTGCAATTTAGATATTACTTATAATTGCCTATTTTAAATTCTACTCTTCATGCCTATGTTTCAATTAGTCCTAATATTTAATTGACCAAGCAGAAGGAATTATGGTAAACAATCTATTCCCTTTTCTTTAATTTAATCCAGTTCAGAAATAAAACAATTAATTTTAAACCCTGTCCAAACTAATTGGACTAATTACAGTGGCAGGGTGTGTTTTACTAAAATAAAACATGTTCCTTTGAGTCCCAGCTTTTCAACACTTGAAGTAATGATCTGCATGTTTTAATCAAATGTGCAGAACAAAAAAATAAATAAAGGAATGTATCTTCATCATGGGCTTCAGACAGTTGTAAGTTAGGAATTCTTGAGAAACGTTATCTTTTTAGTGGTATAACCTATAGAATCACCTCCATATATATGATATTGTGTATTTGGAGGCCTATTTATAAACTTTCTCTATAATCACGAATGCCATGGAATTTATTAAAAGATCTGAATTTTAAAAATACAAATGAAAAAAAAAAGCACTGAACAAAAATATGAATACCTCTAAAACCTCTATAAATTTAAATTTCTTGGACAATTACTGCAAAAACAATTAGAAAAGAGAAAATTGTTTCATACCACAATTTTCTTTTCCTGGCCATCTTCCATAGTAGCATCTTAAAAACTTCGGGTATTCCTCCTCCAGCAGTGATGACAGAAGGAAAAAATGAACTGCCCACTATAAAGCCTCCTCCCTCTCCCTACTATGTGTCTAGTCCCAAGATTCTGGAATATAAAGCCCATCATTAATACAAGGGGTTGGGAAGATGCTACTGTGGGAGATGGCCATGAAAAGAAAATTACGATAAGTATGAAACAATTTTCTCTTTTCCTGGTCATCCCCCGTAGCAGTTTAAAACCTTCTGGTATTAAGCAATCTGATAGCAATTATAAAGAAATGGCATGAAGAACCTTTTGACTCAACTTCACTATGTTGTTTTCTGTATTCATGAGAGCACCTAGAAAAATCAAAGATTGAGATGGCACGAGATGGCTCTTCTTGTAGTTTATTAACCTACCTAATTCCTTGAGCTTGGATAACATCAAATCTCAGTTCTTTGCAGCTTGCTCCCTGGACCTGGCCACCAGTAGAAGATTGTCCAAGTAGTGAAAAATTTCTAGACCTGCTAGTCTGTGCCAAGCTATGGCCACCACTAAGATCTTGGATAAGGTCTTTGGAGAAGTTGATAGGCCAAATGGCAGATGGGTGAACTGAAGATGTTGAGTTTTCCAGGCAAATCTTAGGAAACACTGATGTTCTGGGCCACTGGTACATGCAAATATGCTTCCTTAAAATCTATGGAAATTAGGCAATCTCCACAATTGATTGTTGGTCTGATTGCATTTAAAGGCTCCATCTTATGTATTTGTTCAATTTTCTGAAGTCTAGAATAGGGAGCAGATCTCTCGTACTTTTCGTTACAAGAATAAAACCCATGGAGTCTTGAATAATTCCTGCTCAGGCCTCTCCGAACTGGTTGAGTCTGGCCCCTATCCTGGCAACCAGAGCAGGAACCATCTCATGCTGTTTTATTCTGAGCTTTGGGGATCTTGTGCCCCAGAATCTATGGGTCTGAAAAAGGCTAGATTGTCCAGACCGCCAACTTTGGGCTCGAAAGGAATCTCTTCCCCCTCTATACGACCTGCTTTCTTCTTTGTCTGTTAAATACTTTCTCTCTGACTGTGACCTTCTGAAAGTTTTTTTGAACCATTTATTCTGAGGAAGAAAAGTTGATTTTCCTCCAGTGATTTGGAGATTATGTCACCTAAAGACTTCCCAAACAGACTTCCACCTTCAAAAGGAAGTTTGCAGAGTGTATTTTTGGAGCCTGTATCAGCAAACCAACCTATGAGCCACTGAGCCCTCCTAGTGGACATTGAGAGTGCAGTGGTGCGAACCACAAGCTTCGTAGAATCTATTGCCGCTTCTAAGGAAAACCCTGCAGCTATTTTCAGATCCGAAAGTATTTCTCTCATGGATTCACGAGAAGCTCTTGAATCAATTGCAAGCTCCAAATTCTCCAACCATATAGTCATGGCTTTTGCCACTGAAATCTGGAAACCGATGGTCTTTATAATCCCCCAGTCGCTAGGAAAAGTCTTCTCAAATCAGTTTCCATTTTCTGGTCCATTGGATGCTTAAGGGAAGAAACATCACCAAACAATTGCTAAAGCTGTCTTTCTAGAGAGACAAGCTACTGGAGCATCCACTGCAGGAAGAGTGTCCCATCTTTGAGACACTACCTCTGGGAAAGGATAAATCTTTGCAAATTTAGAATCAGTAGGAACCTTTTTGGCTTTTTTTGCTTCTATCATCAACTTTATCTCTTCATGTAATGGAAAAGCCATCTTCTTTTTATTATTAATAAGAACTGATAAAGAGGAAGGAAGTTCTGAATCCTGCAGGGATTTAATTAGGGTAGATACCGATTCATGATCAAACCCATATGAGTCATCAACATCATCTACCAGAGCCTGCCTCACGTGCTTCCAAACTGCCTTAAAGAATGAGATGTTTTGCAGCGACTGCATCCTACAGTTTCTTAATCCTTCTAGTTCAGAAAATATTCATTCCAAGGCTCCTGTTGATAAAGATCCAGATGAAGAGGAATCCTCCTCTAAAGATATTTTAGCCTGGATTAAGCAGTCAGTAACTGAAGGAGTAAAGCAAGCTACAAATCCTAAGAGAACAAGAGCTACTACCAGTAGAGATTTTGAAGAAATGAGTTCTTCTTCATCAATTAAAAATGATATGCAAAACATCTCATTCTTTAAGGCAGTTTGGAAGCACGTGAGGCAGGCTCTGGTATCCGTTGCAGGATCAGGGTCTTCAGGAGTCAGTAACATGCTGACAATAAATTTAAATGTAAAGTCAAACCCTCTCCAATAAAAAATCTCACTCTCTATTTGGTCATAAAATAGTCACAGGGGTGGGTAAAACACCCGGCTGGCACAGGCAGTATGCACAATTCCCAGTGAGGCGCCGCGTCTGACACGGAGCCACTTCTGATGTCACTGCCTGTGCACGTCCCAGCCGTAGTGATTAGGCAACTAGAAAAACCACACTGTTTGAATAGAGGGACTACTAAAGTGTCCAATTCCCTGCCTACAAGGGGCCCATCACCGGGACACTCCTCAGAAGGCTGAACAGTGCGGCATCAGGCAGGATGAGAGAGAAGACGAGAAAACTCCCTGGCCGGTAAGAAAAACTTCAGCTGACAGAAGGAAAAAAAGACTCACAGCAGGGAGAGGGAGGAGGCTTTATAGTGGGCAATTAGTTTTTTCCTTCTGTCATCACTGCTGGAGGGGGGATAACCAAGATGCTATGGGGGATGGCCAGGAAACCCTCTTAAAGCCCATACTGATTAAAAAATCAGCACAACTCCCACTGACTTCTAACAACTTTTACCTGTTGAATTTTTGTATTAAGAGTTTTTCGTGGTATATTACACTTAGGAGGCCCTTTTATTAAACCTTGATTTTTTTTTCTAGTCCAGTTTTTTAGGGGGAAAACTTGAATTTTTCATAGAAAAAGAAAAACTCACATTTTTAGGGATTTATTATACCTCAAATCTGATAAAAATCCAAATCCATCTCAAACCTGTCAAGGGCATGTAGAAGTCCCTGAAGTTATTTCAAGACATTATCTATAAAGTTTTGGTCTTCATCCAATAAAGTCAAGTTTTTGCCGGGACAATTAGATTCTCAGAGCGTGAATTGTACGATCCTAATTTCACTTTGAATTTTACCAGAAAAGTTATTGATAAATGAGTTTGATTCTTAAGTCTTGATTCTTAAAACTTTGTTTTAAGTCAAAAATTTGATTAATCTGAGTTTTAGTAAATCAGCCCCTACATAAATCTAAAATTTTTGGAGTTTTAAAAAAAACATAGAAAAGCCAAGAATTTTTAGAGATTCGGGGAAAAGAATAAATTTCAATATTAGTAAATAGGCCCCTTAGGGGGTTATCTATCAAGGTCGAATGTTAGAGTTTTTTTTATACCTCAAATAAACTCGATTGAACTTGAAGGAACTCAAACTCGAATGGTATCTTATTTAAAAAAAACTTGAATGGCAATAAACCCAATTCTGTGAGTTTGAATTGCGAAAACCAATTTTCGGCGGGCAAAAAAAAACATCGAAATGCTCGAAATTATTGAGTTTTTGGACAAAACTTCATGTAGGCTACAAACAGTTACAAATAGTTCAGGGGACCTCTGCTATTGACTTCAACATGACCTCGACAGGTTTTAGATGTGTATTTTTGTATTACAGTATTTCCAGGGTTGGGGGTATAATAAATCTCGAAAAATTCAAGTTTTTTTTATTTAAATTAAAATTTATAAATTAACACATATATATATTTCACTTTCATGAAAAAGAAAATTTTCAAATTTAGAAACATAATGCATTCTATGCATCCTAACTATTTTTTTATGGGCTTTTAAGTTATAAATTAACCAAATTATTCAAAACCAAAATAATATTAAATTTTATAGTCGGCAAATGCAATTGAAGTGATCAGTTCAATACAGAATTCTAAGGTTACAATTACATATAAGATCTATTTAATTTATTTCTATTTTTTTTTAATTCCATTTGGCAAGTCAAAATAGGTGTCTTATCACACGATTCTGGAACATATGAAGTACATTTACATCTTTACAAATTTACATTTTTAATTAAAACCGCTGAATATGTCATTGTCCAGCATTTGTTAATTTTTTTTGGAGAAGGGAATATCTGGAGCACATATTAGATTAGCATACAAAAAGAGAGTCTAAGATCTCTAATTAAAGGGAAAAAAAACTGGAGATGGCGTATTTGTACTTACTGAAACTGTAAAGTAGAACATTTGCATTTTTATTAGACAGGCATATGAATTCCTAAAATTGTTACCTGGGAAATAAAAAGATATTGCTCATGCTGTTTTGATAATTTCTAGAAAGTAGTTTGTCATTATGAAACAATGGAAATAATAAATATACACACACTTCCTTAGAATTACATAATGCAAGATATCAAGATATCACATCTCAGTTTTCTTTCACTCCCTTAACCCCATTAACCCTTCCTGTAAATGTACTTAATCAATGATCAGAAAGTTAGGACAGTAAATCAGAGACAACCGAATGTGGTCCCTGTGGATGTAGTCAAAGTAGTACAGCATACCTTCAGGCAGAAATACCTCAAAAGTGGTCCGGATCCCACCCAGTGGAGTATTCAGGGAGAAAAACCTGACACCCTATTCAACCGTGGTCTCTTCACTGTAGGCAATCCTATAGCCTAGGAAAGCTACTCCCTACTACAATCCTTGATGGAGCACAAGCTGCCATACTATTAAAGATGTTATCCTATCTCTAACTAAGCTTCATTCATGCGGTCCCCACTCCCCGACTTATCTCTAGAGGCACTGGTCCCTCTAGGGCTGAATTGGCTTTACTGGGCCTTGATCTACCCAGGCTCAGTGGGAACATACAGATGAGTCAGCAACCAGAAGCCAAAGAGGAAGATCCACCCCCTAACCAAGCACTATATTAAAGTGTGACAGGAAGTGGTCATAAAGCCTCTTGGCCAATAACTGGAATATGCAAATAATAACTAGGTGAGTAGGCATCTGCCCATCAACTAGGGAAATATGGAAGGGTAGGGATTTAAAGCCACTAGCACATAATAAACCTATGGGTCCCAACATTAGTATAAGAGCCTGCTTCCTCTTGTGCCTGTACTCATTTAAAAAAAACAAAGTACAAAAAGTTGAACCAATTTTCACTTGCCAAGTCCTTCAGATTCTAAATCAGTACTTTTTTTGGGTTCTTTCCCCCTTGTGCACATGCTTCCTAAAATAGTAATGAAATAATATTGACCCCAAATTTTACCATAGTTCACCTTCAAGCTGAGCTTTCCCAGTAAGTGACAGCAGCACAGAGCATGTGCAGTGAATCAGCAGAAAAGAAGATGGGGAGCTACTGGGGCATATTTGGAGACACAGATCTTTACTGCTAAAGGGCTGTGGTTGTTTTGGGCTGGTACAGAAGCACAAAACATCATGTACAACATTTCTAGCTACTTCTTTACTTAAGCTTTAGTTCTACCTTAACCAAATAGCAGGTCACAACTTTATTTAAAAAGAGCAAGTTCTAATTTCAGACACTGTCCTTAAACTGTGCTTAAACATACCCAGATAGCATAGATAACACACTCTATTCTTCATAGGAGTTGATGCGTTAAAAAGTTATTTAAGGAAAAAAAACTACAGTCCTACCCATTTGGTGCCTTTTGGTCCCAGAAAAGAGCAAGTTCTAATGAGGAATTTCAGACACTGTTCTGGAAGAATCCAGACATTTACGTAGGAGATGATGCCTTTAAAAAGAGAACTTATTTAAGAAAAACAATTCTCAAAAGATACCCTTATGCGTTTTGTGCTTCATGGGTAGTGATGGCCGAATTTGTCCGATTCTGCTTCACTGAAAAATTTGTGAATTTTCTGCAAAATTTGCGAAATGGCGAAAAATTCACAAAACACATTGAAGTCAATGGGCGTCAAAATTACTTTGACGCTTCCATTTAGACGCCATTTATGCGCGCTCCTATTTTGTCGACATTCTTTAAAGTCAATGGGCATCTAAATACTTTTGACCAATTTTTTTGTGCACAACTATTTTGACACTTCTGTTTTTTCACTGACAAATTTTCACCGCAGTTTCACAGATTTATTCACCAGCGCAAATCTGAGCCTGGCGAATTTATTTGCAGATCACTACTCATGTGTATTTCCATAGTTTGGAGAACCACCATTTATAACCTCTAAATCAAAGTTAGGAATTTAGGATATTTATGTCTGGTGCAAGGTGCAGACTATGGGAAAAAGTTCTTACTGAATAAGCTCTGATCCCTTGAGAAAACTGTATAGGATTGTTTTGCCACCTACATCAAGTACAACATACTGCTCTATTATTACAGAGAAAAAAGAAATTATTACAAAAAATAAAATGATTTGCTTAAAATGGAGTCTATGGTAGATGTGATTTTTGTAATGACATTTTCTGGAGATGGAATTTTGAGATCCCATATCTGTGCCATATCAAATTGAATTACTTCGACTTCGAATATGGAAGTCAAAGTTTTTTATCATCAGATTTGGCCATTTATGTTCAAAGTAAAATCGTTCGATTGAACGATTAAATCCTTCGAATCGAAAGATTCGAAGGATTTCAGCAATCAAACGAACGATTTTTCTTCGACTTCAAAACACTTAGAAAACTGTTCTAGAAGGTCCCCATAGGCTAACATAGCACTTCGGCAGGTTTAATTTGGAAAAGTATTGAAGTCGAAGTTTTTTTAAAGAGACAGTACTTCGATTATCGAATGGTCGAATATTCTAAGTATTTTACCTCTAATTGAATTCAAAGTCAAAGTCCTAGTATCCTTTTCGATGGTCGAAGTATCCAAAAAATTACTTCGAATTTTGATTTTTTTTTACTTAGAAAATTCCCTCGAATTCACTTCAACCCTTGATAAATGTTCCCCTTCATGAGTGAACGTTTAACCATCCAATGACATCCGTATTTTAGTAAAGCATTAACAAAGTGATTCATTCCTTCTCTGCCAAACATTTCCCATTTATTTATTCTCTATAAAGGTCAGCAGCACTTTATGTAGATGTGTATATTTTTATTCCAACGTAATTCTGCTGCAACCCATAAAAGTTTTTATCATCTCGACGGCTATTGCTCTGATAGAGACATTTTGTAAACTGCTCATCCCCTGAGAAATCTGACTCTGCTTTTGCTGTGGATGGAAAGTTAAAGCGAGTAATAAGAAATGTCAGAGATGAAAGGGGTCCATTATCAAAAGTTCACCTGCCGGGGTGTTTATAGCCCTTAGTGGTAGTCGTTCAGATGCCGAGTGGTCGTATTGGTTTTGGGAAAAAAATGTAGATATTGTGCAGTTTTCAGTCCTCTCGTGAATTTATTTCTATGAGAAATTCTTTTAGAAGAGCATCATTAAATGCAGATTTACTGTCATTCCTGTCCATTTCCAAGATAACGATCTCATTTGGCAGTTTATTGCAAAGGAATGTCAATTTCAGCTGCAATTCCTTTATTTTACTTTTGAAGCAAATGAGGATGCGGGATGTTTACCCAAACCACACAGCAGGAATGGCACAAAGATTTTGTGGACATGTGCTGGTGCCGTCTTTTTAATTCAAATATTTTTGTGGATTTTCTATAAATCAAAGCACTAATGTTACATTTGCAAAGGGCCACATTATGAGATCCCATGGGAAGTGATAGTGCTCAGATGTAAAGGGACTGTGTGTCCAGCATTGGATTTGAGGGATGGAAGCCCACCAGGGCTTCCACCATAGGGGCCCTCATTTCTCCCCAAGACACCCCATCAACACCCCCTGTGTACCTATTCTCTTTCTGCAGTTGGGACCAGAGGGGTGGTCAGAGGCAGTGTGAGGTCTCAGGCAGGATCGTGTCTGAGTTGGTGGGGTCCACCGTGTTTTTACCTGGTGACCTGCTGGCCCAGTCCAAGCCTGTATGTGTCGGCAGCTGTGCAGGAGGATTTAATGAGATTATGCTAGAGATAACAGGAATGTATGTACAGGTGCACCGCTGAGGCGAGTTGAGAAACTCATCTCAGTCTGCAGTGCCCCCCTAGGTAACAGGGGCGGCAAAAATGCCGCTCCTGGTACTTTAAGAGCCGAATTTCCAGCCTTCACATCGGAAATTTGGCTCTTCTAGCACAGAGAGTGCAATTATGCTCTCTGCACTAGCGTTCTGGCCCTCTCCGCAGCCCTCGTGGACACCCTCAGGACCCCCTCGGGCAAAAAAAGTTGAGCGCACTGGGCGGCAGCAACAGCAAGCTGCCTCAGGCGCTGGAGGGGCCTGGATCGCCCCTGTGTATGTACTGCATGGCACTGTCACAATCACAACAAAAAGAAAGATTTGCATGAAAAGGAAGATACGCATTGGGGGTCATTTATAAAGTTCGCGCAGCGCATATTTTTTCGCAAATGGTTGTATTACCCATGTTTTCATCCTGAACACTAATATATTGCACTGCTCTGGCCGTCTTTCCGGTTTTTGCAAATTCCCATTGTGAATAAATTTTTGCAAATGGCGCGCAAATGAGACGGGAGTTTGCGTGAGCGCACCCAGTGTGCGAGGTTGCTGTGCGCGAAAATAGCGCTGACAGTAACTTAAATTCACACTTTGCGAAACTGTTTTGCAAATATTTTCTCCACCACCAAAGTTGTGGAATTCAGTTGCAGAGTGTGCGCATAAATATTCGCAATTTGCGATTTTTGACATATTTAACAAGCTCTTTTAGACATTTGCATTGTGAAAAAAAATTCGCAATTCTGTTTGCACCACACTTATTTAGCTTTATAAATATAACCATGCGCAGGGCAAATATATTCACTTTGTGAACCAATCTGCCTTGTGCGAAGTGTATGAATGACCCCCATTGTTTATATAGGGATGTAAATTATTCTTATTTTCCTCTGATCACACAGTAAAACATGCTTGCATGGCTTATTTATAATGATAGTTGTATTTTTCCCATTTCGCTTAAGCAAGAATTTCGTGAATTTCCCACGAAATTCGCAAAACTGGCGAAAAATTTGTGAAACAGCGATTTTGACCCCAGCAACAAGTCATACGTCAATGTCCATCCGTTTATCATCACTGGGCTCTAATTTGGCACACTCGTCGGAATCGTCGCCGGCAGCAAAAAAACTTTGGCCGGCAGCGAAAAAACTTTGATGCCTGCTTCGAAACCGTTCGTCCAACAAATTTTCAGGACTCCCTAAGAAGTGGGGAATATTGATCCAAGAGTCCTCTATATTAATGTTAAGGTGAACTGACCCTTTCAATGTTTTTTAAGTAAATACGGCTGTTGAAAAGTGATGGGCGAATTTATTTGCCATGCACGAATTCGAGGCGAATTTTCCCGTTTCACCGCCGGAGAATAAATTAACGAATTTAACTTTTGATGCCAGCGAATTGTTGCCGTCGTCAAAATCGCTGTTTCTCGCAAATTTTTCGCCAGTTTCACAAATTTTGTGGGAAATTCACAAAATTCATGGCGAAGCGAAACAGGACATATTCGCCCATCACTACTGTTGAACTGACTCGTTAATATTTCTTTAGGAAACCATGAAGCAATTTCCTCAGCCTCATTTTAAAAATAAATAATACGCTGCAAAAATATAACCGACATCCCAATTTAAATCTCTGGAGGCGCGCCTTCTCGGAATGATCAGGAATGCCCAATATTTTGGAAGGTCTCCAGAAACATCAATAGGAAATGTTTGTGCCGCCCATATTTCATGTGTTTGGGGAGGATTTGCTAAGCCTCTAACATAACTGTCGCCACATTGTAGACATGACAAAACTGTCAGAACGTTTGATCCACAATGTGACGGAACGATAAACTTTTGTGGGTTCATCTCAGTCAAGTTTTTTTTTTTTTCATCATGGAGGGAACGCCTTTTGTTTGTTATGAATAGCCCCGTGCTAATTGCTTTCTCGCAAGCTGCTTCTGTTGATAAGCTCATTTTAATTTTATAATGCAGATGTGCATTGCCTGCCCCATAATAACCCGTCTTAAAAGTGTTGGAGGGATGCCAGTCACTAATTGTTCATCCGTAAGCTGCTGGCTCACTTCTAATTATTGTCATTCCAGGAAATCTGGCTCCGGCACTTCATTTTACTTGTTGCACTCGCAGAGATACATTCAAATGTTTCTGTTTGTTTTCAATGACTTTGACTCTTGATTTCTATAACAAAGTAGTTAAATTATCACACCGTTTAACTATTTTAATTGTTCCTCGCTACTTTTTCATGAGCAGGTAATTAAGTGACCTACATCTCGGTGAATGAAATGTCATGGCTCAAGGCTAAAGACCCCAGGGGAAGGAGTTTATACACCTGTTTAAGGTGTCAGCACAGTTGAGCACTAGTGATGGGCGAATTTATTATTAATTATTAATTTGAGGCAAATTCCCGCGATTCGCCGGCGGCGAATAAAGTTGTGTAAATTCGCCGATGTAAAAAAAAAATGGACACCGGTGTCTGTTTTTTTGTACGCTGGCGCAATTTGGCAAAAAACGGACACCAGCGTCAAAAACAGACGCCGGCGTCAAGAACAGATGCCGGCGTCAAAAACGAGATGCAAATTTTTCGCCGTTTCAAAGGAAATTCGCTAATTTTTCAGCGAAGCAAAGCTCGCCCATCACTATTGAGCACATCCTCTAGCTGTGTGTTTAGGGAATTTCAGGGATATAGATTACATAACCAGGCAAATAGATAGCTTTGGGTGCAATTAGAAATAAACAGTCATTAGGGTACTGCTATAGTTCATTCCATTGTATGTTCTGAATATATCTGTCACGTCCTGCCAGGATTTGAATTGGTGATCAGTTGTCTGGTACTCAGCCTTCATGCCATTGCGCTGAACAGGCAGGTGGCCTCTTGGGATAAGCTTTGGCCTTTCGTTTCCAGGTAGGCATAGTGAATTCACCTGTGGTCAATTTTGCCATCAGTGTGGCTATAAAAAAACCCTGCTCTACAGTCAAACATTGCCCATTGTAGGTCAAGTTTGAGTGTTCCTAAGTGCTGAGGTCCTGCTCCTGATTCCTGCTCCTTGTGTTTTTCTGGTTCTGATCCCGGCCAGTTTCTGACCTAGCATTTGTCTCATTGTTGTGATACTGACCTGGCCTGCCGACTACGATTATCCATTCTCTGCTGTATGTTTGACTCCCTTGCTTGCCCCTGTGAGAGTTACTGGATTCTCGTGAGTTAAGACCTGGAGGCACCTGAGTAGCTAAGGGCTAGGCCCAAGGACAAAGGTGGTTGTTATAGGCAGAAGAGCATGTTTAGATAGGAATCCAGTGACTCCCCCTGGGGTTTGGGTTTACCATTAATGATGGGCGAACAAATTCACCAGGCACGAATTTGCAGCAAATTTCTGCTGCAGAATAGTCGCGCGCATAAAAATCGTCTTGCGTCAAAATTATTTGGATGCCCATTGACTTTAATACATTTGGACAAAATAGGCGCACGTATAAAAACTGTCGCAGGCATCAAAATTGACATGTGTCAAAATTATTTTGACTCCCATTGACTTCAATATATTTTGCAAATTTTTCACCATTTCACAGTAAATTCGGGAATTTTTTTGTCGAAGCGAAACAGGATAAATTTGCCCATCGCTATTTACCATATGTTAACCTATCAGACCTGTGAACTTTTGATTATAATCACATCCATTTTTAAAAGGCATTGGTCAGAAAACATAATTTTCAAGAAGAGGAAAGCAGTATCACAAGAATTTTCCTCTGCTCGCGAATTTAATTTTCTGACAACTGTGGCCGATCAGCAGAACGGCGGTGCTGTTGCTTCAAATTCATTTTATTAGCAGTGTTGAAGCTAGAAAACAAGTCCTTTCTATAAACTGAAAAAGTGCTCAGAAGAGCACTTTAGGAAATGTTCCTTTACTTGTTTTGAGGGTTTACATTTCTTTTGAAGACATTTCTATGTGTGTGTGATCCCCCCCAACAAACCTGCCCAACCAGAGAATATGTCCTGTATATTTCAATAAAGCTAAAAACTTTTATACTGCATAATAAAAGTAGGGATGCACTGAATCCGCTATTTTGGATTCGGCCAAACCCCTGACTCCTTTGTACCGAACCGAATACCGAACCGAATCCGAACCCTAATTTGTATATGCAAATTAGGGGTTGGAAGGGGAAAACATTCTTTACTTCCTTGTTTTCTGACAAAAAGTCACACGATTTCCCTCCCTGCCCCTAATTTGCATATGCAAATTAGGATTTGGATTCAGTTCGGCTGGGCAGAAGGATTCGGCCGAATCAGAATCCTGCTAAAAAAAAGGCAGAATCCTGGCCGAATCCCGAACCGAATCCTGGATTCGGTGCATCCCTAAATAAAAGTAACATTCTTATTTCCCAATATAGCCACTACAAAAATATACTATTCTATAGCATCAGTTTGAGTGTGACTGTTCCCTGGTTAATTCCATATTAAACATTTTGCTGTATAATGTAAAATGCTAAACAGTGATGGATGAAGAATTGCGGTGAATTTCTGCGTTTCGACCCCAACGAATAATTTCGCAAAACTCCTGAGAAAATTTGCTGGCGTCAAAACCGTTGTGCGTCAACACTATCCAGACGCCCATTGACTTTAACACTGGTGTCATATGATGCGGGTGTAAAGTTTCGCAAATTTTCGACAAATAGAAACGGGAGAAATTCGCCCATCACTAATGCTAAATATGATATCATCCTTCAAAATATCTTTTATTCAATTTTAGTTTCTTGAACAAGTCGTGTAGATGTGAAGTTTCAGTGGGTAATTACCTTTATCTATAAATTTCAGAAATATCCTAACATATATATATATATATATTTTTTTATTTCCTTTTGAGTTGTGCACTTGATCCCTGTCTATACTTAACATAACCTACATGCATTTATCCCTGAAGAGATAATAAGGATCCTCAAATCATTGCTATTATAGTTAATTATATCTTATTTATACACACCCTGGCGCTTGAAATCATGTGAGTAATGGAAGAGGCTTTGATGCGTTTGAGTAAGTTGACCTCAAGAGACCCAAGATCTACAGAAGAGAGGGAAAACTATTTGTCATGTCGAATACAATTGCATGGGCTAGAAATACTTGTGTATCTGCCTAGTGGGAAGAGCAAAGTTCTGCCTTGGAATCTTATTCCAACCCATATAAAGACTGTGGAAGTGATGAAATGGTAAGATTAAAAGTGGAGTCAAATAAAATAACAGATCAAAATCAACAAATATTAAATATCATTCTTTATTCTTAGAAATACAGTAAAGTCTTTGGTCACATACATAGTTATAACATTTATTTGGGTTGAAAAAGACAACTTTCTGTTTGAGTCAACCTTTCCATATGATTCCCCCAGTATCAATGTTAGAGTCCTGCTATGGACCTAGGTTCAATCCCAACTAGCACTAGTGGCATTACCACAAGAAATCCCACCCCCCGAAAAACAAAAACTTTAAGGGGGGGGGCAGTGTTAAGCCAGGTGTACCCTGCCCTTGAACCCTATCCACCCCCCTTGACTAGTTGACAGCTATGAATAAATGACTATTGGGGGATTCACACATAGGTTGCCTATAAGTAAGTGTCCAAATAGGCATACAACACTTTAGGCTGCCCTTTTCTATGTCCTAATAAAAAACTTTTTTCTTTTAACTACTTTTTCTTTGATTTTTAGGGGAACCTTATTCCACTCTTCTATCTTTTGAGTTTATACCATGCTGCACCCTTAGGTGCAAATTTACTAAGTGGCGAAGTGACTAACGCTGGCAAAAATTATAGACTTCGCTAGTGAAGCGGTACTTCGCTCCCTAATGCCAGGTGAATTTGCGCTCTGGCGAATGGACGTAACAACGCAAATTCACTAAGATGCAGATTTTACTGAACGTTACCTCTTGCGCCAGACTTGTCTTCTCCATCTCAGACCAGGTGACATGCAATAGAGTACATAGGAGTTCCTCAAAAAAATAGTTGAAAAGTCCCAAAAAAACTCTGGTGTCTTTTCCTTTTTTCAGGGTGATAGGCTGCAAAAGAGCGTAATTTTTTTTTCGGGGTACCCGGCTTCTTCCCTACATTTCCTAACATATGGAACATAAACTATACACTGGGCTCATGTGTAGGGTAATTTAACAACTCTATTTTCTTTTATTAAGGTTTCTCGGGCTTGTGTAATGTAATGTATTTGCTGCAACATATACGTCCATTCAACTTTAACATCCCACCGTATACAAATTAGGCAACGCTGACACAACTTTGATTTGCTTGGGGCAGTAACGCTAGCGCAACTTCGCCAGCGTATTCGAATTTTAGTGAATTAGCGTTGTCCTGGCGAATCGACGCCTGGCAAAGTCTTGCGCTGTGAGTGAATCCGTCGCTGGTGATTTTCGAAGGTTAGTAAATTTGCCCCTTAGACTGGGGTGAGCTGTGAGGTTTCTTTCCCCATGTCTATTTACCATTTTGGATTTACTTACTCATATGGTGTGGTGACTTTTTATTACTTCATTATTATTGACATTCTACACCTCTCATCTTTTGTTGTGTGTTAATCATTGATATTTCCTCCACAATTCCGAATAATTATAGGTTCATTGGCTTCTGATACAACTAGCCCTATTGTAGATTGTAAGCTCCACTGGAGCAGGGACTGATGGGAATGATGTATAATCTCTGTACACCGTTGCAGGATATGTCAGTGCTGGAAATAAAGAATAATAATATATGCACATTTATAAACATTCACTTACATACACAAAACCAGCTACAGAAAAACAACTGTAGCCCTTCATATTAGTGATGTGCGAGTTAGCCAGTTTTGGGCCAACACACAAATATATTTGCACCCTAACAGTGCCCCACTTTCCTATTCCTTTTGCATCTATTTATAGATGCGCACCGTCCTGCCCCACCCCCTCCATCACATCAGAGATTTGGGTGGGGCAGTGGGGGTATAACCCTAAGGGGCAGATTTACTAAGCTTGAGTGAATTTTTGAAGTTAAAAAAATTTGAATTTCGAAGTAATTTTTTGAATATTTCAACCATCGAATAGGATACTACGACTTCGAATTTACTTTGACTTCGATTCGAAGTAAAAATTTTCGAATATTCGACCATTCGATAGTCGAAGTACTGTCTCTTTAAAAATCCTTCGATTTCAATACATCGCCAAATTAAAGCTACCGAATTGCTATATTGGCCTATGGGGACCTTCCAGTGCATTTTTTAAAGTTTTTGGCATCGAATAAAAATCCTCGATCGATCGCTAAAAATCCTTCGATTCGAAGGATTTAATCATTCAATCGAACGATTTTTATTAGATCGATTGAATGCTATTTTATCGCTAAATCCTTCGAATTCGATATTCGAATAAGAAGGATTTCAATTCGATGGTCGAATTTCGAGGGTTTTAACCGCTCGAAATTCGTCCCTTGATAAATCTGCCCCTAAATGTGGAACTACAGGCTGGGTTGGGTGTGGGTCATCATGAGTCAAGAAATTCTTGAGCCGCACATCACTACTGCATATTACATCTTACTTTACATAACTCTTGAAACTTTTACAAATTGGCACATTAGTTGAAACATCAGACAGCAGTAGGAATGGCAGCAACCACTTTATTAATTGTACGAGTTGCCTTTAATAAAGCTCAGGAAGCATGCTCAGTAGGAGACTGGTAAGAAAAATATCAAGTATGTAGAAGTTTAAAGCAAAGGTCTTAGGACTCTTTTTGTTCTGGCACCACTTTGCACTCCAACATCCCAAGAGAAGACTTAAAGGTTACAGAAGTATTGAAACTACTGCTCCTGAGAAAAAATTAGAGGGTGAGAAATGAAATGTAGAAACATTTCCAGATATAAAAAGCAAATGAAAGATTAAAAAGTCAAGATTCTGGTGCATTATTTGGAATCAATTCAAAGTTGTTTGGAAAGTGAACTACCTTTTTAAGTTGGTCCACCTGGGATCAAATTTATATCTAAGGCATGTTCTTTTTTTGCCCGATTTGTAAGAGACAATAAAAGGCCAAAGGAATTTTGCTTTCCTGCATCTAAGTTATTTATGTTGCCATAGCAATGGCATTTAAACTCAAAGGGTAAACCTACACAACATATTATTACATATAAGAGTTAGGATAGACTACATAATAGTAAGTAAAGCCTGAATTTAGTTACAGTATTACAGCACATGTAGCATATGGCTGTCACAGGTAAGTGTGGAAGAGGTTGAGCATCAGGAGATGTTTAAACACATAAAAAAAAAAATATATACTGTATATGTTCCAGGAAACAGAATTTGTTTTATAGAGTCCATTTTATGGAGCAGAAGAGCATATAAATTAAAGACAAATAGCTAATTAAGCACATAAGGACATCATGGCCGGTGCTGATAGAGACAAGACAGAAAGAAGGTTGGGTAGTTTGGTGGCATGAATAGAAGGACAATTAGTGAAGCCATTCACAGCAGTTTGGGTACTGACTTATGAGTAATATACTGGACGAATGCTCAAAAGGGTAGGTTTGGTTCAAGAGAAATAGTACATGGGTCATTTTTTTTAAAAAAAATAAACTTGTTTTTCTTTGCTGAAAATGCCAAGTCAATGTACCTTTTCTAGCTGCAACTTTTTGAGACATTGTGCCACATTTTTGCAAAAAATATTCAACAAGGGCAACCGCAAATCCATGCCTAGCAAATTTCTCCCAGCATTACTCTCTTATTACAGGTCAAGCAAGCTTTATTTAAATGGGGAAACAGTTGTGGGGGCATGTGTCATATCCTTCCCATATACATTATTTATAGGAGTCACACAATAAGCCACCTGCAGAATGTTAGAAAGCTATAAATGGGTTGTTTACCTTAGAGTTAACTTTTAGAATGACGTAGACATACCTCCCAACTGTCGGTTTTGGTGGGACAGTCCCAATTTTGACAGCTTCGCCCACAGTCCTGGATTGTTACTGAAATTTCCTGACTCTCTTTTTTATCTCCTGCACAGCCAGAAAACTATACGATGTTTCTAACTTAATTGGCTTTTGGCCCAGAACATTCAGCTGGTGCACTTTTGATACTTTTGTAATAATTTAAGATTAGCAAAATAGCAATTGTAACAATTTAAGATAAGCAGGTCTCTTGGGAGAACTCACAACTTAAAAACCACAGAAATGTGTTTAAACTTTTTTTTTTTTTTTTTACAAATTTTGTAAAATAAACATGATAATTAGGGGCTATGGCCACAAAAATGGGTGTGGTATTTTGTCTCTCTTTCTATTTCCAAAATGTTGGGAGGTATGCATAGAGGATAATATTCCAAGACAATTTACAATTGGTTTTCATTTTTTATTATATGTTTTTTTTTTGTTATTTAGCTTTTTATTCAATGCTCTCCTGTTTGCAGTTTCAAGTTTCTGGTTGCTAGGGTCCAAATTACCCTAGCAACCATGCACTTATTTGAATAAGAGACTGGAATATGAAGAAAAAGTGCTGCACAACTTGTTGGGGCTATATAAAGAGAATGTGAATGGAACCTCCTGGTGATGAATCCCTGAGAAAGAACCTTTGGTGTGCTCACACTACAGATGAGTGTTGGAAACCAGCCTGAAGAGTAAAGATTCCAGAGATACTGTGGATGCTGGTAACAGCTCTGTGTGAACCCCCAGTGAGTGTTCCTCCTGAGGTTACAATGTGTGTCCCCTGTGTGAGGACAAGTTCTGATAGATAGTCTGGTGTGAGCTACTGCCTTGTCCAAATGGAGAGGTACTTTGGGGTAGGGATGAGCGAATCTGTCCCATTTAGCTTTGCCAGAAAATGCACAAAACTGCAAAAAAATGTGCAAAATGCCAAAATTTAGGGAAACGTGTTGAAGTCAATAGACGTTGTATGCACAACAATTTTTATGTGCATTAAAGCCAATGGGCATTTTTATTTTTTGCAACTTTTTTGCATTAAAGTCAATGGGTGTTTCTTCTTATGGTGACTTTTTTTTTGTCCTAATGCATTAGTCAATGGCCGTTTTTTCTTATGGTGACTTTTCTCCAAATGCATTAAAGTCAATAGGTTTTTTTATTTTTTGTCCAAATGCATTAAATTTAATATGCGTTTTTTCTTATGGCGACTTTTTTTGTCCAAATGCATTAAAGTTAATGGGCATTTCTTATGAAAATTCAGGATTTCACCACAAATCCATGGCTGGTGAATAAATTGGCTACTCACTTCTTTGGGGAAGTTAGTGCTACCTGGGGCAAAGTGCTCTTGGGAAGGGACTGTGATTGTATTTGTCCACCAGGAGTGTGGGACTGTGTCCTGTGGAGACTATGCCAGGAGTTGGTACAGTTACCCCAGTGCAGGGTTTATATTGCTTGTGATTTAATCTTTCCTTTTCTTTCAGTTATATAAAGTTCTATTTGTTTGCTGCACTTTTATGTTGCATTATTTGTTCCTAGCGGAGGCACTGCACATTAAAAAATCCCAGTATCTTTCATATAGCAAAGGCGATTCAGGTCCTGTATTGGGAAGGAAAATTACATTTATTAAGAATGTAAATCCTATAATACACAAGGTGTCAACATATGGTAACATATACTTACCTTGTCTATTAAGTTTGCTATTGAGATTCTATTACATCTGTGTTTCAATGTTTCAACTGCTGAGTAGATAAGGAGCCTATAAATTCTATAAAGAAAGTGTTCTTTTATCATCAATTGCCCAAGTGAATGAAAGCTCATACATATTTGTTCGAGAGAGAGAGAGATAATGGGTTTCTTACTGGAATAAAAACCATTATCCTTCTGATGAAGCTTTCTCTATGGCACAACATTTTTGAAGAGGTTGCATTTGTCAGTTGAGTCATCTGAGAAGGTTTCAGAAAATAAAATACAACACTGGGCAGCTAGTTATAATATATATATATATATATTATAATGGTATGGGACCTGTTATTCAGAATGCTTGGGACCTGGTGTTTTCCAGATAACAGATATTTTCAAAATTTGTATCTTCATACTTTCAGGGGTTGATTTATTAAAACTTAAGTTTATCTATTTTTTTTCTAAAAATAAAGTCAACCTAACTGCCTTCCACAATTTTAATTCATGTATCAATAATTTTTCTCGAAAAAATCGGAGCTACAAAATGTCACAACAAAATCAAGCGTCAATTTGTATCATACGACTGATGCTCCAAAAACTCTATTTCATCAAGTTTTCTCTGCAAAAGTATGAATTTTTCGGTTTATCAGAAGAAATCAGATTTTAGATTATCTATCGCAGGTCATAATGTCAAGAAACTACTTCAGGGACATCTGCCATTTACTTCTACATGACCTCAACAGGTTTGAGATGGAGAATTTTTGGATTTGGATATTTAGCAGTTTTGGTGTATGATAAATTTCTAGTTTAGTTTTTTTCAATGAAGAATTGGAGTTTTCCCCTCTAAAAACCTCATCCAGAAAAAAACGAAGTTGAATAAATGGACCCCTCAGTCTACAAAAAAAAATCATGTAAACATTAAAGGAGAAGGAAAGCTACGGAGGCAGTTTATTGCCAATCGATTAGATGCAGTAGTACACGTTATAACAAGGAAAACATTCTGTAGAATGTTTTCCAATACCTGAGTAAAAAGCTTTAGAAGCTCTTTCTGTTTGTTTAGGATAGCAGCTGCCACATTATCTTGATGTGACATCACTTCCTGCCTGAGTCTCTCCCTGCTCACTCATAGCTCTGGGCTCAGATTACAGCAGGGAGGGGAGGAGGGAAGGGGGAAGGAGCAAACTGAGCATGCACAAGCCCTAGCCCTGAAGATTTAAGCTGAAAACAGGAAGTCTGAGACAGTCTGGAAATCACTATAATATTAAACAATATATGAACTGTAATTCAAAAAATGTGATATATTTGATTATATAAGAACTTAGTGGCGTCACAATGAGAAAACAGGATGAAGATACCATATTTAGAACTGATAACCACAGTTCATTTGTTAAATCGAGATTTCGTAATTTACGGAGCTTGGTCTCAAAATAAGATCAGCTCTTGATTCATTCGATGCAATTATGAAGCATCTATTGATGCAGCCCTCAGTGGGAACCATGGAGGTATCATCAACTTTGAGGCGTTGGTGTCTTCAGGGTTCCCCCTCATTAATAGGTGCTTTTTCAGGGTTCCCCATCATTAATAGGTGCACTTGCACATAATGGGCCAGATTCAATTCAGTGAGAAAAAGTTCCTAGCGGTAAAACAATTTTTTGCATTAGAGATTTTCTTGGTTTTTACACTTAATAAAGCTCAAATCTCTAAAAAGAGCTTTTAAAAAAAATAGGAAAATCACAATTATTTTAAAAAGTGTGGGAAAAAAAAAATCGAAATTCCATTGTAGCAGTAAACGAGCCCCATCGACTCACAGTTTGTGCCAAGCCTTGAACATTTAAAATGACCCCTAATGTTTTAAAACACCTTGGATCTACTTTCTTGGATGTGACCTTAGCAGCCAAGTTGCATTTCCAATTCAAGTTTTAGGACTGGCAGAATAGAAAGGTAAATAATTAAATTCAATAGTAATTAACACATTTCTATTTAGAGTACTTCAGATAATTAAGAGATGTCGAATTAAAACCAGGCAGGAAGATTCAAGCAATTTCCTCTGTTGCTCACAGTTGAGGATGGAATTTATAAACGAGTGCAAGAGATGCATCTTTCCTTGGATTCCCGATGCCGCGCTTCTTCTTAAGTCATTTCTCTCATGGCGTCTTGATTGGCAGCACAAAACTAATTGGAATTTGAGATTGGGATCGGATTGGCCCGGCACCATTAAATTACAATTTCTCACTTAACGGCTGCCGTGATTTATGTATTAAAAAAATAAGTAACAGTTTATGTTTAGAAATGATCACGCGCTGCTCTGATTTATAGTCGGATTCAGTGCACTTATACTTTATTCTGCATTAAAATCCCCAGTTAATATTTTTGAAACAACATATGCAAATTGGAAGGCTTTGTTTCAACATGGGAGCGCCTATGTGGATTTAATTATGAAAAGGTATAAACAGACCTCTTGCATGTTGTCTTCTGTTTGTTGATGAAAAGGGGCCAATTAATAAGCTAAATGTATGTTGGAAGATTCATCTGGGAAATGAAAAAAAAAAAAAAACGATCGTTGTTTAAAGGAAAGTAAAATGTTTCATTTTGTAGGGCTGAAAACATACTGTGGGTGTACGTTATAGTTCTCCAAGGGGGAAGTCTATGTATCTGAACAGATTAATTATCCAGATGCAATGCAAATGTCCAACATTAACTTCCCCTGTCAAGCTACTTGTTTCTTTAATATATTAATTTACAGGGCAGAGAGCAAATATACAGAGATACAATAAACATCCTAACATCTGTTGTATTCTTTTATGTTAACCCCAAATGGAACTCCCTCACTGGATGCTTACATTTACTATTGCCTTCAAAAAGATCCTAATCTCAAATCAGTAACCCCCTACTGTAAATGATAAGGATATTAGAGGTCACCGAGGGTTTTGTGACCATATAAAGGCACAAGGCTGCAGGCTGAGTTATACAGGGAACTCTGAGTATCACTCATGTATTATAAGGGATAATGTACCCCCTACTGTAAATGATAAGGATATTAGAAGTCACTGAGGGGTTGTTCTGTGACCATATAAAGGCACAAGGCTGCAGGCTAAGTTATACAGGGAACTCTGAGTATCACTCATGTATTATAAGGGATAATGTACCCCCTACTGTAAATGATAAGGATATTAGAAGTCACTGAGGGGTTGTTCTGTGACCATATAAAGGCACAAGGCTGCAGGCTGAGTTATACAGGGAGCTCTGAGTATCACTCATGTATTATAAAGGATAATGTACCCCCTACTTTAAATGATAAGGATTTAGAAGTCACTGAGGGGTTGTGCTGTGACCATATAAAGGCACAAGGCTGCAGGCTGAGTTATACAGGGAGCTCTGAGTATCACTCATGTATTATAAGGGATAATGTACCCCCTACTGTAAATGATAAGGATATTAGAAGTCACTGAGGGGTTGTTCTGTGACCATATAAAGGCACAAGGCTGCAGGCTGAGTTATACAGGGAGCTCTGAGTATCACTCATGTATTATAAAGGATAATGTACCCCCTACTTTAAATGATAAGGATTTAGAAGTCACTGAGGGGTTGTGCTGTGACCATATAAAGGCACAAGGCTGCAGGCTGAGTTATACAGGGAGCTCTGAGTATCACTCATGTATTATAAAGGATAATGTTCCCCCTACTTTAAATGATAAGGATATTAGAAGTCACTGAGGGGTTGTTCTGTGACCATATAAAGGCACAAGGCTGCAGGCTGAGTTATACAGGGAACTCTGAGTATCACTCATGTATTATAAGGGATAATGTACCCCCTACTGTATATGATAAGGATATTAGAATACAACTACAATATATATGGAACTCCAAGGTTATAACTGTGATTTTATAACTTCAGTAGCATTCAGCAAATAATGTGGGCATGACTAAAAATGTATGGGATATGCTTCACATAGACATTATTTCACATGTTTGTATGTGTTGATGCAAACAGGAGATGATTCAATTTGTCAAAATATCACCTTGTATGAAAATCCACATTTGCACATTGCTGCTTTGCTTGATTCAACTCAGTACAAATTTGAAAAATAAGCCTTGCAGATCAACTAAAAGTGATTGATGTGATGCCTCTTTCATCAACTCTCCATCCTCTGTAGTTAATGTGGAGCTGAAACTCAGGAGCCACCCAGATCTTCATAAACCATTAACAAACCTCTTGTCAACTCAATTCAACTTCATCAGCCTCAGTTATTAACCGAGTAGCGGCTTCGTGACAGACAGTAATAGATGGCAACAAATCAAGTATAAGCCCATTAGGAAAATGAAGAAGCAGTTTGTTTTGTTGCTATGGCTTGCACAGTTATATATTTCCTTCTACTGCCATTACTGAGTGCATATAAAGTCGGCTTTCCCTTCAATTTTGGCCCATGTAGCACCAAATTGTCCCTAGGACAACATCAACATGAAATGGAAGAGCACAGGCAGCAAACCAATAGGTATATGTAGAATGGTTAGCCTAAGAGGGCCCACAAATAAAAAACTGAGGGGGTAAGGGGCACTGCGTAAATGGGGGCAACATTGGATTGACACCTGTCTGGTTTTGAACTGGACTACATTAACTAGATATTACTGGGTCCCACAGCAAATAATTTTTCAGGCCTCCAAAACATCTAAAGGTTAACCAGTTTTACCAATATTTACTGGAAAACTGAACCTGGTTAGGGTGAGAAGGGCTAAAAGGAGCCAAAAAGCCCTTCACTAGCAAAATACATGCAAAGTGAAGCCTTCTGAAATCAGAATGTATTTACTTGTCTCACGTCCGCACAAATAAACAGCAAGGGGTCACCCTGCACTGCAATTTACCTTGTGTGCCAGTGTATCTTTCCTGGATTTACTTGTCTCATGCCATACACACAGCTTAATGGTTCAGAGCCATATATTCAAACTTGCAGACTGTCTGTTTCAATCTAGTTAGATCTCATCAGTGCAAGATATTGGAACATGACTTCGGAGGGGGTAGAACTTGGAGAGTAGCAAAATGGGAACCCAAACCTGGTTAGGTTGAGAAGGGCTAAAAGGAGCCAAAAAGCCCATCACTAACAATTAACATGCAAAGTGAAGCCTTCTGAAATCAGAAGGTATTTACTTGTCTCATGCTATACACACAGCACTGCCTACATACCAAAATAAGAGTTTTAATTCTCCCATAAGGCATCATTTGGCTCCTTTCAGCCCTTCTCAACCTATCCAGGTTCGGTTTTCCATTTTGCTACTCTCCAAGTTCTACCCCTCAGAAGCCATGTTCCAATATCTTGCACTGATGAGATCTAACTAGATTGAAACAGTCTGTCTGCAAGTTTGGATACATGGCTCTGAACCATTAAGCTGTATCTGTGCTATAAAACCAGAGGTTCTAAATGCAGAGTTGGCCAAAGGGACATAAAGGAGTGATTTGCATGTCTCCACCCATGATGCCTTATGGGAGAATTAAAACTCTTAATTTGGCATCTAGGCAGTGCTGTGTGTATGGCATGAAACAAGTAAATACCTTCTTCCTTCACTTTGCACCAATATTTATTGAAATTGTATATGAATTAGGGCCTCGTGGGGCCCTATACCTCCTGGGGCCCATCTTAACCATAAGGGTGCAGCTTTTAAAAGGGCTGCCCAGGTCAAAAAGATTCTGCAAAATTTTACAAAAGGTGCAGGAGTGACGTCAGCAGATATGTCCCAAATGTCACCAAATACACCCCTAATGTCACCAAATACGCCTCTAATGTTACCGAACACGCCCCCAATGTTACTAACATCACTGGGCACGGCCTGTAACATTACTAGACACCCTCTGATGTCACCAGCCCACGCTTTTTTCCATATTGGCAACATTAGGGAAACTATATGAAGATGAAGCGGAGTGAGTTTTGAACGGTATCACAGTTGGTTTGGCACATGCAGCTTATTCATGTTCAAATAACACAATTAACTAGTGTGAGGGTTCAGTAAATCATAAAGGATTATATTTTAAAATTCAAAAGACTGTTTCTTCTTTCGACCAAATATGCCACAATTATACAATGACTTAATTATTCACTAATTATCAGCATTTGTTACTCCAGCCTTGGCTTATTTATTCCAGGCAGAGGAGGGAAGGAGCTCCTCTCTTACTAAATCCCTTCTTTAAATAGCTGATTAGCCCTGAAGGTGCAGATCCTGAAAGTATTTGTCATGGTTAAAAGGGGGAAATTTACATCAGCCGTCCTTTGATCCGGCTTCTTAGCACATTCGAGTTAATAGTTTTAACAAATGCTCTTACTCAGGTAGTCTATTTCATTTCCATTGTGCTGAAACATTCTGTTCCCTTTTTAATCACATAATTCAGAGAAAATTCAGATATTGCCGACACTAAGAACAAAATATCCAGACGAGGAAATGCAGCCTCATTGTTTCAAAGGAAATCCAGTTAATAATTTAAGCAAGCACGGCAGTAGAAACGCATAAGTGCACCGAACAAATATGCCGTTCCCATTCATGAATTTACTCAGAAAACTTACTTTTTTCTTAAAAATATGTAATCAGTGAAAAGGAAAATTAGCCTTGGATTTTAACCTAAGAGATCCTTGGGTCCCAACCTCACAGAAAATGACTTAAAAATACTACTATCAAAGGGGTCCCCTAAAAGCCAAGTTAGTGGATACATGTGCTCTGTGATTAATCATAATAGTAATTAATATAGCACTTTTTTCAATATTAACTCAATACAGGTATGGGACCTGTTATCCAGAATGCTCAGGACCTGGGGTTTTCCAGGTAAGTGATCCTTCCATAATTTGGATCTTCATACCTTACTAGAAAATCATGTAAACATTAAATAAACCCAATAGGCTGGTTTTGCTTCCAATACGGATTAATTATATCTTAGTTGGGATCAAGTACAATATATATATATATATATATATATATATATATATATATATATATATATATATATATATATATATATATATTTTTTTTTTTTTTTTTGTTCGTAAGGATCCGCACACCAATGTTTTTCATCAAAATAAGTGTTTTATTCGGTACATAGATCCGACGTTTCGGCCCACATTAGGGCCTTTTTCAAGGATGTATATATATATATATATATATATATATATATATATATATATATATATATATATATATATATATATATATATATATATATATATATATATATATATATAAACAATTATTATTTTTAACATTACAAGGGATATATTTTTTAAAAGCAACTGTAAATAGGAAAGTTTTAGGACTTTTTTTTAAATAATTCCTGTAATTGTGAGGGTGCATCTCTGTGAGAATGTGGCAGTGAATTCCAAAAAAAAAAAAGATTCAGTGCAGTAAATCTAAAAGCCCCAGTAGTTTAGTTAATCCTGGAGGTGACAACTCTGTTTTTGATCTTAGATCTAGTGTGGGAGACTTGGCTCCTGCTAGTGAAGAGCTTTACATGCTGAGAGGCCAATCTTATAATCAATGCAATGTATTACAGGGAGCCAGTGTAGAGAGAGGAGGACAGGAGTGATATGGGTTACGTGTAGCTGGTCAGGAAATAGGATGACAGCAACATTTTGTACCATGTGAAGCAGGTGTGACTCTTTGACCAGCAGGCCTATGGTCATTGAGTTGCAGTAGCCTAGGCATGTCAACACAGATGTATATAATTTGGTAAGGAATCTGGTGGTATTAGATGTTTAATTCTGTATATTTTCATCAGGTGAAAAAAGGAGGCTTTACTTACTGCTCTTACTTGATGCTTCAGGTGTAGCTCACTGTCAAGTGTAACTGCCAGAAATAGAAGATAATGGTACCCTCCAGTTTTAATGGTTGGTAACAGACCTTGGGATGGACCTTCCATAAGAACCTCTGATATTAGTCTTAAAAGCCCCCGCAACTGTCCTCTATCTGGCCCTTTTACCTCTCCTTCCCCACACAGTGTACTACCTGTATTGGCGCTCCTTTTGGGAATTCCTATTCCCTATTGGGGTGCCTGGGTGCCATCTTCAGTCCATTCTTAGTCACTTTGGGACTGTTCTCTGTCACAGAGCCTGCAGGCATATGCGCATTTGCAGCTCATTCCTGACTCGCCCCAATTGCGCATGTGTCTCCACAGTATGTGTCGTCGTACAGACCCGAAGTGTATACGAATGGACAGAAGATGGCACGAGGGACCCCGCAATTCTGCTCTGCTTCCATCGCTCAGGATTCCCAATAAGAGAGCTAATATAGGTAATATACTGAGTGGGGAGGGAGAGGTAAAGGGGGCAGATCGAAGACAGTTATATCTCAGGGATGGGGGTTTAGTTTCTTTAAGCATCTAGTATTTGTCCATTCCTGTAGCTCACCCAAGCATGCATTTCTGACATTCATAGGATTCAGGTTGTCTTTTGAAATGGACAGATAGGGGCTGAGTGTATTCAGTGTAGCAGTAGTAACTGAGGCCATGTTTTCTAGCTGACCCAGAGACAGCATGTATATTTAAAATATCATGGGAGATAAATTATATAAGCCCACAGGTCATTGGTAGTGTGTCTGATGAAAGAACAAAAATCCTGCAACTGTTAAAACAAAAGGTTCCCTAGGAATGATGGCAACGGCCATCTCAGAACTAAAACACCCTACAAACCACCAGAAAACCAATCAGATCAGATCAGAAACTAAACACAACTTAAATGCATCTATCATCAGTGCTTGAGAAATACATGATCCTCAGCAATAGCGAGTGGCCCTAACAAGACTTGGCCCACACTAGCCTAGTCCTGCAGCTTAATGGAAGCAGCTCACACCAGTGCTGACCGGAGTCAACTCCACACTAGAGATCAGCTCAAGATCCACCAACTCCATGCTAATAATACCTAATGAAGACTTAACTAGATGAACACCAACTCTGGGTTATCCTAAATCAGCATATCATTGTAACCATTGTAGAGCCATGCTGGAACAGCCCAGTAGTTCCAACAACCACCAAATCTAAATTGGGCATACAACAGCACAATGATAAGCTGCTGGACCAGCCAAATGTGACTTAAGGCCATCTACCAGTAAGATATTCTGTTGCCCCAGCCAACTGCTACACAAGCAAGCAAATGGGACCCAAGCCAATTACAGTTCTAGAAAACACCCACAAAAGCTGAGGCCACTACATCTCATGCTGCACAATGCTACAGTTTATGCAAAAACTGAACCAAACCTGTGACCATACATAGAAGCGACTGAATCAAATAGGCTACTGTACCAGCAAACAGTTGGGGTCACAATCCAAAATCAGGCATGCCAGAAGCTTATAGCCTACAAACACTGGTACCAACCAGCAATGATGCACGATCCACTGGCAGAGAGCCAGCCTCCATACATGCAAACCAGTGGTGGACCAGCCAGCTATTCATGCCATCAGCTGCAGTGTATGCAAAACACTAGAGTGGAACTCTAATACACAAGCAATAGTACATAAGCCAGCTATTGTGAATGCCACCCTTGGAGACAAGGTCACCAACTGCAATGGCACCTGACACAAAAGTCAATTTCCACACATGCAACAACGGAGCACAAGCCAGTTGTTGAACTTGCAAAATCCTGGTCCACAAGCCAGTCTTATTGATAATAAGCAGTGGCATACAAGACCAAAAACAATGCATGTAAGAAAATGTGCGCTAGGCAGTAGGAATAATCCAGTCAGATCCGTGGTGGTAGGCTGCTTCTTAGGAGCAGACACAGGGGTGTAACTACAGAGGAAGCAGACCCTGCAGCTGCAGATGGGCACAAAAGGTAAAGGGACTCCATGAGGCCCAAATGAAGAGCAATTTCAATATCTATTAGTAAAACAGCACAACCTCTGGATATGTTAGGTGCCCTAAAACGAATTTGCTGTGGGGCCCAATGACATTAGGTTACGGCACTGAGCAGACTCATTGTAAGGAAAGAAGGGGCTACCATACTGCTTCAGCAGTGCAAGACTCCAGCCAACCCTGCAAGCACCCTGTGTAATAAAAGGCAAATATAACCTCTGTGTCTGCACAGAGGACAATAGAAACAACAGTAGCAAAGAGGCCCAGAGGAGTATCTGCACCTTACCTGACAGCAATGACTAGTCCGCAGGATGGAAACTTCAGCTAGAACCCTGAATGTTTCAAACAGTGGATACTGAGAAATCAAACTCACTGGATTCAGGTACCACACTGCTTCAGCAGAGGGATTCACCAGCCAGTACTTAAAGTACCTTGTGTAACAAGAGCCAATACTGCATTTTGCACAGCTCACAACATAAGACTTCAGATAATACAAGAAGTCAGAGGAACACAGGCAGCTTACCATATAGCTCATACTTGTCAGCAAGAATATCTAGACATGTGGAACACTGCTTGTTAAGAGCAAACTCATAAGAAAGGAAGGAGATGCCATACTGCTTGAGCAGTGCAAACTCTAGCCATTCCTGGAAGTGCCTTAGTAACATGAGCCCACATAGGATGCAGGGTCACCCACACAAAGCTTAAAAAATATTCAACAGCAATAGCAACGGGGCCGAAAGGCACAACTGCACCTTATCAGATAGTGACTAATTAGCTGGATGGAAACTCCAGCCAAAGCCCTGATAACTCTCACCTGAGGGACATAATTAGCTAATTAGCATGCAGACCTCCCAGTGCACTGAGCACTGAGCATTTTTAAAACACACAGTGGATAGTGAAGAATCATACTCACCAGCTTCAGGCTGTTATAACTGGCCCATATGCATACCCATGGCCCTTTTGCAGAAGTTCTGTAAAGTTCTGTAAAGCCTCACGTAACTCAAAAGAAAAGGGGAGTCCAAAAAGCTCACAGGTAACAATGTGGGAAGCCCATACCTGTGTCTGTTCCCAAAAAGCACTGAATCTTGTGCCTCGCTGGGCATATAGCAGGGGGGCTTTTTTACCACAAGGCTGGGACCATGGGTATGCCCACACCTGCACTTCTTCCCAATAAGCGATAATTTACAGATTATGCGTCTTGAGGCATCAGGTAAATTCTTCTCCATTACCAGGGAATCCTCCCTCTGTGTCCACACACAGGTAAAAAAAATAAAGAAAAAATACAAAAGAAAAAAACAAAAACTGTGTTTGATTTCTCTCAAAATTCATAAAAAAAATTTGGAAGGAGATCCTACTTCCCTGTCCAGTAGGACAAAAAATAACTGTGGTGAGGAGGAAGTCATGTGGTCTTATAGCTCCTGATTAATTTTGATTGGCTATGTTATAGGTCCTACCTCCAGGTCTCGGAGGGGCAATGCCCATGTGTACTGACATGGAGGGAGGTAGAAGAAAATAGATTGTAAGCCACAATGGCACTGAGCTGCATTAATGATAAATGAACTCTGTGTAATATATTGGTTATATTAATACTGTATGTAATATGATTATTAATCAGTAGTTAGCAATTTCTTATTGAAAGAAATATTAAAATAACAAAAACAAGGACCATAACAATAAATACATTTTCTCTTTCGGTTTCTCATGCCGCATATAAACAAGCAATGATTTTGCCATTTGAGTCTGCAGGTGCAACACGAGGACCTGTTATTACATTTAAAGGAAGAATAATCAATTACTCTTAAATACATGGCAAGAAATCTTCATCTTGACATCCAACAATCGGACTTGTGTCTGTTATTATGGATCTTAATGGATTAGTTGTTAGGGCTTCATTGATTATGACTTGTCTGTAAGTGAATAGAACAATAAACAGCTCTTTAACAAAAACAACTACAGCATCTGCATTTCTTTCCTAAGGAAAGACTAAAAGGTGCACTGGCAATGCCCCACGCAGTGTGTATAATGCAACAAAAGGCCCTTCTTTTGCACTTTGACCACTGCATGGGGCTTAATAAAAATAGTTGCAGGTATCTGCTCTCTTTTTCGGGGCACAGAGACCTATGTACTGCACTTAGTATTGAGTATTGGCAGCTTTAAGGCGCACTTGATTCTAAAGGCGTGGGCGGGGAAGGCGCATAGGCATCCTCTCGCTCCCTACTTGCTACTAAAGATGGCCACATCTTTACCAAACGAGCGGATCTCTCACCAATATGCCCACATTGAGGTGGGCGATATCGGGCTGATCCGATCGTGGGCCCTAGGGCCCCATAATGGAGACATGCATAGATGTAATCTGTCGGCAGCTTTTATCGGTCCGTGTATGGGGGCCTTTACTTTTGCATCATTTGCATTTGCAAGTTAGGGAATACAAAGGGGTAGCCCGCATGGGCCCTGTACTTACCTCCTGCCCATAAGGAGAGGGCTGGGCTGCCTCTACAGACACTGCTCTCTGAACAGAGCACTAGATATTCAATTTAGTGCTCTGTGCAGAGAGCAACAACCCCAGGGGGCACAAGGGGGGTTATTTATTAAAGTAAATAATAATGGGCTGGCAGTTAAAAAGTGTAGTTAAAAAGTGTTTATTTAGCAAAAAAAATCTCAGCAAAGCCTAATGCGTTTTGTGCCTTGCGGGCGTTTAGTCACTTAGGTGGCAATGCCCCACACAGTGTGTATAGTGCAAAAAAAGGCCCTTCTTTTGCACTTGGTGGGCACTTAGTCACTAAGGTACTTGAGCCTATGACTAAGTGCCCGTGAGGCATGAAATGCGTAAGGCTTTGCTGAGATTTGTTTTTGCTAAATAAGCACTTTTTAACTACATCAACTTAAGGAGTGTGGCCTGGTTTGTGCCACCCTTTTATTATTTAGTAGCATATTATTTGCCTCCAATCTGTGGCTTGAGCACCTGGACCCCCCCATCTTCCTTGGTAAGTCAACTTCTCACTACACTCAACACTGAATGCTCTTCTATAAGTTATTGGTTATTGGCCAGAATCCAAAAAAAATCAAAAAATCCGAATTTTAAGTGGGAAAATAACTAAAATTTTTCGAGATTTATTATACCCCATGGATGGAAAAAGTCTGAATCCAAAAATACTTCATCTCAGTAGTAGGGACCTCTCCCATTGACTTATATACAACCTGCCGAGGTTGTATATTAGTCAGTGGGAGAGGTCCCTATCCTGTTTGGAAGTTTCTGTGGTCTGTGCAGGAATTAGCACAAAAATCCAACTATTTGTGGGTTTTCCAAAAAAATGGTAAGATTTCGATTTTAGTGATTTTTACCAGATAGATTAAATTGTGTTTTTTAATGATAAATATGGTCCAATCGTGGATTCCAGTTTGGTCAGACTTTTTTATGTAAATACTCAAATTCAGATTTTGATAAATAACACCCTCAGTGTGAGATATAGAGTGATAATCTGAGACAATGTCCAATTCATTTTACTTTTTTATTATTTGTGGTTTTTGAGTTATTTAGCTTTTTAATCAGCAGCTCTCCAGGTTGCAATTTCAGAAAATCTAGTTACTAGGGTTCAAATAACCCTAGTAACCATGCATTTATATGAAGAAAAAACTGGAATATAAATAGGAGAGGCCTGAATAGAATGATGATTAATTAAAAGGATCAATGACAATACATCTGTAGCCTTACAGAGCATTTGGAAGCTGGAAACATTTAGAAGGCAAAAAATTCAAAAACTATAAAAAAAAAGAAAAAAAAAGAAAAATGAAGGCCAATTGAAAAGTTTTAAGAATTGCCTAGTCTGTAACATACTAAAACTTAACTTAATGGTGAACCACCTCTTTTGAATATGAGCGCTAAGTGGCGTGCTCTTGTACTTACTCTCCCCCATGTTGTAAATTACTCCTTTGGGCCCTGATGACTGTGCAAAACACATTGAAGTCAATGGTCAATTTTGATGCGAGCGTCAATTTGTATGAGCGTGACTATTTGGTCCAAATTCATTAAAGTAAATGGGCATCCGAATAATTTTGACACGCACCAATTTTACTGCGTTCAACAATTTTGCCGCACGACATTGTTTTTGGAGACGCAGCAGATGTTTTGCAGCGAATCATCTCCGCAGTTACGCGCATTAATTCACTTCCGCCGAAATGCGTAAATTTGCTGCAAATAAATGGTTGATGTTATCTAGTATGTGTGTTAGTCCTTGGTTTGTGTGTGAATATGGTGCCTTATACAATACATTTTCTATATGAGATTATCCAAAGGCACATACTATAGGCCATGTTATGTGATATCTATTTTAATAAAAGCCTGCAATGTTCATGGGTATATTTTCCCTTTCAACATAGGATAGAGCAATTAGGAAGGAAAATTCCGCACTTTGTACAATTTAGAAAGTATCGGTCTTGATGAGTCTTGTAAATGTGTAAATATGGCATCTGGAAAGGCTTTAAAATGTGTTGCTCAATGAATGTGACTATTGCAATCAGGTTAAAGGTTTCACATTTAGAAAGTGCAAACAGATAGACAGAAGCCAAGACTGCTGTCTCTGAGTTTCTTTATAGATTGTCTGTTTGGAATGAATACATTTAAACCAATGATTCAGCCTGTTGTAGATGCACTTCGTATTCCAGTAAATCTTTATCATTTATCTGGTCTGAAAGCATTGATTGAAGGTGCGCTCTTAGTGATTCCTTGAAAATAATACACCTGCCTGGTACATCTCTGTTAAAAGCCATCTGAACTCCACAGAGAAGCCAGAGGAAAATATGGAAAATATATTTGTGAGGTCCTAAGTACAACTCAAAATTCTAGTTGTTTATCCTCCCAGTATAGTCTGTAGATAGTGAAAAGTATCACAACTGAAAAGTCATTGTTGTACGCTGTGTAAATGTCTAAGGGGCCTATTTACTTACATTAGAATTCTAATTTTAATAGATTTCTGTTTTTTCAATTTTTTTCTCTAATACTTTTGAGATTAATGAAGTGTAAAAAAACACACACACACACACAAAAACAGGTCCTATAGAAGTCAATTGCAGTTGTGCTGATCCTATTGGACCTTTTTTTAGCCATTAGGATTTTTTTTCCACTAGTAAGTGTCTGAAAAACAAAATCTTTTACAGTTTTTAAAGTTATCACATTTTTGGCGCATTGTTCAGAGGGCTTTTAAATTGGGATCTTTTAATAAATTCCATGACATTGGTGGTTTTAAAGAAAATGAGTTTATTCATAGTTTCAAAAACCTTTATAACCCCTAAAATAAGAACATTGATAAATGGGTCTCTTAGTTTGTCAGAATATAATAAAGTGATTAATGAAGGGACCCAAAGGTTATATAGCCCAGATGGCTTTAAATCTCTACAGGTTCAGTTGCCTTTAGTGATAGGCGGATTTATTCGGCAGGCACGAATTAGCGACAAATTTCCACATTTCGCTGAAAAATGTGGAAAAAGTTCTTTTGACGCTGGCATTGATTCTGTCAAGAATTTGGATGCAGACGACCATTAACAGACGCCCATTGACTTTAATCAACTCAACTTTGACTGTTATTGGCTAGCAGGTAGGGTGACCACTTCCTGCTTCATTTTGGTATAGTGCTGAGGAAGGAGTGGCACTTCCTCTTTGCCTTCCACCTTAGGAACACAGTGGATGTCTGCTTTGGGCCTGTGCATGGGCCCAGTTAAAGTCAGTGTACAGGGCCCTGTAAGGCATTAGATAGTGGAAGGTGTAGCTCCCGTAACAGTAGGAGTGTAAGTCAGTTAGGGTTCAGCTAAAAAGAGCAGTTTTGATCTCAAACATAGGAGTGGCAGTTTGGAGGTATCTCTCTCAGGCCATATTGACTGTAGTAAAGGTTTCCCAGTGAGATTCTTGCCAAGTTTGTCTGCAGGGGAATATCAGCCTGTGTTACACTCTACATGCGATGTTGCCTCTACCACTTGCCTCTGAGAAACTGTGCTGTGAGTAAACCATGTGGATGTTCAATAAAAACTTTTATTTTGTTGTTTGAAAGAACCTCTGTCACCCTCTGTCTTTATTTTTACCGTATAGCAGCAAGAGATGTGTAGTTGGACAACACTCATCTTCCTTTTCCACTTTGTTAAGGCATTCTGGGTGAGAGAGTCCAGCATAACCGTGTTCTACTGGTACTAGTCCAGGAAGGCAGTTATTGAGCTGAAATAAACCATATACTTATCATCTGTCCATCGATTTATCCATCTATACACAGGTAGGAGATAAGTGGGTTTTTTACCTAATACAAATTTGCTTTTGGTGACTCAGGGCTAGAATTTTGTGTTGTGAGGAAAAACAAAAAAAGTGCCCCTTTCTATTTTTTGTCCATCAAAAAAATGACATGATTCCTGAGTAAAATGAATAATTTGTCTTGGTAGATAAAATTACATGAAAGGATAAAATTATTATTATTAAATAATACGTTTGTTTAAAGAGGTAAAATGAGAATGAGGTCCCCTACCCTAAAAAAAAAATACAGAAGATAGAAATGCTATGGAATTTCATTGAGTCTTTTCTTTCAAATACTGAGTATTTAAATCAATATATCAGTCAAATAATAAGAAACAGTGAGGCTCATTTATAAACACTGGGCAAATTTGCACCTGGACAGTAACCCATGGCAACCTGCAGCTGGTTGAAAAAAGCCACCCACTGATTGGTTGCTATGGGTTACTGCCCAGGTGCAAATTTGCCCAGTGTTTATAAATGAGCCCCATTGCTCCTTAGACTAGAAAAATTCAGTAACCGATAGAGTAAGATCAAAGGCAAAAGAAACCACCTAAAATAAATATGAAAGTCAACTTTATATTTACAGAAACAGCAAGTTGTGAAATGTTTTATAATAATAGTACAGGTATGTGATCCATTTACTGGAAACCAGTTATCCAGAAAGCTCAAAATTATGGGAAGGCCTTCTCCCATAGACTCCATAGACCCTAGGATCTTTCCATGTATCTCTTGATAAATAGAAAAATCCATGATCCCAAAAACTCAAGATCCAAAGCATTCTGTACAACAGGTCCGGTACCTGTATAATAAACATACATATAATAAACAAGGATAACAGAAGTAAGAGGTTTATGATGTAAAACTATCTCAATGTATATGACTATGTCAAACAATGAGAAAACATACTAGAGAGGAGCTCTCACTTAGGGGCAGATTTAGCAAGGGTCGAATTGAAAAATCAAATTTTGAAATTTGAATTTAGAGCTAATTTTAGAGTACTTCGACTAGGGAATAGTCCAAATTCGATTAAAATTTGAAAAAAAAAATCAAAAATTTGAATATCGAAATTTATCTTGTACTGTCTCTTTAAAAATTTCACTTCAACTATTCATCATTTAAAACCTGACAAACTGCTGTTTTATCCTATGGGGACCTCCTACAACCTATTTGGAGTCATTTGGTGGACTTTTTTTTTAAAAAAAACTTTGAATCAAATACGATCTAATACGATCCGAATTCGATTCGAACGATCGAATACAGCCTATTCACTCCAAGTTAAAAATTTTTTTTTTTTTTTTTTTTTTTAATAAATTTCAGTTGATCTTTTTTATTCAAATTTCGAGTTTATGGGAGTTATCCCATCACCTCGAAATTCGACCCTTGATAAATCTGCCCCTTAATTTAACTTTGGCAGTGCAAACAATGTTGAGTTTCCCAATTGTAGACCAATTAATATTCCTGTCTCCAACCAATTAATGTTACTTGCAAGCCTGTTGAAACATTAGCAGAATGATACAATTTAGCACAACAGTACATTAGTGAATATCTAATGACCTTATTGTGTTTACCCCTGAAGCATTCTTAAATTAGGTTCACATTTTAAGATCTTTAAGGGATTCATGTTCATGGATATTATTTTTCAGTTGCTAATGATGGATATCACAAGTGCTTTTCCAAAATATCTTATTGCTTGTTAAGTTGACCTCCGAAGATTTAAAATTAATCATTTGAATCGTTTGCTATTAAAAAACATTTTTTTGTATTTCTGTTTGATTCCACCTCCAAATACATTCTCAAAAACGAAGACCTGGTTATCACTTTTCGATTGGGAATGGTATAATGCTTGTATCTATAAGTGCATCAGTTCAGATACAGCATGGTTATTCCTAAATAAAATGAGTGGTTTACATCTGAGCAGGCCTGAATCAGTAGATCTGAACTCCTGTTAGCAGGATATTAACCGTGTCATCAATTTCTCATAATCTTTTAAATCAGGAAAGTCACAAACATTCTGGAGCTTCTCACTTATATTTTTAGCTTTTTTTTGCTTTGGATGTAGTAGTTTTTTTGTGAAGGAAACCAAAAACCATCTTCTGTTTCTGCCCTTATTTCTCACTCAACTTTAGGGGGTTATTTATCATAATCTGATTTTATCTCAACATTTTCTACATAATCCGATCAAATCTGCTCTGGTATTTTATGCTTATTTATTATTACATTTTCCCTGAAAATTTATTTTGCAGTAAAAAAAAATTTCTGATTTTTCACACGAAAACCTCCGATTTCTTATGCTTCTTTGCACTAAAACTCTGAAACCCAGCACACATCAAAAAATCATTGGGACTTCTCCCATTGACTTATATGCAACCTCAACAGGTCTGAGATGCCAGATTTTCTGATTCTGACTTTTGCATCCTCTGGGTTTAATAAATTACAAAAAAATCATGATTTTTTTTTAAATTCCAATTTTATAAAAAATAAAAAAAAATCACAATTTTTTCAGGGTTTTTGGATTCAGAGTTTAGTAAATAACCCCCCTAGGTCTTGTATGCATAAGTTAACTTTAGGGATCTTTTGCCCGATGGCATCATTTTTAAGAATCATCTTGTTAAAAGTGGTTAAAGATATGCTGAACTGCTGAAAGTTTGCTTTGATGAAACCTATTTTTTTAGAAGCTCAGAGCTTCAGTTCTTGATGAACTGTCAACTCAAATCAGTGGGCTGCCATTTTATTTCTAAAACACCGGTTTCATAAGGAATTTGGATGAAGTCCATTCTTGTAATGTTACTATTAGTTCTGCAGTCACTTCTCAATATGGTGAGAAAATACAAGTTATCTGAGGACTTGAATGCTTGATAAATCTGAAGCAATCATTTAATTTCCTACATAGTTTCTGACTTGCTATTAATCACAACCATATTACAAATAATGCACCTGATTTTGCATTATTCCTGCTTTCTAACTTTGTTTTAAGTGGAAGTCACATTGAACAAATTGGGTTATTTTAGGTGTTATGTTCAAGGGCTTTGAAGGATTTTTTTTTCCATGGAACGTGTTGAATATGTGAATTTATAATTTAAGACTCAGTAAGGATATATACAGATTAATAAACAGGAAGCAATAGGTCATAGTCCAGAGTCTTGAAATATTTTAATTTTAAACATAGATTTGGAGCTTGTGTTACACTTCCCTTAACCATGAGCACAAAGTATTTTTATTGCTGAATCAAATGTCTGTGTGGATTCTAAACTCATTGTGTATATATATATATATATATATATATATATATATATATATATATATATATATATATATATATATATATATATATATATATATATATATATAAGTACTGGGAACTGGGACTGGGAACAGTGCCCCCACCTGAGGAACACACCTCATGGAACTTCCACTAGGACAAATAAACACACAGTTTGCAAATGAAACATATATAAACTTTATATAAAACAGTAGTGAAAGAACTTGGGCAATCTAATACACAATACACTCCTGCACTGGGGACACGTGGGACCTACCTAACTCACTATTAGTTAACTGACTGTTTCTCCAACAAAGTCCTTTTTATTATGAAAGTCCCAATCCTCTGGAAGGGGTTAATAACCACACAGTTCAGTTTAATTGAATTGTCCCTTTGGAGCTTAGCAGCCACTCCCACGTAGCAGCTAAATGCACAAAACCTGTCCTCAAATTTGAGCCCCACACTTGAATCCTTGCCAGTATCCTCCCTTGGGTGTCTCTCTCACTGGGATTACAGGCAGCTCTGCAGCAGGATCAAGTGGCACCTTTCACCTCCTGAGTCTCTAGCAGCTTGGCAGGGAACAGAATGGGCTGTCTCTGTACTTCTACAGATGCAACAGCTTCTCTACACTTGACAGTCTCACACAAACTGGTTCTGGCTGGATGTTTCAGCATACAACCCTTGTTAAGCTCTGTTGGAGACCCTGTACAAAAGGCTCCAAAGTCAGTCACACCCTCTCTCCCAAGGATGCACTGGGGTGCCCAGCCAATCGGATGGCTCTCCAGCCTGTAACTGGGCTGATAATATATATATATATATATATATATATATATATATATATATATATATATATATATATATATATATATATATATATATATATATATATATATATATATATATATATAGATTGTATTTGTATATATATATATATATTTTTTATATCTATCTATATATATATATATATAACAAACAAGGGAAAGTTGTGCTCACCACTATTTTTTAAAACCATTAGGCGGGCTTGCAATGAGGGTGTGACCACAAAATACATATAGTCAAATACAAGAGTCCTCTCCAGCCTGTCCTCTCCAGCCTGTAACTGGGCTGATAATATATATATATATATCATCCTGACGACGGTTCAGAAAGAACCGAAACGCGTTGATGTGGGGCAGTTTGTAACACTCCAATAAAAGACATTCTTTTTTCATCAGAACCGTGAGTGCTCCTATTTATATCTATTTAATTCTTCCATGAGGAGCACCCGGGAATCGATTGATTGAGGGTGAGTGCCGGTGAAGCATCTGTTTATATATATATATATATATATATATATATATATATATATATATATATATATATATATATATATATATATATATATATATATATAATATATAGATTGTATTTGTATATATATATATATTTTTTTTATATCTATCTATATATATATATATATAACAAACAAGGGAAAGTTGTGCTCACCACTATTTTTTAAAACCATTAGGCGGGCTTGCAATGAGGGTGTGACCACAAAATACATATAGTCAAATACAAGAGTCCTCTGCACTCAACCCATTATCAATATATTTAAGACATTTTGTGCATACTGCTACTAAAAAATGCCTTACCCTTTAAACAACACAGGGATTGTTTGTCCATATATTGCAATATATTTAAGCTGGCCAACTACGTCAAAGTCATCCCATATCTGGCCAGTCCTACGCTTAATTTTCATCTGATTCATTAAGAATTCTATTGCTTAATTATACATTTTACAAAGGGACTAAGTTTTACCTGCAACTTACTTGCTGCTTTCAAAGTAAAACTCCCAAACTTGGCTGCCCTTTTATTAGACACCAGTGGGATCACCTGACTATAGCTGGGAAGGGTGGGAGCTACAACATGGAGCTGGTCACTGCTCCTGTATAACTATAACAAACCACGGAAAGTTTTGCTCACCACTATTTTTTAAAACCATTAGGCGGGGGTGCAATGAGGGTGTGACCACAAAATACATATAGTCAACTACAAGAGGTCCTCTGCAATTGAATTCTTAATGAATCAGATGAAAATTGAGCGTAGGACTGGCCAGATATGGGATGACTTTGACGTAGTTTGCCAGCTTAAATATATTGCAATATATGGACAAACAATCCCTGTGTTGTTTAAAGGATAAGGCATTTTTTAGTAGCAATATGCACAAAATGTCTCTGTCTTAAATATATTGATAATGGGTTGAGTGCAGAGGACTCTTGTATTTGACTATATGTATTTTGTGGTCACACCCTCATTGCACCCCCGCCTAATGGTTTTAAAAAATAGTGGTGAGCAAAACTTTCCCTTGTTTGTTATAGTTATACAGGAGCAGTGACCAGCTCCATGTTGTAGCTCCCACCCTTCCCAGCTATAGTCAGGTGATCCCACTGGTGTCTAATAAAAGGGCAGCCAAGTTATATATATATATATATATATATATATATATATATATATATATATATATATATATATATATATATATATATATATATATATATATATATATATATATATACATACAAATACAAGAGTCCTCTGCACTTAACCCATTATCAATATATTTAAGACAGAGACATTTGGTGCATACTGTTACTGAAAAATGCCTTACCCTTTAAACAAAACAGGGATTGTTTGTCCATATATTGCAATATATTTAAGCTGAACAACTACGTCAAAGTCATCCCATATCTGGCCAGTCCTACATTCAATTTTCATCTGATTCATTAAGAATTCAATTGCTTAATTATACATTTTACAAAGGGACTAAGTTTTACCTGCAACTTACTTGCTGCTTTCAAAGTAAAACTCCCAAACTTGGCTGCCCTTTTATTAGACACCAGTGGGATCACCTGACTATAGCTGGGAAGGGTGGGAGCTACAACATAGAGCTGGTCACTGCTCCTGTGTAACTATAACAAGGGAAAGTTGTGCTCACCACTACTTTTTAAAAATATTAGGCAGGGGTGCAATGAGGCTGTGACCACAAAATACATATAGACAAATACAAATTCTTACAGTAACAACATTGGTACACATGTCACACAATTACTACTCACTTCCACACTTCTGGAAACACAGCAAGGGGCCAATTCACAATATTTGGATTTTTTTTTTTACAAATCGCTTTTTTTCCTCTAAATTTTTTTTTTTATTATTTCTGTAAAACTAAAAGATTTCTCTAAAAATGTGAGATTTATTAATTGTAGACCCCACAAAAAACTGAGGTTTTCAAAAATGTGTTATTATCCAAGAAACTTGAATTTAGCATTGTTTCTATTCATACTTTTTCGATTTGGATCTTTTAATTACTTTCATGGCATTTATGATTTTAGAGAAATGGAGTTTAATTATGATTTCAAAAAGCTCTAATACCACTAAAATACATAATAATACTTTAATAAATGGGCCACCAAGGGTATTATTACTGTTAGTTTTGCACCTTGAGTGAATAAACAATGGCTCTAACATACCACTAGCTATGACTGATTTACAGGGGTTCTCTTCCTTGACCTCTTTAGGAGTCCTTCTTACTCAAAACTCTCCGTCTCCAACATCCACTACCAGGTGTGGCAAAGGGAATTAACATGACTGCCCAGTCACCTTATATACCACTTGGTGATCTTCTGACACCCCTGTACCAAAGGGAAAGTCCTCAACATGCATGCCTCTACCTTGATGGAATACACCTCCTCTCACCCCTGCTTAAACAGATCAGTATTTTACTGAAGACCATTAAACTGAATGAGCTACAGACAACCATATGACGACTAGAATCCCGACTTCACTTTATATAAAATAAATTAATCTGACACCACAACAATATCTGGCAGCATACATTGCCTTAATATTAATGGTCAAAAAATAACATAGGTGATTTCAATTATGAGAAGTCATTAGATTCAGCCCTTAGTCATTAGATTCATGCATCTCCAAAACCTATAGAGTTCTAAGATTGAACTCTGTTTAATCTACCACCTCCTATTAGTTTATATTTTTAACAGAAGATTTAGAAAAATGCATTACATTATTAGTATCTAATTTTAATGTCTATGATTGACTTTCTTGTCATTGTCTTGTCTTAAAATTATGTACTAATTGTGAACTAATTTAAAATTATACATCATGTGTAATTATTCTTGTTTTTTAATATAAATATTTGTATTTTATTACTTTATACATTTAATTATAGTGCTATTTCATAGTTTATTTTCTTTACCTTAGCTTCAAAATAACTACCACATTCACAGTTTTATTTCAGCAGTATTTTTAAGAAACGCTAACATTATTCTAGCATAATGAAAGATGTAAACATAAAATAAGGCCAATTATGTTTAGACAAGAAAATGTACAGGTTCAGTTATATGAACGCATTTGTGCTTTCGGTAAAGAGAAAGTAGTAATAAACAATTTACCTTTTTACATTGCATTTGAAGCAATTACAGATATGTCATTTTGAGAAATTGTACAATTGATTATTTTGTGTTTGACCCACCGCAGCAGAAAAACAAATTGAAATGTTTTGGAATGATGCACAAAAATTATACCAAAGTTCGACTTGGTGATCTACAAACTTTTAGAACAAATCAATGTTTCCAGTCATACTTGTCTCACAGTCTATAGGATTATAAAAAAAAAATACAGAAATCAATTGTGGAAAACTCAGGTGTGTTACCTATATAACTGCGTTTGCCCACCATTGTCTTCTTGCATGGCCTTCCATGGTCATACTCTTCCAGAACAAAGAATGTGAGTGTTTCTCTAGGGTGAAAAATAGAACAATAGTGCACATTAACAGCAACTACCCTACTGGCTTGTCATATGCTACTCGTGGAGGCCTATTTATCAAAGGTTGGATTTTAATAGTGATGAGCAAAAATTTTCGACCGAGTTTCCTTGCAAAAATGACACCCATAGACTCCAATGGTTAAAAAAATTGTTTCTCGTTGAAAAAAACGCCCATAAACTTAAATGCATTTTGATGAATTTTTGCCGTTTTGCGTATTTTTGGTGAAGCGAAATGAATAAGATTTGCCCATCACTATTCACGAACTCTAAAACTACGTATGTCATTATGTTTATTCAAAGATCCAAATTAAAAAAAGTATGAACGGAAAACAATGCGTTAAAAAAAATACAAATATCCCAAAGACCTCCAACAGTTTTAGTTTTGGACTAAATATATTGAAACATATCCAAAAAAAAAAGTCCGAATTTATTTAAAACGGGCCAATAGGATCCGCACAGCTCCCATTGAGTTCTATAGGACCTCGACAACCTTTACCTGGCAAAGTTTTGCTTTAATGGTTTTGTGGTTTTTACACTTAGGGGCAGATTTATCAAGGGTTTATAAAAAGTCCCATAAACTTGATTTTCGAGTTAAAAATGACCAATCAAATTTCTAAAAAAAAATCGAATTATTTAAATTCGGGTGAATGGGAGCAACCCGCAAACTCAAATCAAATTCAAATTGAATTCAACTCAAATTCGATTTAAGTTTTTTAACTCCGTATTCGTGGAAAAACATTGAAATTCTAGTGTTAGTTAATGGGCCCCTAGGAGTTTGGAGGAGGGAGACCCAAACAACCTACCAGGCTTAGACCAGGTAGCTGTGGGGAGTAGCAGAGCAGCTCTGTGCCCTATTTTAAAGCAATAGATAATAATAAATAAAGTTGAAGGTTGTTGGACAATGTACTGCTGCTGGCAGCTTTGCCAATAGTTATAAACTACTGTATGTCTATTGAATAAATGCAGAACTTGAGTCCTAAAGAAGAAGCTCTTACTTACATATTTGTACTAGAATTTGCTGGGCTACATTCCCAGTCTTTGGTTGGCTATTCTTGTGGCTATTGCTGTATGTTGATGACAGAATAATGTTCCTGTGTTAGCAAGGCAGCTAAATGTTTGTTGTGTTGTATGCCTTGGTTAGTATTTGTGTTTATATTACATTAAACCCATATGTTTATTGCTGGCAGGTTGCAGTCTGGTGCAACAAATTATTCAACATTTGAGCTTGGACAGACAACTAGTGGGGAACAGTTCTGCTTTAGACACCATTTTGTTTAATTTGCTAAATAGACATCATGCTAAACTGATGGCACAATGATCTGCTGCTGGGTCTGCATTCCAAATGAAAGAGATTCATCAAGAATATAACAATGGCTATGAGCTGGAGTGCTACTATTTAATTCTCCATACTGAACCTGTTACAAGTGTCATCTTTTCAGCTGTAGGTTTAAGAATGTTACGGGTTACTTTCTATTTGGATTATTGAAATCTTCGGCTTTTTTAAAAGCAACAGAAACTTACAGATAGTCAGTGACATAGCAGTGATTTATGGCTTCACAGGCAAAAAAGTAGATGGAGATTGGGGTTATTTATCCTTCATTTAACATAAATAACATACACTGACATTTAAAAAAAATCTTCTGATTAAAAGCTTTATTGGTAATGAGCTTGAATGAACCTGTTGTCTGTAAAACTAAATATGGGACAGAAGGGATCCTCTTTAGCATGTGCCCTCCACCTATTTGACACTTTCATAACAAGCACTGAATAACCCAGACACGCCAGTAAAATCAATGCAGAACATGGATTTGGAAAATTGCATTATCCCTCTACATTCCAGTAAGATTGTTGCAGAAAGAAGATTTAGAGTAGGGACATAACCCCATGCATATTTAGGGACCCTTAGGTTTAATTCCCAATATGGTCTGAACCACATGGTGGAAAGCCCCTGCCTGTGCAGCTACAGGGTCTCCTAGAGGCTTGGGAGGGGCTGGAGCCTTGTCCCTTGCAGCATGTCTGGCAGATACCCGAGGATGTCACAAGGTGTCGCTGCTGCACCACATTTGGGTATATAGGAGAGACATGTGCTCACAGCGAGTCCTGCTTTCACTTTCACTGAGAGAGGGTGGACAGAGACTGCTGCAAAGATGTAGGGGCAGGAGCCCCTGGATGGCTGGGGTGCTGCAGCCTTAAGCCTAGGAGCTATACCAGGAGGGTCTGAAGCTCCTAAATGCAAAACCTGGACTTTGTGTGCTCGCGCTATGGACAGTGCTGGGAGATATAGTGTAGCTGCAGAGGATAAAGCAAGTTGATTAAACTGAATGTTTACTTTGCCTTTAATCTTGCATAAAGTTGATATTGTTATACAGCACTGTGTGTATATATTACTGTTTTCCTAATGGGGCCACCCACAGGTGTATTCCCAGATTCCATTAGGTGGAGGCACCTTGCAAAAGGGGACTCAGGTCCTGAATTGGTAATTGGTAAGACGGTACAACCTTGGCACCAGTGGGGGTCGCCAAGAGGGTGTTAAAGTCTTCACTTTTCCTTATAGCCTTTGTTCTTTAACAATTCACCTCTTTCCCTTCCTCATTACCTTTCATTTTACATTCCCTGTGTCATTCTCCCCCCACACACCATGCTTCTTTTGTTCAGCCAAATCACTTAATGAATATTAGTTAGCTTTCAACTTGTTCTCACTGAGCCCATGTTGTACTTTCTTCGAGAAAAGGCTAAATAATACAAAGAGCCCCCCCCCCGCCATGCTTAGAATTGCCTATACTCCACCAACATACTTTTTAATCATTTTGGCCCTAGACACTTAAAAAACTGCTATTCATTTGAACACTATGTAGAGTTCTAGGACCCATCAGGACCAGGCCCCAATTTCTGCTTTTATTGATTTAGGCTATAACTCGCTCATTAGGTTTTAAGGCAGAGTTGGTAGGTACTGACCACACCCCCAACTACATGCAGTTTTGCCATTATTGTATCAGTGTAGTGCAGGTATTTCTGATATGTAAAAACAGGAAAGGGAATCAATTCAAGTGAGGATATCTTGATCTAAATTGTATGCAAACAGGAGCAATTTTGGGAAGGAAATCCAGTATTGCTCCTAAAATTTCCATCAGGAACTGCCCTAGTAGTACTCTAAAACACAATGGTTGATCCTAAGTCTATAGGATATTCCATGATTGGAAAGAAAATTCCGAGAACTCTATTAGCCTTCATTTTCAGAATTTCTTCTGACTTAAATACAAATGAGGAGGAGGTCCGGTTAATTGTTTCTTATTGTTACTTTTTGGAGCAGGTGTGCACTAGTAGAATGGCTCGAGTGCCTTGCTTCTTTACTAAAGAATTATCTGAAATATTAGTTGCAGCTTCCATTTCTCTGTTATCCACATTAAATTCCTTCTTTTTATCATGATGCACTGAGTGCACTATTTTCAACCTGCTGGCATTAAACTGTTTTCTTTTTTTTTAATAACAGAAATACCATGGAAGAAATACTCCCCAAACAAAACAGACCTTTAATAATGCCAGAACTCAATTTAATTACCAAAATAAGCGTTTTTTTTCGTCAAAGAAAAATAAATTGTAAAATAAATGCGAGTCTTCCAAATAAAAAGAACATTTTAAAGTACAATATATATGAACAAAGCTAGGATTGTATTAAATAATAATGTGCAATAAACTACTGACCGCTGCAGGGCAGAACACGCTACAATGTGCCTTCCCTGTAGATCTTATAGAAATTGCTTCAGGGAAAAGATAAACATAGCTCCTATAGGACATCATGACATTTAAAAGGGTGTGGGTTTAAAAGGTTTGAATCTATAAATGCAAAGCTTAATGCAGTTTACAATGTCAGGTGATCTGGTACTGATTCTATAATTTCCTCAAGGGTTCCAAAGCTATGCAGGGTATATGTCAGAATTACCTACTGAATTTCCGAATTTCGTCGCCGGTGAATAAAAAGAATTGGACACACATCAGAAAAGTCACCTGCGTCAAAACAGTTGCGCGTCAATATTATTTGGATGCCGATTGTCTTTAACGCCAGCGTCAAAATATACACGAGCATCAGAATTGACGGGGGAGCCAAAATTAGACCACAATACCTCCTGTAGCTCAGTGTGGAGGACCAGCAGCCAATAGTCCCTAATTCTAGACCAGTGAGTTCCTGACGGTATAAGAGCTGGATCTAATTCAGTATATCTTGGCTTCTTCAGAACAATTCACCTAACCATGGGTGGGGAGATAGAAAATTCAATACTGCTGACACTCTACAGATACACGGTTAAGTCAATTGTTCTGAGTTTACAGCCTGCTCAGCTCCAGAACTTTCCAGGTACCTGCACATGTCAAAGAGGGATTTTTATACAATTTATTTGTATAGACCCTAGCACAAGACTGGAAATAGGGATGGGAGATATTTTCTTTTCCAAAAGCTGCGTGCAGGACTGCCCATTGCCTAACGGGTCCAGCAGCCTGTCAGCAAAATTTAAAGACACAGTGCACAATTTCACAAAAATTGCAAAAACACAAATATAGCCTGGATTGGGGGCGGGGCCCCACGTTGGGCGCCAAAATGTAACGCTTTTTTTGGGCTATCCTGCCAATTTGGGGTTAAGGGTGTCCAGCTAGTGAATGAGCATGGGTTACACTGTGAAACTACACTCAGGGCAGAGCCTTCACTAAATGGAAGCTTCCCCTTTAAGATGGTATAAAACTACAACCCACAGGCTAATTAGTGTTAAAGATAGATTAATTGGATGCCAGGAGGTTCTTAAATAGTGAAACAAGTGAGATGGTTTATTGGCACACAAATATGCAAAGGCAATTAACCACAGGTTTACTCACGCAGGAGTTGTAGCAGGACTTAGCATATCACAGAGGAGGAAGGATTGCAGATGATAATGCAGCATGTACAGATGTCACTCCCATAGTCAAATAGTAGGCAGAATATCTCACTCTCAAAGACCAGCGACCAGTGTGAAACAGGATCAATCAAGTAGGGGTCAGGCAGTGCTCTGCTAAACTGAATTCCCTATCACTGAGTTCTCTACACTAAAGGCACCTTAGAAGCCTTTGGGAGGCTACTCCCTGCTATTCTCCTTGATGGAGCATACAACTGCTCATACTACCTAAATCTGGCTATCTCTCTCTCCTAGAGAGACTATTACAGAATCTTCCCTAATGATAATTACTCCTCATTCACGGGATTGCCTGGTTCAAGACTTCAGCACCAAAGGTACAGGTCCCTTTGGGGTAAATGGCTTACTGGGGCCTTGGTGATCCCAGGCTCAATGGGAAACACCTAGCAGCACAGACACCAGGAGCCAAAGAGGAAGAGGCCACGCCCTACACTACCCTATATAGCAGTGTGGCAGGGGAGTGTCATTACACTCTTTGTCCAATAGGTGTAGATGTTACACTTTACCAGTTAGAAGGGCTTGGCCCAATAACAAGGGAAAAGAGAACTTAAGGAAAGGTAGGGGATTAACTCTATAGGAGCCTAATAGATCCTATAGGTCCCTACACAAGTTAAAGTGCTAACTTGCAGTTCTGTAATTAGCAAGGGGTGAGAAGCCACAGTAGGAGCAGCTGGTATCAGGGAAGCTCTATGAGCTAAAAGTCAAGTTAAGGATAGTTATTAGAGTAGCCAAAGACTCCAGCAAATAGAGCGGAAAGGGTTAGTACCATAGTTTCACATACAGAAAAAGACAAGAAGTCTTCAACCCATTTTCAAAATTGAAACATATTTCGTACTAAGCTACTAAAAAATTCCCTCCGCGTTAAAAAAAACCCAAGAATTGTTTGTCTATGTCAAATTTATTCCTGGTCTGGCCAGTAGTGATGGGCAAATTTATTCGACAGATGAGAATTCGCAGTTAATTTCCGCATTTCGCCACTGGCGTATAAATTCACAAATTTGACGTAAGGATTTTTTTTACACCAGTGACAATTCCGACGCCAGCGACAATTAAATGGACGCCCATTGTCTTTAATGTACTTCAAATTTCATGGGCGTTGAAATTCTCGCCGGCATCAAAATTCATGTTTCACAAATTTTTCGCCATTCTGACAAATTTGCCCATCTCTTCTGGCCAGTCCTACACTCACTTTCATCTGATTCATTAAGAATTCTACTGCTTCATTATACATTTACACAGGGAAAAAGTTTTACCAGCAACTTGCTTGAATTTAAAGCTCCCACTGGAATCACCTGTTTGTAGCTGGAAAGGGTGGTAGCTACAACATGGAGCTGGGCACTGCTCCTGTATAAACTAAAGCAAACTATACTTACATGTCTTAACGTCCTTAATACATTGATAATGGCTTGATAGTGGCAGGGGGAAGGCTGGGTACAGGGGACCTGACTGCAGGGCTGGGTTCCTCTATAGCATTAAAATGCCCCCTCCCCTTTGCTCTTCTTTTTTAAATTGATGTACTCTCTTAGTGCAAGCATGCAACAGGGGAGGAAGGCAGCAAGGGCAAGAGCATCGATGTGCACAGGGATTTTATTTGGAAGGAGGACGGTGCACTCTTGTTACGCGATTGGGTTGAGTGCAGAAGACCTCTTGTCTTTGTCTTTGCACCCCCACCTAATGGTCTACAATTTAGAGGGAACACAACTTCCCCCTTTTTGCTTTATTACCTTAAATGTCATCCACCAGTGTCCATTGTAAAGTACAAATGCGAGTGCCTTGTACTCTGGGAACTGGACTCTTCCTGGTTAGTACTACTACTGGTTGTAACTATGGCCTGCATGCGTCCAATGCCATCAAGTGGAGTAACTGATTGAATGTAGTTCTACTAGATATACAGTACCATGACCTGGATAAATAAATGCCTTCATAGACATACAAAAGCTGAATTGAAGATTTATGTTTATAGAATAGTATTTAACTTTGAGGGGGGCATTTTTGGTAGGGGGGGCTACCAATAAAAGGTGTTCCAAAACGTATAACTATAATTATAAATGAATATATAGCAGTTGTTTTTTTTGGGGGGGGCTATGCCTCCCAAAATCTTCATTTTTCTCAACCTATGCTAACTAGGGATGCACCGAATCCACTATTTTGGATTCGGCCGAACCCCCGAATCCAATCTTGCATATGCAAATTAGGGGTGGGAAGGGGAAAACATTTCGTACTTCAAAATTTGGATTCAGATTCAGTTCGGCAGGGCCGAAGGATATGGCCGAATCCAAATCCTGCTGAAAAGGGCTGAATCCTGGCCGAATCCCGAACCGAATCCTGGATTTGGTGCATCCCTAATGCTAACTAATTCGAAAGAATTCTAAATTCTTTTTTCTGATTGCACACAAAGCAGCACAAAAATCCCCCTTACTTCTGGAACTCTGGAACCTTATTAGGTTTAGAGCATCTAATTAGGGTCCAAGAAGGAAAGGGGGTTTATCATCTGCTGCTTGGGTGTAAACATTTTTTTGTTAATATAAATAACAGAAGAAAAAAAAAATATTACAGTTTGAAATACATCAGTAGATTGATTCTAGCTCAGTATTTCTGCTGGTGACTTTTTGCCAAGTCTATTTTGATCATTAATGGATTTTTAAATGTAATGCATTGCTTATGGTAATTTCCTGACATTTAATAGAAATAAGCAGTTGTTATGATCATGCCATTTCATTATATTTCCCCATTAACACATGATGTCATTGCATCCTCTTGCTACCTATGTTCCTGCTGATATCCAGAGGTGTTGGGATTTTTTTACGGTAAATTCACAGAAAGAGGTCATAGAGTGAACACGGAAAATAAACTCAAAAGGGATTAGATTTCAAACTGCCAGACCAATTCCTTGGGCACTTAACTTGCTTTCAAACACTGACAAGGCCCTCTTCATAGCTTTCATGAGAGAAAAGAACATTCTTTTAAAAAAGCGTATGTGGTTTATGCATCAGATTTAGAACAAAAAGGCCAATCTGTTGTAGAAGTCTGAAATGGAAACAACGTGATATGTGAAATGACAATATTAGGAAGTTTTACTATAATTTAACTACAGTTGGCCTTTCTTTAACCATAGTGTTTCAGAATAGACATACATTTCCTTTGTATTTGTTTTCTGGGTGTTTTATTTGCATTTCAACTTAAAGTTGGAAAATATTAATGTACTATTTGCATTGCAACCAGTGATTCTATAAATATTTATATATTTTTAAATGTAATAAAAATTTGCCAAAGCTTTGTCTGAAATTCTCTACTGTATCTACTAGCACTACCACTTCAAGGATACAATTCTAGAGCTTACCATTCATTCCTAACCCAAGAAGTGTATATTTTTTAGTTAGTTGTAATATTGGTGTGTAGGTGCGTCTCAGGTCATTTTGCCTGGTCATGTGCTTTCAGAAAGAGCCAATGCTGCACTATGGAACTGCTTTCTGGCAGGCTGTTTCTTCTACTCAATGTAACTGAAGGTGTCGCAGTGGGACATGGAGTTTTACTATTGAATGCTGTTCATAGATCTACCAGGCAACTGTTATCTTGTATAAGAGAGCTGTTATACCAGGGGGCGTGGCTAGCGCTCAAGGAAGATGGCCGCATAAGTGTGAGCTCCGAGTGATATCATCCCACTGACCACTCTCGCAAGCGATAACATGGGGAAATCGCAAGGAAACAAGCCTATTAAAGAAGGAAGCAAGACTCCAAAGCACTCCGGTCACCAAAAAGAAATCCCAGCGATGTTCGGTAAGCCCGGGAGAGACGCGCCGCACACAAAGATGGCGCCCACGAGGCCCGATCAGAGGGAAAGTAAAGGAGTTGCAGACTATCATACACAAGACTCATCGGATGCGGATAGCGATGCGGACAGCTCAGTTGATATGCAAACTTACCTGCGACAGCTCCCATCGAAGAAAGATATCAAAGACATGCTGCACTCCGCCATGACCGAAATACGCAGTGACCTCCAAGGCCTCAAACAGGATATGGAGAGCGTCGGCAACAGGACGGACACGCTAGAAAGAAATCAAACAAAGCTTGTAAGTAACCAGAAACAGCAGAACGAAGTATTGCATAAACAAACCCAAGAAATAGCGGAATTACGTAGACATGTGGAGGATTTACAGAATAGAAGTCGTAGGAATAATATCAGAATAAGGGGTATACCAGAGACTGTACAGAAGGAAGATATCATGCCAGCCCTTACGCAGTTATTCAATGGCATTTTGGATCGTGACCAGAACGCAACAATTGCAATAGACAGGGCCCACAGAGTGTTCAAGTCAAGGAACGCTCCTCCTGAGGCCTCCAGGGACATTTTATGCTGCATCAACAGCTTCCCGCTGAAGGAAGAAATACTGGCTAAAACACGGGCCGGGAAAAAGCTGACATATGAGGGACACCCCATTCTATTCCTACAAGATCTATCGCTTTCCACACTATTAAAAAGAAAGCAGTTAAAGCCTCTGACTGACCAACTTAAAGAGAAAGGAATACAATTCCGTTGGGGCTTCCCCTTCAGTTTATCGGCTAATAAAGATGGAATACAGGCCTACATAAGGTACCCAGAGGATACAAGGGACTTTATACAGAAATTTCAACTTGAGGAAGTACAGATTCCAGGATGGCTGGAACCATTCAACGATCAGTCAGGCACCTACCAGGAGTTGGATAACACCTGGAGAGACATTCCACAGTTGCAAAGAACCCCCAAGACACCAAGACATAAGATGAGCAAAATGCTAACACCCAACAAGAAAATGCCGAACAATGACTGGTCGGAGACATGAATATGCCGATGTTGGTGTAAGTTACAAACATCACTGATCTTAAGGAGATTGAAACATGCCTATGCTCACATGTTATTTCCTTTTCTTTTCTCTTTATTGATGGGTTAATGTGTTATTGCTTGCAATTTACCAACTGTTTTGCTGTTTACTATTTACTGTTTTATATGAGAATTGATTGAAACAGGGAAAAGAGAAGTGATTTCTTACCCCCCAGAAATGTTATCACCATTGTTATATTGTGGTTATGAAAGGTCAGTGGGATGCACTACAGTAAACACTTCACTTTACTGCTAAATTCCAGACAACCCACCCCCCCCTAGTGGTTGACACACCTGGTCTCATCTAGGTGGATTAGACCCAATACAAAGGAACACATTCACTTCTGTTTTGTGTTCACTTCTTCTTGTTTTTCTTTTCACAAAATGTTACAAATGTTTATCAGGAATTACTCCCCAGTTCAGAATCTACTTTTCTATCTTTTCTTCCCCTCTCCCCGACAAGGAAGCAGACTTCAGGAGATATATAGCCCAATCTCATCTAAAGATGGGTCGCAACATACAAATCAAACTATGGTCACAGAACGTTAACGGATTAAACAACCCACGTAAGAGAGCTCAAATTATCAATAACTGCCACAGACAGGGTGCAAAAATTTTATTTATACAAGAAACGCATATTAAAAGCTCACATGCTGCAATAATCAAAAATAAATGGTTCCCACATGTGTTTTTAAGTACGAACCCTGAAAAAAAAGTCAAAGGCACAGGTATACTACTACATAAAGATCTGCCCATTAAAGTTTTGGATTCCAAATCGGACAAGGAAGGGCATTATACAATGTTGAAAGCACAAATCTATAACACATGCATGACTTTATGTTCAGTATATTTACCAAATGTCAATCAGGCCAAATATGCAAAAGAAGTAATATCCCAACTTCAGGAATTCGCTGAAGGGATCATCATACTTGGAGGGGACCTCAATGTAGCTCTCAATCCTCTAATAGACTGTTCATCCGGGAAATCCGCCATTGCCTATAAGACGTTGAAAAAAATTAAAACCTATTTAGGACAATTACACATGATAGATATATGGAGAACGCACAATCCCACGACAAGAGACTATACCTTCTATTCAGCTGCAAAAAACATTTACTCAAGAATAGATAATATACTAATTAATCAGAGATGGTTACACCTCATAAAACATGTTCAAATTGACGCTATGATTTTTTCGGATCATGCCCCCTGCATTGTTGGAATAGAAATACCAAATACATTGAAAGAAACCTACAGCTGGAAGTTTAATGAGAGGTTATTATTAAGGAAACAACATAGAGATAACATAGCTAATTTTATTCAAGAATCCATCCAAAACAATAACTTACCGGAGACGGACCCCTCAATCTTGTGGGAAACCATAAAAGTAGTAACTAGAGGGAATCTCATAGCCTTGTGCGCTAAAGTTAAAAAGAAAGAGAAGGAAAAATTAAACAATTAATAACTGAGATAAAAACATTGGAAAATAAACATAAAGAATCACTACTGAAAGATGTACAGGAAGAATTAGATTATAAGAGAATCTCGTTAAAACAACTTTTAAACACTTATACGGAACAAGCTTACCTGAGATGTAAAAAAGACTATTATGAATGGGGCAACAAACCTTCCAAACTACTAACCAAAAAGATAAAAGAGCAAAAAAACAGGACTTACATAAACCAGATGAAAGACTCTAAACAACAAATTCATTGTACCTATCCGAAAATAGCCAACTGTTTTCAGGAATTTTACCATGCCTTATACAATTTGGATTCAGAGCTACAAAAAGAAGAGAAAACAAAGAGAATTGAGTCTTACTTACAACACTTATGTTTACCCAAAATTACCGAAACGGTTAAAAAACAGTTGGAACAACCATTTACTCTGGCAGAGCTAAACACAGTCATTACAGGGGCCCCAGCCAACAAAAGCCCAGGCCCAGATGGATTTAGTGCAGGCTTCTACAAGGAATTTTACCAGCAATTATCAACAGTATTGCTAAAACATTTTAATAGCATTTCGGCAACCAAACATTTTCCCAAACAAGCACAAGAAGCCCAAATAACTGTTCTTCTTAAACCAGGGAAAGATCCGGCTATATGCAGCAGCTATAGGCCCATATCTTTAATAAACCTGGACCAAAAATTCTACGCTAAAATATTGGCTAACAGACTCCAACTGATTATACCCACTCTTATCCACCCTGATCAAGCGGGTTTCGTGAAAGGCAGGGAAGGTAAGGACAACTCGACCAAACTCATAAACATCCTTCATCATGCAATTCAACACCAGAGACCAACACTCCTCTTAACAACTGATGCTGAAAAAGCCTTTGACAGGGTGGATTGGAATTTTTTGGAATTGACATTAACGAAATTTGGTTTTGGCCCTAAATGTGTGGCGCAAATAATGGCTCTCTATCAAGCTCCGCATGCAAGAATAAAAGTCAACGGCATCCTCTCTCAGCACTTTGATATCACTAACGGAACCCGACAGGGGTGCCCCCTATCTCCAATTCTCTTCATATTGACTATGGAAACTTTTATAACATCCATCAGACAAAATAAAGATGTAACCGGATTGAAAATGGGTATCCAGGAACACAAAGCTGCAGCGTTTGCGGATGATCTATTGTTAATAATCTCACAGCCGGAACTATCTCTACCAAACATCATTCTAGAATTCAAGAAATTCAGTGAAGTATCTAACTTTAAAATAAATTATTCCAAATCAGACATTCTAAATATTAATATACCACAGAACCAAACAGAAATATTAAAGAGAAAATTTCCTTTTAAATGGGCTACAAAATCAATTCAGTACCTGGGAATCAACATCCCATCACACCCAAACAAACTGTACGAAATGAATCATCTACCGCTAATATCCGAAATACAGACTCTACTCACCAAATGGAAAACACAATCCTTATCCTGGTTTGGGAAAATTAATATACTAAAAATGATGATTATGCCAAAAATCTTATACTTACTACAAATGATTCCAATAAAACTCCCCAAACAATTTTTTTTAAAAATTAACTCTCTTTTCTCACAATTCATATGGGCTATGAAAAGGCCTAGACTTAAACTATCTATTCTTATGACAACAAAACCTAAAGGAGGACTCTCTATACCAAATGTTGAAAATTACTATTTTGCCACTCACCTCCAGAGAATCTGGACTTGGAAACGAGAAGGATCTTTTAAGCTGTGGAAAGAAATAGAGCAGAATGTGATGCAAATTACTATAAGCAACATCATGAATATACATTATGACAATATACCAATTTCACTCAAAACACATCCCACTATAGGAGCAACGTTGGCAGTTTGGCATGGTTTACAGAAGAAACATGATATCTCTCCATATCCGTCTCCAGAGACTGAGCTATTAAACAACCCGGACTTTCCACCGAGTTGTGATAGAGGCCAAATTGATAGGTGGGCCTGCATACAGGGTAAACCTACTAAACTCAAACAATTTATTAAACGAGGACGAATTATTCCATTAAATAAAATCCAATCTAGATGGGGATGCCACCCCAGGGACCAGTGGAACTATCGTCAAATCTATCATTATTTAAGCTCGTTAGATCCCAAGAACATCACCAGACCATTGTCAGACTGGGAGGTGTTGTTGAATCAACCCGTAATTACCCACCCTATAGCTAAATTTTATAAGAAACTATCAGAGGAAGATAAAACTAGTAACCAGAAAACCAAAGAGAAATGGGAACGAGAACTGAACATTAAAATTGGAGGAAAACGTGGGAAACTATAATGCTGACAGCACATAAAGGATCGAGAACGACAAAAACACAAGAAGCCAACTACAAACTGCTCAGTAGATGGTATAGAACACCAGTATTCTTAAACAAAATTTACGACAATGTTTCAGAGAAGTGTTGGAGATGCCACCTTGAACTAGGATCATATAGCCACCTCTGGTACAAGTGTGCTAAACTCTCTACATACTGGAAGGAAGTATTCAAAATAATAGAAACCCTAAGACCAGGAACTTATCAGAATTGTATAGAAACAGTAATCCTTACCGTCAATAAACATACTGAAGAAGTAATAAAAGATAAATTGATACTACAGATCATACAAGCAGCCAGAAACCAAATCCCAAGAAAATGGAAAATAGCAGAGCCACCAAGTAAAATAGATTGGATTAGAGCCCTGGAAGAAGTTAAAACAATGGAAGAACTTATAGCTTTAAAACAAGGAACAATGAAACGTTTTGAAAAATTATGGGAGCCATGGAATGAATACAGACGTGGAAACCATACAAGCCAAAGACAGGTGGAATAATGATACTCTAAGACTGGAAGAAACAATAAAACCAAAAGAAACCGAACTACAAGAATTCATTAAATACAAGACTACTTACCTTTACTCTTACGTATCGAGTAGTCTCGAACTGGAACAATCTTGCTGGAAATAAAAGAAAAGAAGATTTAATCTGCTTCCCCCCTCTCTCTCTCTTGTCCCTCTATCACCCACCCCTCTTCTATCTGTTCATCTCCCACCCCCTCTATAAAATAAAATACGATAACTTAGTACTAAACAAAGGTAGATCCTATGTATTAAAGTGATCCTAATGATAATAGTTGGGACTTAGTTATACTATGTGTGGAAATGTACTATGTTATTGTATATATATATCTGAAAAACATAACTGTATTTTATTACTCGTTCCCCTCCCTTTTTCCTTCTGTACCCTTCAATTTTCTTTGAAATTGAAAATAAAGACTTACTAAAAAAAAGAGAGCTGTTATACCTTCCCATTGTTCTGCTGATGGGCTACTGGGACTCCAACTTGCAGAGTAGCAGTAAAGAGAGTTTATTAGAGCACAAGTCACATGACTGTAGGCACCAGGGAAACTGACAATATGTCTAGCCCCATGGCAGATTTCAATTTAAATATAAAAAAAATCTGTTTGCTCTTTGAAAAATGGATTTCTGCTAGAGCAGCACTATTAACTGATGCGTTTTTAAAAAAACATGTTTTCCCATGACAGTATCCCTTTAATTATTCAGCTTGGGAAAAATATTAAGGGTGTTGAAGAAACCAACATGGCCTATAACTTATGAACTGTGAATCACAACCTCTCCAGTAATGAGTCTTTCTGGCACAGCTATCAGAGATTAATGAATCCTAGTTAGACTTTGACTAAGGATGATGATCCCCCTATCTGTCCCAACCTTTCAGCCTTTCCATGCACTAAGGACCTGTTCTTTCAATGAATCTCCCACCAAGAAATTCAAATTACTCACTAAATTGAATATATGCTCCATCATACAGAAATAAGATGCTTTCTAAATATAATCAATTAAAAATATGTACCTTTTCTAAAATAGTCAATTTTATCTTCACTGTCTCAGCATCTCTTTCTCTTTATTCAGAAGTTGGGTGTCTGATTTTCATTGGCAGTTAGATCCAATGTGTGTTTCAATTGGGTTCTTTTTTCCAGCAGATTTAATAGAGCTCACTCAAATCACTGATTCCAGTAAACACAAAATCTAACAACATACAGTAGGGGGCAGATTTATCAAAGGTCAAGATGAATTTTCAAATTTGAATTTAAAGTTATTTTTGTGTGTACTTCGACTAGGGAATAGCCCAAATTCAATTTGAATTTGAAAAAAATTAAAAAATTCAAATATCGAAAGTGATCATGTACTGTCTCTTTAAAAAATTGACTTCGACAATTCGCCAGCTAAAACCTGACAAAATTGCTGTTTTAGCCTATGGGGAACCTATTTGGAGTCCATTGGTGGACTTTGAAAAATCAAAGTTTTTTTGGGGAAAAACTTCTAATCTAATTCGATTGAATGCGCTATTTCTTTGATTCGAACGATTCAAATTCGGCCGAATACAGACCTATTTGATTGAAAACTGACCTATTCGACCCAAAAAAAACTTTGACTTAATTTCGGTTGGTCTTTTTGAATTTGAATTTCGAAGTTTTTTCAATTTGAAATTCGACCCTTGATAAATATGCCCCTAACTGCAACTTAACTGGTTAGTTGGATAGAAGACTTAAATTATGAGGGTAGACTGTCAAGGTTGGGGTTGTTTTCTCTGGAAAAAAGGCGCTTGCGAGGGGACATGATTACACTTTACAAGTACATTAGAGGACATTATAGACAAATAGCAGGGGACTTTTTTACCCATAAAGAGAATGACCGTACCAGAAGACCTTTCCTCCCTTTCAGACTAGAAGAAAATAACTTTCAGTTGAAGCAAAGTAGGGGGTTCTTCACAGTCAGGACAGTGAGGTTGTGGAATGCACTGCCGGGTGATGTTGTGATGCTGATTCAGTTAATGCCTTTAAGAATGGCTTGGATGATTTCTTGGACGGACAGAATATCAAAGGCTATTGTGATACTAAGCTCTATAGTTAGTATAGATATGGGTATATAGAATTTATGTGAAAGTAGGGAGGGGTGTGTGTATGGGGCTGGGTTTTCATTTGGAGGGGTTGAACTTGATGGAATTTGTCTTTTTTCAACCTGATTTTACTATACTGATACTGTAACTATGTAACTATCCTCATGACACAGCTCCCAGCACTCTCCATAGTGTGAGCACACAAAAGTCCTCCAAGCTCTAAAACCACATGGTTAAGCTTACCAGGCATTGGGGTCCCCTACCCTAGGGACAAGGGCTCCTTCCTCCTCCCTTCAATTTAGGTACAACCCATAGCTGGTGAGGCAGGGGATTTCCTACCATGTGGAATTTCAGACCATAGGGGTAAATTAACCCTATGGATTCCAATATTTTGAAAAGTTCAGTATGATGAAGCTTATATTAGATTAAAATTTTTGCAATAGTTCTCATTTATAACTTTTGTCATCTTACACTCTTGGAAGCTTCAAGGCACATTGTAGCCAGTATGAATGTGCACCGAGACTCATGTGTATTCCTCTTCTAAATACATCAAGGGGGTTATTTATCAAAAGTCACATTTTAAAGTAAAATGAATTTTTTTAAACTCAAATAAATTCAATTTTATTCACAATTCAAATGGTGTGTTATTTATGAAAAAAAATGAACGTGTAAAATTCATCAAATAGTCCTGTCCTGAAAACGCGAATCAAATTTGTATTGAATTTTCATCTGAAAAAAAATCTACTTGTGCACATCAAATATTTTTTTGACGTGCAACATATTCATGTCATATTCTATTACATCATATATATACACATATACGTGTCATATTCGCAGTGAAAATTGGCAAAAATTTGGCTCATCGCTATTAACATCTTCATAATCTGCCATTGACTTCTACATGAATTCGGCAGGTTTTATGTGGTGACTGTTCAAATTAGAATTGTTTCCAGGGTCGAGCTGGTGCTTTTAAATTCAAAATTGCGAGTTTTCACCAAACATTTTTTTTGAAAATTCTACTTCTAATTTACCATTCACACCTTAGACAATTTGCCCCAAAAGTAAGGGCTGTGTTTTTAAGCAGTTCCATGGAAACAGAGATCCACACTGATGGTTATCAAATCACTCACAATAATAGATCGGGCAGGTAATTTTCTGAGCTATTGCTAACAATTAAAGGTGGATTATGTTACTATGGTGTAGGGGACTGGTAAATTAGTCTCCCAGTTTAGCAGGCAGCCCCCCGGTGTTATAGACGCCTAACTGGGTCTTAAAATACAGCGAGGAGGGGGACCTGTTTCCTTATCATGCTTAAAGCTATGCCCCCTGCAGTTCAACCAGTGCTCAGTATAAAGTAGAAAGTCCTGGGTAGCCATGTGCTCAGGGTCCATGTTGTGTAAGTCCTGGCCTGAGCAGGGAAGAAGGCTAAAGTGGAACCTAGACAGGTCAGGTCTAGTCAGGATAGGCTACTCACCGTAATAGGTCACTCTAAAGGTGGCCATACACGGAGAGATCCGCTCGTTTGGTGATGTCGCCAAATGAGCGGATCTCTCTCCAATATGCCCACCTTGAGGTGGGCAATATTGGGCTGATCCAATCGTGGGCCCTAAGGCCCAATGATCGGATCCTAATGAATGGAAATAGGTGTTCGGATCGCGGGACCGCATCAACGAACAGATGCGGCCACGATCCGACGGGATTTTTTGTCCCATTCCATCGAGATCTGGCCAACTTTCGGCCAGATCTCGATCGGGGAAGCCAGTCGGGGGGCCCCATACATGGGCTAATAAGCTGCTGACTTGGTCTGTCGGCAGCTTTTATAGGCCCGTGTATGGCCACCTTTAAGGAGTGACAGATAGTCAGGCTATTTAGCCGAGCAGCTTGAGACTCCTCTGAGTATTGTGAGCGGGATTAGGATCCTGGGTACTAATTGCCCAGAAGTAGGGACTAAGTGTACAGACCTAGGGGTAGAGATTCCCATGGGTTCCACTTAGGTAAAAGGCTGAAAGCTGTGTGTACCTCCTCGCTGTTGTATATGTTCTTTTCCTTACGGGGACTGATACTAACCAAAGGTGCTGTGAATATATGCCTATTCAATGTTCTATGATCCTGCTTACTCTTCATGTACATCTCTTTGTGGGTTATCTTGTTCAATAAATATACTCTCTGGTAAAGTTATAAGAACCACTGGCACCCAATTATTGTATACTGTACCTAGGTACGTTTATACTATACTCCTTCACACCATTTGAGAGGGCTTACCCCCTAATAATTAAGGTCCCAACATATTGGGGTGAAGCTTATAGATAGAGAACAGTGCACTCAATTTACAATAGTACTACATTGGCAAACTTGGACCATTTTTATGTTTCAGTCTAAAAAGGGCCAGCTGTTTTATTCCTAAAAGTTGAAATGTAAGAAAGGAGACTGAAAAATGAAAAATAAATCTATTATGTCAGCAAATCAATCCTATTTTTTTTAACGTTTAATTGTATTTGGTGTCCTTAAAACATGGTGGCTCAAAAAGGCCAAGTATTCCATATAATAGTCCCCAGAACTTAAATTCTTTGAATACAAGGATAAAAAGAATTGAAACATATTTCAAATATGTCACACATAGATTGTGTTTCTTGGTCAGGTTCTATTTCTCTCCAATCAATTAAAATCTTTGATTTCCTCAGAAATTTGCCCTCCTGTTCGGAGTTGTGAGTTGAAAAAAGAAATCAATATCACATCTGCTAAGGAACCACAGGGCACAACAAGGTAATTATTTTATTTTCAATAATATTTGATGAGCCCCCCCCAACGCAGGGTTTGGAAGTGTAGCTGAAGATGAATGCAAGAAAGATCATTTAAACTTACTGAAATCCAACATTTCATGAATCAACAATGACTTACAGAACATTTATCCGCTTGATGTCTGTAGGTGTGATAGATCTGTACTCACTGAATCTCAGATGTAAGGAAATAGATACAGGGTAGATTGTATAACCATCATTCCAGAAGTGATAGTGCTTTAATGTCCAGTATGGATTCAACTGCTTTGAGGAAGAACTAGGATGTCTTCTCAGGTTCTTAAATATAATTTATTGGATAAAGGAGGTCTATGCAACCATTGTTTTAGGGTGGCCATGCATGGGCTGATAAATTCTGCCAACTGATCACCTCCGGACCAAGTCAGCAGGTCATTCAGCAACCTTGACAAACCAGCAGATCTCAAAATGCATGACCTACTTCATGATACCTTTCTGTTCAAGCAATAAGCAAACATATGAATCTTTTGTATAGTACAGGGGGATATCTAAGCAGGAAAGTTTGGTATCTCTCTGTACAGACTATGAGCAAACTTAGGGTCTGCTAGTGTTGAATTGTGCTTAATACAGGGGAATACCTATGCTGCCATAGTTTTATGGGATTTCTCTGTACAGACTATGAGCAAACTTAGGGGACTGTTCCTGCTGAATTGTGCTTAGTACAGGGGAATACCTATGCTGTCATAGTTTTATGGGATCTCTCTGTACAGGCTATGAGCAAACTAAGGGGACTGTTCCTGCTGAATTGTGCTTAGTACAGGGAATACCTATGCTGCCATAGTTTTATGGGATATCTCTGTACAGACTATGAGCAAACTTAGGGCTGTTCCTCTTGAATTGTGCTTAGTACAGGGGAATACCTATGCTGCCATAGTTTTATGGGATTTCTCTGTACAGACTATGAGCAAACTTAGGGGACTGTTCCTGCTGAATTGTGCTTAGTACAGGGAATACCTATGCTGCCATAGTTTTATGGGATTTCTCTGTACAGACTATGAGCAAATTTAGGGGACTGTTCCTGCTGAATTGTGCTTAGTACAGGGAATACCTATGCTGTCATAGTTTTATGGGATCTCTCTGTACAGGCTATGAGCAAACTAAGGGGGCTCCATGCAATATGCAGGTTTTATAAAACAAAGGCCAATGATAAGATGTTCACGTAATTGAATTATTGGGACTTGTCATGTATACCAATATTTGGCATCAAGCTATTCAATTCCTCTTTATTTCCCAGCCAAGTGAATATTTTCCCTATAAATATACTTCCCTTGGCTGTTACTGAAAGCAATTCTCGCTACTACTTGTATCTACAATCTTACTTGTATCTACAATCTTACTTGAACGTAAGCCTTGTGGGATTGAGATGAAAATTCCCTTCATGAGCCGAACAGAAATCCTGCTTCATTGTGAAGGGCCGGCAGATGTGAGCCCAGAACGTGTGCAAATAAGAGATGAAACCGGCTTCAGAATGGGGATAATGCAGTAGAGTACAATCTAATTCCATTCCGGCTGGATATGAAACATCCTGTCTCCTTCCTTTCTCGGCTCTCGCCGTGATAAGTTTTTATTTATCACAAACAAGTCAGACGGGTAGGAAATTCATGCGACATGTTTCTGATTGGCTCAGAGCAAATATAAATGTATAAATACAAATGAAAGTAGCACTGTTATCCCCCTGATTGCTCACAGATCTATTAGAGCCATCCACAACATTAATTTAAATGAAAAAAAGAATTGATATTAATAATCTGTATAAATGCAGTGGCGATTGCCCAATCACCATGTCAATCATAAAAAATCCTGCCCGGTTTTCCTAATTTGGAGTTTTGACTGGGGCATCCCGTTAAAAAACCTGGCTGTCCGGGTCAAAATTGGATAGGTGGCAACCCTAGTTTTGAGGTAAATTAGGTGCAAGTTGCGTACGCATTCAGAGTGCACTCGGAACAAAATTTACTTATAATGCAACTAACGGCTCAACTCATTGTGGCAAATGGGTGGCAGTACAGGTATCCGTTATCTGGGATCCCATTATCTAAATTACAGAAATGCCATCTCCAATAGACTACATTTTCTCCAAATAATTTTAATTTTTAAAATGATTTCCTTTTTCTCTGTAATAATAAAACAATAGCTTGTACTTGATCCCAACTAAGATAGAATTTATTCTTTTCGGAGGCAAAACTATTTTATTGGGTTTATTTAGTGTTAACCCAACACTTGGGTATGGAGATCCAAATTACAGAAAGACCTGTGGAAAACCCCAGGTCCCGAGCATTCTGCATAACAGTAAGGGACCTGTAATAATAAAATAGTTCTTTGTTAGTGATGGGCGAATTTATTCGCCAGGCGCGAATTTGTGGCCAATTTGCACGATTCGCCACCAGCAAATAAATTTGCGAAACGCCCGCAAAAATTAGGCCGAAAAAATTCACTGGCATCAAAAAAAAATTTTCGCCGGTGTCGAAAAAACACGGACCCCGGCGTCAAAAACGGGCGCCAGCGTCAAAAAACGAGCACCGGCGTCAAAAAATGGTGAATTTTTTCGCCGTTTCGTGAATTTCGATGGAAATTCGCAAAATTTCCAGCGAATTGAAACAGCGCAAATTCGCCCATCACTATTCTTTGTACTTGGTCCCAACTAAGATATAATTAATCCTTATTGGAAGCAAAACCAGCCTATTTAATGTTTACATGATTTTCTACTAGACTTAGGGTATGAAGTCCAAAATTACAGAAACATTCATTATCCGGAAAACCCCAGGTCCTGAGCATTCTGGATAATAAGTCCGATATGCTCAGTTGGGCACCATTTATTTATTGACTATTATATTGAAGTGCAGGGACATGTTTTGATGCAGAATTGTATCAATATTTGCTGGTTAACTTAACCTTACTCTTTTAACGATGAAGAAGAGCAGCTTTTCTGTATTTTCATCAGGCCTAAATGAGACAAGTATCATCCTGCCCATTATTATAGACTGAGAAGAAGTGTCGTTGGAATAATTGTATCAAATGACAGACATACCTACTGTCAAGTCTCAGCAAGAAACACTGACACAATTGCACAAATGATTATCAGCCTCTCTTCCATCAGGACTGTGAATGTTTTCTGCACAAAGCACAAATGTGACAGGACATGCCCCATACCCTGCAGAAATAACCTGAGAAATAAATGGAATATTGGCTTAATAAGTCTCTGATTTCATTTGCATACGAAGCAATGAGCACTGAGCTGGCTGCCTCCTGTGTTATTTCAGTCACTGTTGAACGAAGAAGCTTTATGATTCATAATACATTATATGACAGTGTTCTGTTTTCTCTCATAACAAGTCATGCCAGACCTGGAGAAAAAGAAATAGTATATATGTTAAGAACCATTTTAACATGTGCTTCTTCTGCATATTATTATAGTACCTGGGCTCTCTGTGACCAAATGTTATTTTATAAAGATAGAATAATAAATAAAATAGAAGGTAAAATGTCAGCCATGAAGCAGGGCAGGACGGCTGCTTCCAATGGGGATCAGATATGATCTGTGCAGCCACTGGGACAGAATGTTCTGTTATACAGATAGCTAGAATCTCAGCTGCCATAAAGCAGGACAGGACTGCTGCTTACAATGGGGATCAGTTAGGATCTGTGCAGCCACTGGGACAGAATGTTCTGTTATACAGATAGCTAGAATCTCAGCTGCCATAAAGCAGGACAGGACTGCTGCTTACAATGGGGATCAGATAGGATCTGTGCAGCCACTGGGACAGAATGCTCTGTTATATAGATAGCTAGAATCTCAGCTGCCATAAAGCAGGACAGGACTGCTGCTTACAATGGGGATCAGATAGGATCTGTGCAGTCACTGGGACAGAATGCTCTGTTATACAGATAGCTAGAATCTCAGCTGCCATAAAGCAGGACAGGACTGCTGCTTACAATGGGGATCAGATAGGATCTGTGCAGCCACTGGGGCAGAATGCTCTGTTATACAGATAGCTAGAATCTCAGCTGCCATAAAGCAGGACAGGACTGCTGCTTACAATGGGGATCAGATAGGATCTGTGCAGCCACTGGGGCAGAATGCTCTGTTATACAGATAGCTAGAATATCAGCTGCCATAAAGCAGGACAGGACTGCTGCTTACAATAGGGATCAGATAGGATCTGTGCAGCCAATGGGATAGAATGTTCTGTTGTAAACAAAGCTAGAATCTCAGCCATAAAGCATCTCAGCAGAGCTTGATTATAGATAGGGTTGTCCTTGATGATACCACACCTATAGTGCAGACACTCTTATAATAAAATAAATAGATCAGTGTTACTATACTAGTGCAAGTCCCCATCCTAATTATTCTGCAGGGTTCCATCATTGGCATAGGTGCCATGACCATGTGGCATCATCCCTCCATGCAAATAATTCAGCTCCAGGGTGCCAACAGATTTTTAAAAGGTCTTACTGTGAATGAGATCAGTAGCCAACTGTAGGCCTCCTGTGAGTTTCTTGTATGAGGTTTTCTGCTGATCATCTGGACTCTTGACCACCTGCCTGTATATTTGACCATGTCTGGTTGTTCTGAGTTGTGTCTGACTTTCTGTATACACTCTAATGGTACCTAGATGTTGCCCAGTTCTTTAGTACCTTGTAGTTCCTCCCCAGTCAACACTTCATCATGTTAGGAGTAAACACTAGGTGTATTTATACATGCTTGTTACTTTACCCTGAGATTTATCAGTTGACCCCATTATTTGGGGGCTGCCAAGTTGAGTACCAGGTTCCAAGTCTCTCAAACTATAGACTTGCCTGAATTCCAGCAAGTGGATGAGATGGGCCCTTTTAAAGAAATGTGTAAACTGAGTTTATAAACAGATGTTACAATTTTAACAAAATTCTTTCGCTGAAGATTTTTTTTTTATTTGCCTCCAAGTATAGTTAAGTAATATTGTCATCTAAACAACGGACGTCAAAAGCAGTTATCACCCAATTAAGGCTCAGTTATGCCTGGCCCCTGCAACACACATCGTTTGTCTGAATTTTGTTTATTGTATAGAAGCCATAATTGAATTACTTCTATAGCAAGTGTTGCTAGGTAACTGTTTTCCGATGTTTTGCAATGTTGATCAAGCGTATTATGGTCTAGAGACTTGAGTCCACTATGTTTGTAATAATTCTGATTTCCAAATAAAAATATTTTGATCCGCAGATCCTGTTTAGCGCAGATAATTGAGTTGGTGAAATATAACAGAAAGCCTTATTTTCATCCAGATCGCGGCAACCTAATGCGTTCCTGTAGCTACTGTCTGTTAAGAGTAATGATTTGTATGATTAGGGCATTCGCTTCTGATCATTTACACAGTATAAATAAGAAAACAGGCCCATAACACCGTTTTAGGGGCGTGTATGGAGTCCATTTGGCAAGTCAAGCTCTATATCAATCCAGCGCCTCATTTAGTCAACTGTTTATTGAAGAGCTCTCTCGTGCCTGAGCAACCTTGCTTAGCAAGCCATAAATATGGAATACTATGTACTACCATGGAGTTATTTTAAATTAGGAATATCATTTGTTTGTTTTATACATCAACCGCCAGTCCATCTGCGCTGAAACAAGTGGACACATTTCTCTGCAAAGGTTTTATACTGTGAAGCCTACAATATATTTCAGTACAATTTTAATATATATCTATGTTTAATATAATGTAAAAAAGATGGCGATTTGTTTAATAATATGGGACGTTATACATTTGTAATTTTGAATTATTTGTAATTGATATTTTATTTCTTATCATGTGACGTAAGTGAATAGTAATTGACATTTTTTATTCTTACCATGTGACTATACTATTTTTAAACTATACCCCTGGACAATGTACAACAACATAAAATTGTATTGCAGAAAACATCTCATATGTAAAACCCTGCTTCATCTAAATTTGCATAAAAATCATCTTTTTTACCAGTATGTACCACTGGCCATTTAGAAAACGAATGGGCCACCCCCTCTGGAGCCCTATGATTCACGGTGCACACAAACAAACCAAGGGCACACATTCATGTTAGGTCACATGAGCCAATGAATGGACAAAGTAAACGTAAAGTCTTTTACTCCCACACTTCTTCCTGTTACAGATCGGTAGTACTTCCTGTCAGGTGATAAGTCATCTTTGATAAGTCCCACATCAAGGGAAAAGATGTAAAAAGGCAATATTTACTGATATCTATTGGTTGGTTATATATTCATGATGCGGCTATAGTTTTCCTTTAATTTCACGTAAAATTAGAATTTATATTTTATTTTGCTTGTTATGTTTTTTCCTTTTCCACATTGCTATTTACCTAATTTTCTGTTCTTTCTCTTTCTTTCATCCTTAAGTTCTGTTTCGTGAACGTTTAGGGGCAGATTTATCTAGAGTCAAAGTAAAAATTCAAATTTTTGATTTTTTTTTAACTATCAAATTTGACTAGGGAAATAAAAATACAATACTTAAAAAATAATAATAAATTAAAAATCAAGACTGTGTAATGAGGATTGTTTACAATGTGCCATGAGTTGGCTTTAAGGTTAAATAACCTTTAATTTGTAATTTTTTCCTTTTATGTTCCTTTTTTTTTGGTACCATTAATGACAGTCTGGCCAGGAAAGCTCAGCATGGAGCCAGTTGGGACCATCAAAGTCTTATTCACTCCTTTCATGTGCCAGTTTTCAATGCTGCTCTTTCAATGGAGTTGTACCAATCTTGTCTTCCACTTCTGATTTCATTGTGGACAAGATGGTCTTTGTCTGTCCATGCCTCACACTGTAAATCTCATAACCTTAGATGTCTGATGGTCACAATATTACAACCAATTTGGTATCTCAGAAGCAGGTGTCAAAACTGGGTCCATTGCTATTAGGTGCTTGTCAAGGAGTCAGATTCAGCATGGTTTGCTTCCTAGTGGCCATCAGGGAAGGTTGACTAATCTGTGGTAACCCAAATTGCAATCTATTCGATGAATTTACAATACTGAAAAAGTTAATTCTAGCTAAGAATATTCTGGACTGATACTATAAGCCCGAAAACATGCAATAAATGTGGATCCACCTCTGCCCTCGATTGCTAACTATTGTAGTTGTCTGTTAATTATAAGGCTGTTGTTAAATGTTCCACTTGGAAAGAATGTTTGATTACATGGTCAGATCAACTCAGCGAGTACATTTTCATTAAGATTTAATGTAAATTTCCCTGTAGTATTGTGTTCAACAGATAATCTATAGATTTTCAAGTCTGCTCAGTGCCAGTTCTTTATACAAAGCTGTGTGTAAATATTTTAACTATTTCATCTAAAGGGTGGATGTTCTGCTCTATATAGCCATATCGGATTTCACTTTTAAATGTATAGTTCACCTTTACAAAACATACTGATACCATATAATACACTTGCTTTATGTTTATATACAGTATGTATATATATATATATATATATATATATATATATATATATATATATATATATATATATACTGTATATATTTTACATTTGAGAAATAGAAGAAAAGCAAGCTTGATGGAATAGGCTCACCAATATGCATGTCAGTGAATTGGATACCCCTCGCATTGGATGAAAATATGTCCATTTCGATGGTTTCTAGCATTAGACTGGTATTATATGGAGAGATCTATTTTATTTTGAAAATATTTTATTCGATTTTCATGTTAAACAAGCGATAACAGTATAGCAACAAATATTTTGCAGATGAAGACAGATATGGAGAGATCTAACTCCACTCTACTACTCATTTGAGGAGCAAAAGCTGCTCTTTCTAAGCCAACCTGTCTATCTCCCAATCTCCTAGGGGCGTACTATGATAGAACCGACTAACACTAACCTTTACTTTATTAAATTGCAGTGTACCTTACGGCTTAAAGCTTGATATGAGGGCCGAATGCTCCTGGTACTAGGTGGAAACCAAAGAGAGAGAGCCATATGCTCCCATATTGTATATAAACTATGGACAGGAATGGATTACACTAACCCTGGGCCAAGTAGGAAACCTCCCTCCCACATAGCTTTTGGGACCCCTATATTTGTTACATAGGAGTTGATACATAAGTTGCTGACACAACTGCATGTCTTGGAGTTGGCACAGTAGGTGCCAAAGTTGGTGCAGATGCTGAGAAATGCACAAATTGGGGACCATATATTAAATACAAAAAGGGGGTTGTTGGTGTACTCCTAAAGCTAAGTTAAAATATGTTTAAGTACATACATACTGATTTGGTCAATTAATCAATGCACATTCCTTGGTCCCCTGTCTAAGTAATTCAGTATAAATGCAAGTGCATGTGTTTACAAAACAGGGGTTTTTAGTTACAAAGTTATGATCATAAAGTTGATAGGCCCCCATACCACGTCAAGGTAAACCCCACACGGTGGTCCCTAACTTGTTTACCTCTGGTCATAGTATAAAAAGTATTTTACCTCTGCATAGTAGCATTCTTTGGAGTAAATGTCTCCTGAACTTTGGTTTCAGTCTGAGGGCTAGATCCTTCCCCCGCCACTAGCTTGCGGCTTTTAAGAGAAAGAGAGACTGCCCAAACCAACGCCCATGTTTTAATGAACAATGAAATAATGGAAAAACAATAGTGAAGGCAAAGTGAAGTTGTCTGTATACAGTCGGTGCATACTTGGAAAGTGTGTATGTGTGTGTGTATAGGTGTGAGTATACTGTAGGTAAGCGTATTGGTGTGAGCAAAAATAAGTTAAAAAGACAAGATACTAGATACTGTATACCCTTTAAAATGCTGCAGAGATTAACTTATCTCTGTCCTTCTCATTTTCTAGTCAACTGCAACTTAGAATTTCTAATATAAATGGGGCCAGCAGTGAGAAAATCCTTCAATTTAAACCTGTCAACAAACACAGGGAAGGGCGATTATATAATGACAGACTTGCCTGATTCTTGGAGCTATATCTTGGAGTATAGTAACATTGCATCTTGTGTCATCAAGTCCTGTCTAGTTGCATTGCACCAATGAGTAATCACATATATTTCTCCAACCACAAAAATGTTGAACTGCCCTGTAAATCAAAATCTGTACTGCTGGCTTCAACTGGATATACCAGAATGCTTCTGTTGAAGTCCAACTTTATTTTCCCAACTTGTATGTTTTCATTTTATCAGCATGGACTACTTCCCAGATCTATAAAGCATCCATAAACATTTTCTAGGGCAGTTATAACGATGAAAACAGGCATCAAAATGGCCTTACAAACGACTTCCATGTTGTCATTAGATGATGAAGAACGATGATTGATAAAAAGAAGTCTTAGTAGAAGTACAGGTATGGAATCCATTAGCCAGAAAGATCCAAATTCCATTTTAATCAAATAATTCATATCTTTAAAAATGATTTCATTTTTCACTATAATAATGAAATTGTATTTTGTGCTTGATCCCAACTAAGATATAATTAATACTTATAGGAAGCAAAACAATCCTACTGGATTTAATTCATGTTCATTTCATTTTTCATTCATGTTTTAAAGTTTTTTTTAGACTTAGACTTTTTTAGACTTAAAGGGATACTGTCATGGGAAAAAACTTTTTTTTCAAAATGAATCAGTTAATAATGCTGATCCAGCAGAATTCTGCACTGAAATCCTTTTCTCAAAAGAGCAAACAGATTTTTTTATATTCAATTTTGAAAAATCTGACATGGGGCTAAACATATTGTCAATTTCCCAGTTGCCCCAAGTCATGTGACTTGTGCTCTGATAAACTTCAATCACTCTTTACTGCTGTACTGCAAGTTGGAGTGATATCAACCACCCACTTTTTACCCCCCAGCAGCCAAACAAAAGAACAATGGGAAGGTAACCAGATAACAGCTCCCTAACACAAGATAACAGCTGCCTGGTAGATCTAAGAACAACACTCAATAGTAAAAACCCATGTCCCACTGAGACACATTCAGTTACATTGAGAAGGAAAAACAGCAGCCTGCCAGAAAGCATTTCTCTCATAAAGTGCAGGCACAAGTCACATGACTGGGGGCAGCTGGGAAATTGACAAAATGTCTAGCCCCATGTCAGATTTCAAAATTGAATATAAAAAATTCTGTTTGCTCTTTCGAGAAATGGATTTCAGTGCAGAATTCTGCTGGAGTAGCAGTATTAACTGATGCGTTTTGAAAAAAACATATTTTACAATGACAGTATCCCTTTAAGGTAAAGACCCCTTATCCTGAAAACCCAGGTCCCATACCTGCATCAAAATCTTTTAACCACTGTCAGATATTACCCAACTAGCAGGTTGCATTGTGCACCTGGCTCTGGATTGAATGGGTGGTTCACCTTTAAAGGACCAGTAACATCAATTAAAAAAAAAATTGTTAGTATAGAACAAAAAAAAACACTAGGACAAAGGATAAGGACAAATTAAACTTTTAAATCGCTAAGTCTTTATTAAGAAATAACTTACTTGCGCTCCTCTTCAGAAAAGCCGATCAGGTGATCCATCGTGCAGCGTTTGATTTCTCCTACTTGTTTTCCTTATAGTAGATAGTCAGGGAGGAGAAATCGAGCACCTCATGATGGATCGTCGCCGTCGCCTTTTCTGAAGAGGAGCGCAAACGGAGTTTCGTAAGTTATTTCTTAATAAAGACAGCGATTTAAAAGTTTAATATGTCTTTGTGGTGTTTTTTTCGTTCTATACTAACTAATTTTTATTTATTTTTTTAAATTGATGTTACTGATCCTTTAAATTAACTTTTAGGGGTTATTTATCAAAATCCAATTTTATCTCAACATTTTCTGCTACAAACTCAGATCAAATCCGCTTGGTTTTTTTATGCTTATTTATTATTATATTTTCCTGAAAATTTGCTATCCAGGAAAAATATCAGATTTTTACGTTTTTTTTCTTATTTCTTATACTTTTTTGCCCAAAAACTCCAAAAACATCGGGGTATTGCACGAAACCCAGCACACATAAAAAAATCATTGGGACTTCTCCCATTGACTTATATGCAACCTCGACAGGTCTGAGATGCTGGATTTTCTGAATCAGACTTTTCCATCCTCTGGGTTTAATAAATTCCGAAAAATCTGTGTTTTTTTAAAAGTTCGATTTAAAAAAAAAAATCACACATTTTTTGTGATTTTTGGGAATTTTCGCAGTTTAGTAAATAACCCTCTTAGCATGGAATAGAATGGCTAATTCTAATCAACATTTCAATTAGTATTTATTATTTATTTTGTATAGTTTTTAAATGCTATGCTTTTTCTTTTGACTCTTCCAATCTTTCAAATGGGGTCACTGACCCTATATAAAAAAAAATGCTTTGTAAAGCTACAAATGTATTATTATTGATGCTTTTTATTACTCGTCTTTCTATTCAGACCTCTCCTATTCATATTCCAGTCTCTTATTTAAATTATATATTGGTTGCTAAGGGGGAATTGCAAACTGGAGATCTGCTGAATAAAAGCTAAATAACTCAAAAGTCACAAATATTAAAAAATTAAAACCTATTGCAATTTGTCTCAGAATATCACTCTCTACATCATATTACATTTAATTTAAAGGTGAACAACCCTTTTAAGGTGCAAAGCTGGGACATGTCGGTGGCAGGGGAACCCCATAGATAATGCCTGAAATAAACACCTGGTAAGTACAGGGGTCACAAGCTAGGGGGATGCCTACATGCCACCAAACACCTAGGGGCAGATTTATCAAAGGTCAAGGTGACTTTTCGAATGAAACAAATTCAAATTTTGAGCTATTTTTTGTGTACTTCGACTAGGGAATAGTCCAAATTCGATTCGAATTTGAATAAAATGTGAAAATTCGAATTTCTAAATGTATCATGTACTGTCTCTTTAAAAATTCAACTTTGACCATTCGCCATCTAAAACCTGCCGAATTGCTCTTTTAGCCTATGGGGGACCTCCTAGAACCTATTTGCAGTCAATTAGTGGACTTTGAGAAATCTAAGTTTTTTTGGGGAAAAAACTTTGAATCAAATTCGTACAATTCGAATTCGGCCAAATTGAGACCTATTCGCTCGAAAATTGACCTATTCGACAAAAAAAAACTTTGACTTAATTTCGGTTGGTCTTTTTTAATTCGAAATTCGACCCTTGATAAATATGCCCCCTACAGTAGCTGAATGCAAATCTGCTGAGTAAGATGCAACCCTTTGCATTGCATTCTAGAGTGCAACATGCTGTTCCCATTAGTGCATCCCCACAATCAGGGCTGCCATCAGAAATCACGGGGCCCCGTACAACAAAATTTTCTGGGGCCCCCCCTCGCCACCTCTCCCTCAGTATGAAGGCCACACAGGCATTAAAAGATGAAGTGCCCCCCTACAAGTTAAAAAAATAACTTTGGTGCCTAGACCCCTCCTACAAGTTTTGGTGGTCAGGTGGTGGTTAAAGAAAAAAAACATTGGTGGCCAGGGCCCCACACATAAAAAACAAAAAAACAAAAACAATTAGCCAGGGCCCCCACACATTTTTTACAAAAAAAAACAATTAGCCAGGGCCCCCACACATTTTTTACAAAAAAAAAACAAACAATTAGCCAGGGCCCCCACACATTTTTTACAAAAAAAAAAACAATTAGCCAGGGCCCCACACATCTTAAAAAAAAAAAATAGCAAAGGGCCCCACACATTTAAAAAAAAAAACAATTAGCCAGGGCCCCCACATATTTTTTTTTTAAAAACTTTTAGCCAGGGCCCCCACACATTTAAAAAAAAAACAATTATCCAGGGCCCCACACATTTTTTTAAAAAAAAACTATTAGCCAGGGCGCCCACACATCTTAAAAAAATAGCAAAGGGCCCCCACACATTTAAAAAAAAAAAAACAATTAGCCAGGGTCCCCATACATTTTTTTAAAAAAAAAACTATTAGCCAGGGCCCCCACACATAAAAAAACAAAACAAAAACAATTAGCCAGGGCTCCCACACATTTTTTACAAAAAAAAAACAATTAACCAGGGCCCCCACACATTTTTTACAAAAAAAAAAAAAAAAAACAATTAGCCAGGGCCCCCACACATTTTTTACAAAAAAAAAAAACCAATTAGCCAGGGCCCCCACACATCTTAAAAAAAAAAAATAGCAAAGGGCCCCACACATTTAAAAAAAAAAACAATTAGCCAGGGCCCCCACATATTTTTTTTTTTAAAAACTTTTAGCCAGGGCCCCCACACATTTAAAAAAAAAACAATTAGCCAGGGCCCCACACATTTTTTAAAAAAAAACTATTAGCCAGGGCGCCCACACATCTTAAAAAAATAGCAAAGGGCCCCCACACATTTAAAAAAAAAAACTATTAGCCAGGGCCCCCACACATCTTAAAAAAAAAAAAAAAACTAGCAAAGGGCCCCCACACATTTAAAAAAACAATTGGTCAGGGCTCCCACAAGTTAAAAGAAAAAAAAAACTGCACGTACCTTAGCCAGGGAGTTCAGATGCCGGTATCTTCAGTTTCTTGTGCTCTGATTCGCCAGTGAAATGTAAATCCCGGTAAAGGCGCATGGTGATTGGATAAAATAGAAGGGAGGTTCAAACTTCTCCCAACCAATCAGAATGTGGCTTTACCGGGACTTACATTTCACTGGCGAATCAGAACACAAGAAGAAGTCATCGGAGCTCGGATGCAGGGGACCGGCTGTGCAAGTAAATGCAAGTAAGTGCAGCACGGCCGGGCCCCCCTTAACTCCCCAAAACATCCGGGCCCGGGACAACAGTCCCCCCTGTCCCCCCCTGATGGCGGCCCTGCCCACAATGCAGAAAACAACTTGTTTTATGCCTACTTTATCCACTTTATAAACCTCTCCATTCATGGTAAATGAAGCCTTGTAATTGAGTCGACTGCTAGTCCATAATTAGTGATGGGCGAATTTGCGCCGTTTCGATTTGCCGAAAAATTTGCAAAATTTTTACCAGCGAATTTTCGCGGCCGTTTTGCGAATTTTTTGCCGTCGGCAAATCGTGCAAATTCGCAGCGAATTTGCACCTGGCGAATAAAGTTGCTCATCACTATCCATAATAGATCCATGCGTATGCTTTATGCAATATTTTGCTGAATCACTGGTCAACTATATATCTGATACAAACCTGTGGTTCATAAAACCCAAGTCCAGTGTTCCTTTCATACAAGAGCAAGCTGAAGGGATAAAAGAATCCAATTCAGAGCTACGAAGGGAAACCAGCGCTCATCCAGCACGAGGTGTAGACAGACAAAGGGGCAAGAAATTGATTCTCATATAGTGTAGTATTTTTTCATAGATATAGTACACCCTTTGTGAAATTAAAATATTTCTAAGAAGGTGCCTTCTCCAGACTATGCTATTTGCCGTGCTTAAACTTCACACAATACTGTGAATCTAATGTGAGGATACTCACGAACGTTTAAACGAAGTTTGGGCGTTTAGAAAGATAATTAGACGGTCATCCTCTCAATTCTCTCCAGCCTCTGTGGCTTAAAAACAATATCTATGAAAAAATACTACACTATATGAGAATCAATTTCTTGCCCCTTTGTCTGTCTACACCTCGTGCTGGATGAGCGCTGGTTTCCCTTCGTAGCTCTGAATTGGATTCTTGTACAAGTCTGAGGGAGAACAGACATCTTTGGAAACCGGCAGAGGGAGCGAACCACCAAGACCTTTGATATCCTTTACTGTGAAGGGATAAAAGAGGCTCAAATAATTAAACCTAATTGTCTACTTGGGAAATAATATTACACAGAGCAATACAAAGAGAAATCACAGCAGGTATAGGAAATATATTTCGTGGTTCTCCTTAACAGTCACATGGACTCAGCCAAGCATAGGTTTTGTGTCCAAAAAGAAATATTAATTGATGTAGGTTTTTCTCTAATGTGTACAGACATTAAAGCCAAAATTCACAAATCCCTGAACTGGGTCACCAGTCTATGAACCCGTGTTAACTGCTACTGACTCAAATTAGATTATTTCGGATACTGTCACTGTACGTTCAGGAGATTAATTAGACTTCCACTCTTACTGAACCTTTGGTCTGTGTTCAGTCGACAAGGAGAATATGTCATTCTATCATTTCATGTTGCAGGCACTGTGTTTGAGTTATCCATCTACTTCTCAGAACGGAAGACTATTGTTTTTATGTGATGAGGAGTTTATGGGAAAATAAAATAGTCATCTCCAAGTCTTCCTCAAGTAACTGTCATACTTAGACAGATGTGTCCCAATGTGATGTGCTCATAGTTGTAGCCAACAATCTATGATGTTTCTACCTGTATATCTGACAATTCAGCTCTACACGTGTGTATTGAAATGAAGGCTCTTTCCAGGAAAGATCTTAATTGTAACATTTATGGCCAAAGAGAGTAAGGTTTGCCCAATAGTGTAATAGTGTGAGAGAAGGGAGCCGTCACATGTGTTATAATCGACATACACAAGGTGATTCAAATAGTTGCACATAACTAAAATGCTTCTTTCTTCCCCTGTAAGTTCTCCTGTTAAGGCCCTTTTATTAATAAAGGTTTTTTACATAAAGATTCTGAGCGCATCATATTGGGACTGTTTTTTCTAAGTGGATTAACATTTTTGTCGGTGCTTCAAGAAGTTTCACCTTTCTTGGACTTGAGTCTTAACCTGCTTTCAGATCTGTCATACTGTCTGGCAAGTCCTAAATAACCTAACTGGAGTGAAAATGCAGTCAAGTATTTAACTAGAAGTTCCAACAGTCAAGGCTGTAGTGATGCATTTGATTCTGTTCTCAGTATGGTTCTTATTTTTCTACCAAAAAGTCTCTGAAATAAAAGCAACACACTGGGGCAGATTTACTAAAGGGTAAAGTGGCCATCAGAAACCAGAAATCACCAGAAATCCAATCCACAGGGAAATCGCCAATTCACTAACAGGCACAGACGACAATTCGCTGGCAAAAGTGACCATCACTAGCGTCTCTATCGTCAGGCGACTTTTTGCTCAAGCGAATGGTCGTTGCTCTGCAAATTCTCAAAAGTGCGGATTTTACTGAACTTTGCCACCTCAGACCAGGCAAACTGCTAAAATGAAGCTAGATCTTCCTCAATCTTCAATCTACTTTTGCTTACATCATATCCTTTCTGAAAAAATGCTGGCAACTTTTCATTTATTTAAGTGGGATTACCTGCAAAAGTCCTAAATTAAACTTTTTTGGGTTAACATTTTTCCCCAGACATTTGAGGGCCATGGAACATGTCTAGGGCATTATATGAAGTGGGCGCTACAAGTATTTGCACCAACATCTCTAATAAAGACGTCCATACAACTCTAATATTCCCGCCCTATTCAAATTGACCTAAGCATAAGATCTCTAGTGACTTTTCACTAGGCATAAATGAATGCTAGCGAATCTTTGCTATGAAATGCTTGCACTGAAGAAGTGTCGATAGTGAAAAGTCGCCAGCGTTCGGCGCCCAGGACTCAACTTTGCATTTTAGTGAATTTGCGTAGTGGTAACAAATATGCTCCTGGCGAAGTAGTGCAAAGTGTGCAAAGCGGTCACTGTCGACAATTTGCCCATTAGTAAATCTGCCCAACTGTCAGTAAGGATGAGTGAATTTGTTCACGCGATACAGATTTGTGGTGAATATGCAATTTTGCAAGTTGCATATACTTTAATAAAAATTATAAAAAATTTGTGCAAAAGTTTAAATATGCATTTTGTTTTGGCAGTAAAAAATTGTTTTTGCACATGGGCAAAGAAAAAACACAGATGGCAGTATTGGAATTTACTGCTGTGCAATTTCAAAAAACGGTCCGCACACACCAATGTTGCAGTCGGGGATTGTACCCCTTTTATTAATGCCACCAACAATCAACGTTTCGGGGGGAACACAGCCTCCCTTCTTCAGGATAAATTCACAAAGTGCACAGTGCCATATTTTTATACCCTTAACTCCTCCCATCCCACCTGTGTGACATCTCATTAGTGCCATTTATACAATTAACTTTTTAAGTTCATTCAAGTCCAATGCAAATGAGTATACATCATGTTTTAAATGTGTTACAAATAACCATACATCTCTTCATTTAATAAAAAAACATTTTTTACTCACTGCCCCTGGTTGCGTTTACTTTAGTTCAACTATTTGGAATATACCACCTCCCATGTGTAATAGGGCTATCATGATACTTCATCTGTGAAGGAAAAAGGGTGATTATATAAATTATTAAATAGTGTATAAATATCTAAAACCTACAAAACCACATATATTACAAAAAGCATGTCAAATTAAAATCTTCATTGAGGCCTTTAGGCGAAAGTGTTTTCAAACGCCAGATCCAGTATGCTTCTCTCCTCAATAACGATTTTTTAAAATCAACACCTGCATTTTTATACATAACTTCTAAAATCTGCCATCTTATTTGGGAGACATTATGTTTCGCATTATAGAAATGTCTGGCCAGTAGAGTTTCTCGTTTGTATTTCTCTTTACTTTTTTTATCTTTAGTGTCAGTTCCCTCATCCGGTTTATAATTTCTAATCACGCTTTTGTGTTCGTTCAAACGTATTTTAACCGCTCTAGAGGTTTGGCCCACGTAACCTAGGCCGCATGAAGAAGGGAGGCTGTGTTCCCCCCGAAACGTTGATTGTTGGTGGCATTAATAAAAGGGGTACAATCCCCGACTGCAACATTGGTGTGTGCGGACCGTTTTTTGAAATTGCACAGCAGTAAGGAGACCGGGCTTGGTCAACGGAGGACCAGCACCACCACGCAGAAAAGTGGAAGGAGGTGTGCGGTAATACAATATTTTATAGTATTGGAATTTAGCCATTCATTTTGGTTTACTAGAAAATTGTGAAATGTGAACGTTTTCACAAAAACAATCACGCAATTCGAAGGTTTTCACTAAAAAAATCTAGCAATTTGAACATTTTCTCTAAAAATTCAAGCAATTCGAATGTTTTCATGAAAAAATCGAGCAATTCGAACGTTTTCACGAAAAAATCTAGCAATTCAAAAGTTTTCATGAAAAAAACGTGAAAACCGGAAATTGACGCCGGCGAATTTTCACGTGCAATTCGCGTTGGCAAAAAGTGGAAATTCAACGAGAATTCGTGACTATCGAATTTATTCGCCAATCACTAGACAACACCTTAATTAAAATTTCTCTGTGAATTTTTTTTTTTGCTGGGGGGAAAACAAGTTAAAATACATCAATTGACGCCAATGCATTTGAGGCAGAAAAAAAACAGTGTTGACTCCAATGCATTTGGCTAAATTTTAGCAAATTTTTATTACTTTGTAAATTTTCACAAATTTTTCGGCAAAGCAAAATTGGACATTTTCACTCATCACTAACTGCCACAGACAGCACATTCATGTATCCTGATTTAGTTTCCAGGAAAGAAGGTGGTGGCAGTAAGTCAACATGAAACACCTTCAGACACCCTTAAAGGTGGTGGTTCACTTTTGAGGTACCTTTTATTATGTTATACAATGGCTAATTCTAAGCAACTTTTCAACATTTATTTTTTGTAGTCTTTGAATTATTTTCCATCTTCTTCTAACTTTTTCCAGCTTCCAAACAGGGGTCACTGACCCCATCTAAAAAAACAAATGCTCTTTAAGGCTACTTTTTATTACTCATCATTTTATTCAGGCTTCTCCTATTCATATTCCAGTCTCTAATTCAAATCAATGCATGGTTGCTATGGGAATTTGGATCCCAGCAAACAAATTGCTGAAATAGCGAACTGGAGAGCGACTGAATGAAAAGCTAAATAACTCAAAAACCACAAATAATAAAACATGAAAAACAATTGCACATTGTCTCAAGATATTCCACTTTACTTCATAATAAATGTTATTTTAAATCATGAAAAACCATTTTAAGTCTCAAAGGAGGGAGCAGACAACAGGAAGCAATGAATTGTGCCTCAAAGATCTAATTTGACCCTAGTTTTGCAGTAAAAGGGATACTCTCCATTAGAAACTTAATTTTCACATCAGAGAGGATATGTCGTTTAGTTAAAAGAGAAATTCACAGGCAAGGGAGCTACTGTTTAGCATTATTTGTCTTCTTATTTAACTGTAGCCACCAGGATCTTCTGTAGAAGGTCATCGATTTGCAACCAAGGAGACATTACTGAGTTATCTGTGTTGAATTCAGATTGCCATGTGACCAATCAGCCAATCTAGTTCATTGTGAATGAAATGTTGTCAATCAGAGAATTCCCAGCATGGCTAGAAAATGTGGAAGAATGACTGAGTGAAATTGTCATGTGTCACGCTTGACCCTGAGTGTGAAGAGGGACTCATCAATACGTTCCACGAAGGCTGTCAGAAAATGGGCAATTCTTGAATGTTACAGCTTGCCCTTTCATTTAAGAGCACTTTGTTTTTTAAAGTTGAGTCTGTGAGTCACCCTCAAATACCCAGTAGAGTCTCACAAATAAAGGAAGTTCTGAGAAAAACTGTTTAATGCACAAACGAATTCAAAGCTGTTCACTCCATCTGTCAAACTCACAGTAAGAGGCATGAACATAAGGATCCTCCTGGGAGCCAGTAAAGAAATGTAACTGCTTCAAGGCTGATCAGAGGATTTCTGTTTCACTAACCCTGATAAACCAACGAGAAGGTGTCCATAGAACGTCCCTCAAGAGCAATGATGGAGATTATCATGTCATTTGCATAGGCTCTTGGGGATGATAAAGGCTTTGCTGAATGGCAGGAATCTATTTCGAGGAACTGGCTGCTCACCACATGCTTCATTTCTGATCCTTTACAATAATGAAGAGCTCCATCCTCTAAGCTTTCATGTGTCTCTTCCCTTTCCATTGGACTTCTGTCTTTCATTGTTTCCTGGATGCAGATTTTTATATCTTTGGTTTAGGGGTACCATTTAATAATTTCATATATTTTATCTTCTCGTTCACCGACATGTCATTGTCAATGACTTTAATCATTTGCATTTCTGTACAGACCCAGGCAACTGTTGCTAAATAATCAAGTAAAATTTGGAAATGTTGACCTGGTTTCACAAAGCAATAACTCTAAAACAGTCATATCATCCACAGTCTAACTATCTGGGCCTGAATAGATTCAGATACCCAACCAAGTTGGTATTATACTAATACAGTATACTGACCTTTCAGCCAGGACAGGTATTTTAACCTGGTTGTCAGACTGCTACAGTTGGTGCTGTTATCTCACCCAACACTCACTTGCTGTTGTGACAATTACTCTGCAGTACATGATATTTACACTGAAGAAGACCTGAAGAGACGTGAGTTGTCCTCACCACCTTGCTGCCCTACTGTGTAGTTTTTGGCTGCTAAAAGTTATAGCTGCTCTTAGAATCAACTATGGTGTCATTTGGAAGGAAAGGGGGGTATGTGGAGGGGGCTGGGCACTGCAACTGAGTAGCCAAGCTAGCCCTATTAGGACATCACAAGTAATACAAGGCAAAATATATAGACTCTCCTTTTATAGGAATATCAACATCACCTTTAAAGCTTAAACCCTTGTATTGTGCCTCAAACAGGCTCCTACCCACCATACGATGATTAAACTAGTAGAGTCACGTAGTACACTAGTCAGTGCTTAATCAATTCTAACAGTCCCATAGAAGAGGATGTACAAGTACTAGAAAGTCAAATCAAAGATCTTGGAACTATGTTATGGTGAACTAACCAACCAACCAACCTGTAGCTGAGTAAAGGTGGCCATAGATGCACAACTAATATCGTACAAAACAAATTTTCGTACAATATTTGGTGTGTGTATGGTGGGAAAAGAGCCGACCAATATTGGCAGAAGACTTGGATATCGGTCGGCTCATCGATTGCACTGGACGGAAAATTTTGAACAGGTGCTTTTGAAGGCACCCAAACATTGATCATTGTTAATTGCTGAATCGTGTTTCCGTGTTTACTATTTATTCCTTGCTTGCAAATGACGTGATATGACGTTGGTTTATAGAGGTCAGGACATGCATACTTAAATATCTGCAGGTTATGCCCTGCAGTTTTGCATGAGTGGCAATATTGTACAACTTCTTAGGTAGAACTGTGAGGCCCAAACACTGTCATCAAATATCATACTGATAATGACTCAAATATCTTCCACTTAATGTTAGCAGATTAAAAAGAGGAGTTATGGTGATGTCCAATAAGGCCGAGTATCCATCCCCAGTTCCCTTCCATGTTCTTGGCTCTCAATCTTGACAGACAACCAATGAAAGTATCCCTTAGATAAGAGACTGAAGGAACATCCATTAAACTCCTCACTTCTATAGCATCCCAGTCATAAATTCAGTCTGTATTGGACAAAATGGAGGACACACATATGGTTTAACGGGGGACACACATATGGTTTAATGGGGCTGATGGCAGTAACAGTCAATGAAGTGTGAATAATGTAGGATGCTGCCATTCTTATTATTATCATTATTATTATTAGGGTTGTGATCTACTAAAATATGCAATGGACCATCACGCAGATAGCTATTTCTGGCCTGATTAATGATGTTCCTCATCTGACTAATATTTAAATAATTTTTTTTATGATTACAAACCCCAGAGATCCATGAAAATGCATGACTACTTTCCCTTAATACAATCATCATTGCTATTTAAATATGCCCTTTCTTTTCCTTCAAATCCCTTATTAACATTTCATATTTCCCTGATGTTTGTGCACAACATCATCAAAAAAAACAAAATTATTTGATGATATCTGTATGTTGGGAACTCAAAGGGTTAACTTACCCTACTGCTCCGGGAGTCTGGTATCTATGCCTATGGCAAGGAGGTTATGCCCACTGGCCCAGGGGTGTTGAGAATAATTCCTGTCACTAGTTTATATGAGGGAAAGTAGTAGAATGGATGAGCTGGGAGTGCGGAGCTTAAGGTCCCAAATCCAATATCAAGCTTTAAGACCTAAGTTGACCAAGAACTTTAATTGAAATTAGGGAGCAGGGTAAAGGTCCTCAGTTTCAGCCTAGGAGATTGAGAGATAGACAGGCCAGCCTCTGCTCCACTGAGGAGTAGTAGGGGTGGAGTTAAATCTCCCTGGGCAGAATCCAACTACGTAGGGGCTTTTATTTCCCTGAGCTGTTTCTTTACAAGTGAAGCTATTCCTTCATATCCTTATGTAGAGGATCAGAGAAATCCTTCTCCGATTGGCTGGATCCAGACAGAACCAAGTCTTGTGAAACTGTCCAAGCTGTTGGAACTACAGAGAGAGCCCATTCTGTTTCCTGCCAAGCTGCTAGAGACTCAGGATGAGAAAGGTGCCACTGGTGAGATTGATCCTGCTGCTGAGCTGCCTTTGATCTCCAGTGTGACTGCCTCTGAGAGCACCCCGGTGAGTGAGCCACCAAGGAGGATACTGGCAAGGAAACAAGCATGGGCCCCAATTTGAAGACGTCTTGTGCATTTACCTGCTACGTGGGAGTGGTTGCTAAGTTCCAAAGAGAGAGGTACTTTTGGGAAAGTAGTATTAACTGGAGCATAAGAACTCTGGGGAAGGGCCGTTCTATTTGAACTGAACTGTGTGGTTAGTAACCCCTTCCAGAGGATTGGGACTTTAAGGACTGTGTTGGAGAAACAGTCAGGTACCTAATAGTGAGTTAGGTAGGTCCCACATTTCCCAGTGCAGGAGTGTATTGTGTATTAGATTGGCTAAGTTCTTTTACTACTGTTTATATAAAGTTTATCTGTTTCATTTGCAAACTGTGTTTTATTTGATCTAGTGGAAATTCCCTGAGGTGTGTTCCTCAGTGTTCGCTGGGTGGAGGCACTGCACTGTAAATCCCAGTTCCAAGTACTTTTCATACACACTCAGGGCCCCTGGATTGCCAATTTAGATTTAAATTAAATCTAAATTTAATTTGCGATTTAGAGACAGTAAATAAATTAGGGTTACACTGTCTCCCATGAGTAATGGTACTGATGTACTGTATTCGCCTGTACTAAGCACAGTTCAGCAGGAACAGCCCCTAAGTTTGCTCATAGTCTGTACAGAGAGATCCCATAAAACTATGACAGCATAGGTATTCCCCTGTACTAAGCACAATTCAGCAGGAACAGTCCCTAAGTTTGCTCATAGTCTGTACAGAGAGATCCCATAAAACTATGACAGCATAGGTATTCCCTGTACTAAGCACAATTCAGCAGGAACAGCCCCCTAAGTTTGCTCATAGCCAGTACAGAGATCACATAAAACTATGACAGCATAGGTATTTCCCTGTACTAAGCACAATTCAGCAGGAACAGCCCCCATAAGTTTGCTCATAGTCTGTACAGAGAGATCACATAAAACAAAGGCAGCCTAGAAATGACCCTGTATCAAACAGAAATAAGCAGAACCATGTTGGGGTAAAGTGGATCTTTAGTTAATGATTATGTGGGTTAGTTAAAAGACTCGTGTTAGAGCTGGGAATCGACTCACACAAAGATTTTTTTTCTTATTTTTAGCTGGGGATAAAGAACAATCTGATCAGAGGCAAGAGAAATGCATTTATACTTTTCCTGTGCTTAGATAATTGCAGTTTATTAGTTGAGACAGGATGAAATTACATTTCCATCATTCCCCACATTCATCTGCTGCAGAAACAGAATACTTACCCATTGGCTGCAGATTAGATTTATCATTCTGCTGCAATATTCAGCTTCCTTCATTCCCACTTTATTAACTCTTCGCTCCAGATATACAAAAGGCTACACACAAGCCATCTATTGCATGCTTTATGATTCCTAATTAAATAACTCTCCGGCTTCATGAATATTTTAAATATCTACAGCCCACCAAAGAATCTGTAGTGCCTCAGATCAAGGGGAAGGCAACCTTTAAATTTGCTTTCCGTATGTTGCAGATTAAAGTCTGAACAACTTTGCAGCTGGTCCATGTTTTCTTATAACTTGACAATAGTTTTATCTACGTATAGTATTTTTATTGTTTATCTTTCTTACTCCAATTCTTCCTTCATACCGATATTCAGAGAATTTAGCCATGCAAGTGTTCTATTATCCCCCACAATTGTCTCCCACACTGGAGGTGCAGGCTAACAGAGCGAGGGTGGGACACACGCATGTCCCTAATGAAAGAGTGCACCGGCTCACTCATTTTGCTCGTGCAAGTGAACTTGGGGGAGTGCCAATTGATCAGTATCCCACAATTCCACATAACAAGAAAGCTAAAGGAACTCGCACTTCATATACATGCATGTGCTCCAACTTGACACTCCTGATCTCCTTGTTGGAGCTTCTAAGTGCTCTACTAACTACCCTGATCCTCACTCCTAGAGTGTGTAGAGCTTTCCTCACAATGACGTCTCCTACTGAGGCCTACCTCCACCTCAGGCTCTCCAGCTCTGACCACCTCCTCCAGCAAGTGGGGCCCAAAGAGACAGAACACATGATGGCTTCCTTTTTTAAAGATTAGAGACATCAGTCACCCCTGGCCAATTACAGTATGGCTACAGAACATTTTAACCTGGAATGGGAAACAGCTACGCCTCTTAATCCTGAATCCCTTGGCTTGATTAACCCTTTCAGGGACTGATATTCCACAAACCTTTACCCTCCTAAACCTATTCTGTTTCTCATTTATTTATTAAAGTTGTGATCCTATTTAATTTTCTTTAAAGGGGTGATTCACCTTTGAGTTAACTGTTAAAGGTGAACTAAACCCTAAAAATGAATATGGTTAAAAATGACATATTTTATACACTGTCAATAGCAGCAATGATCCAGGACTTCAAACTTGTCTCAGGGGGTCACCATCTTGGAAAGTGTCTGTGACACTCACATGCTCAGTGGGCTCTGATTGGCTGTTGAGAAGCTAAGCTTAGGGCTCGTCACTAATTATCCAGCAGAAAATGAGCTTCCCTGGCTGTAATATAAGCTGATGCTACAGGTTTGCTGATTATTCAATTCTGATGCTAATTGCACTGGTTTCTGTGCTGCCATGTAGTAATTATCTGTATTAATTACTAATCAGCCTTATATTGTGACATTTCTATTCTATGTGTACTGTATATTGTGAGTGGGTCCCTAAGCTCAGTAAGTGACAGCAGCACAGAGCATGTGCAGTGAATCAGCAGAAAAGAAGATGGGGAGCTACTGGGGCATCTTTGGAGACACAGATCTTTACTGCTAAAGGGCTGTGGTTGCCTTGGGCTGGTACAGAAGCACAAAACATCATGTACAACATTTCTACCTACTTCTTTAGTTAGGCTTTAGGTCTCCTTTAAGATATTATAGAATGGTTAATCCTAAACAACTTTTCAATTGGTCTTCATTTTTTCTTTATAATAGATTTTTTAATTATTTTTCTTCTTTTTCTGACTCTTTCCAGTTTCAAATGAGGGTCACTCACACCCTCTCCTGTTCATATTCCAGTCTATTGAGTTTTAATATTTGAATATTATTTATTTATTCGGTTTAATTCATGTTTTATTATTTTTGATAGACTTAAGGTATGGATATCCAAATTATGGAAAGACCCCTTATCCAGAAAACCCCAGGTCCCATACCTGTATCATAATCTTTTAACCACTGTCAAATACTTCCCCGACCTTCAAGTTGCATTGTGCAGCTGGCTCTGGATTAAACAGGTGGTTCACCTTTAAGTTAACTTTAAGGGGCATATTTATCAAGGGTCGAAGTGAATTAGAGGGAATTTTCGAAGTAAAAAAATTCAAATTTGAAGTAATTTTTTGGATACTTTGACCATCGAATAAGATCCTACGACTTCGATTTAGATTCGAAGTAAAATAGTTCAAATATTCGACCATTCGATAATCGAAGTACTGTCTCTTTAAACAAACTTCGACTTCAATACTTTGCCAAATTAAACCTTCCGAAGTGCTATGTTAGCCTATGGGGACCTTTTAGAGCAGTTTTCTACGTTCGTTCGATCGATTAAATCCTTCGAATTGTTCGATTTGAAGGATTTAATTATTCGATCGAACGATTTTACTTCAACCTCAGTATACCCAAATTCACTGAAAAGACTTCGAATTCGATATTCGAAGTCAAAGTATTTTAATTAGATGGCTGAATTTCGAAGTATTTTTTTCTTCGACATTCGACCCTTGATAAATCTGCCCCTAAGTATGTCATAGAATGGCCAATTCTGATTAACTTTTCAATTGATCTTCATTATTTTTTCATATAGTTTATTAATTATGTGCCTTCTTCTGACTCTTTCCAGTCTTCAAATTGGGGTCACTGACCCCATCTAAAAAACAAATACTCGGTAAGGCTACACATGTATGGTTATTACTACTTTTTATTATTCACCTTTCTATTCAGGCCTTTCCTATTCATATTCCAGTCTCTTATTCATCAATATGTGGTTGCTAGGGGAATTTGGACCTTAGCAACCAGATGGCTGAAACTGCAAACTGGAGAGCTGCTGAATAAAAAGCTAAATAACTCAAAAACCACAAATAATAATAAATGTAAACCAATGGCAAATGGTCTCAGAATATCACTCTCTCCATCATACTAACAGTTAATTTAAAGGTGGATAACCTCTTTATCTTTGCCCTACCAGGTATGGCCCCTTTTAAAATATCCACCAATTCAGCCTGGGAACAAATTGGCTAGTTAGCAAAGAGTATTGGCCAGTGTATGGGCACCTTTACCCATCAGACTTAAACATTTATTTTTTGATGTAAAATACAAATGAGACACTTTATATAACACTATACAGCAGTATCATGGCAACAGCATCTCTTGAAGGCAGCTCAGTGTGACATCTCCTATCCAGGTATTTTAATAAAACACCTGCAACTTCCCGGCAGCCAACAGAATAGGAGCCAGAGAATCCAGATCCGTGTCGGCTTATATTTGGCACATTCCTGCTGGCTGGCGAGGTCAGTCTCCTGTGTTTATTCATAATATCAAACATGACCGAAACAGATGATTAATCCTTTCCTCAAACAGCTCATTCCCATCCAGAACTTACTCGAAAGTCGAGAGCAAATATTTACTTTGCAGCGAGCGGAAGCCGCAGTATTTAAACATCACTTGGTCAGTCAGTAAACCTGCGCAGGCAAATTGCATTGACATAATCGCAGGAAACGCAGCGAAGGTTCGATCAGACTCTCTGCATATAATCCTGTCGCTGCTGAGAGCAGCCACGCTTGCTGGGAAATTGAAAATCTTGTAAAACATAAAGTTAATAGGGGATTGGATATTACTGGAAGTACCTGCGCAACTCGCCTTTAGCCGTGTGCTGGGCTTTATAACAAGTGATTGAGCCCTGTAATACCTACGTGTGTTGCTTATGGGAAATGAACAGATATTGTGTAATTATACACTTGGGAATAGATATATAGATCTGTTATGTCCTGTGCCACATGATGGATAGATTGATGTATAGATAGATAGATAGATAGATAGATAGATAGATAGATAGATAGATAGACAGACAGACAGACAGACAGACAGACAGACAGACAGACAGACAGACAGATAGATAGACAGACAGACAGTTAGATAGATAGACAGACAGACAGACAGACAGACAGACAGATAGATAGATAGATAGTTAGACAGACAGACAGACAGTTAGATAGACAGACAGACAGACAGACAGACAGACAGACAGACAGACAGACAGACAGACAGACAGACAGACAGACAGATAGATAGATAGATCGATAAATAGATAGTTAGATAGACAGACAGACAGACAGACAGACAGATAGTTAGACAGACAGACAGACAGACAGACAGACAGATAGATAGAAGTATGATTCCATGTATTGCAGTACATATACATTCAACCCATGGGCTCTGTAAATGTAATTTTGCCTCTCAAAATGTCATTTACTAACAATTTTGGAATTTTCCCACAAATCTCTAAAAATGTGTGGTTTTCTGATTATTTTAAAGGAGAAGGAAAGCTACCAAAGCAGTTTATTGCAAATAGATTAGCCACCATAGTGCAAGGTATAATACTAGATTTATTCTATAGAATGCTTTACCATACCTGAGTAAACAGTTCTAGACACTGTTTCTGTTTGTTTAGGATAGCAGCTGCCATATTAGTTTGGTTTGACATAACTTCCTGCCTGAGTCTCTCCCTGCTCACTCATAGCTCTGGGCTCAGATTACAGCAGAGAAGGGGGAAAGGGGAGAGAGGAGCAAACTGAGCATGCTCAAGCCCTAGCCCTGGAGGTTTATGGGAAAAACTCAAGTTAAAAATACTCCAAAAAGTGCATTTTTTTGCTTAAATGCTAGTATATTTACTAAAAAAAAATTCAAGAAGTAATTAAATCACAGCACATTTTTGAGTGAGGCTTCACAATCTATATCTCAATTTTTTTTATAAACTTGAATTGAAAATATCTTGAATTTTTGAATTTGAAAAATAACTCAAATGACCAGTTTTTACTCAGTTTCAAACATATTTACAAATAAAATCTAGAACTGGCGAAAAAAAATTTGATTTGAAATTTGATTTGAAATCGCATTCTACTATCCATTTTCAGGAAGTCAGCTAAATCTAAATTCTTTAAAAAAATTAAAATATCTTGCCATTTGAAAGTCCACCTTTCATTGACTTAGACAATCAAAGTTTGAATATTTTATTAATTTAAAGAAAGTAAATTAAATGGAGAGCAAAACTCTAGACGGGGAAGAAATGCTCCGATTTTAATAAATTAGCCCCGTAAGGTCCTATTACTTTCCTGGCCCAGGGAAAACCACTCTTGTTCTGTAAATTTTACCTTTGGCTTCCAATATGAGGATAATTCCGAAGAGCTCCCAGCTACGCTCATTTTACCTTGGACAAGTTCCCATGCTGTAGAGAGAGAACAAAACAACTGGAAAACACTAATGAACCAAACAAGAAAATGAGCTGTAAAGAGTATTAGACCAAGTGATGTTAAAATTCAACCCCTGTGTATAAACACAAAGATCCCAGTTCAGGTTGTTGACTCAGCCCCAAGAATATAAAAAAACTAGACACGTTCCAGCTGTGAGTAAGAATTCTGCTCCATCTTTCCAGGCCGGCACATTTGCTCGGTGGACAACAACAAACAGTTCTATTGATGCATCTTTGTCTTGTCTTATTGAAATATCCATAAACGTTACTTTCAGCTTGATTAACCTCGTGGGTGTTTTACTGGAAATGGTATCATTTCCTTGTCTGCCAGCAACTAAGACTTCAGAGAACTAACCTTTTTATACCAGAACTACAAGAAGTTCTTCATCTGGTGTCTCTTCTGGTTATTAAAAAGGGAAAACAATTCTCTGTATGTAAAGTCAGTACTTTTACTCATATGTTCCGCAGTATAAGCAAACAAATAATTGAAAGTGCCCCCCCCCCAGTTGTTATCCCATGCCAAGCAAAGGTCTTATGTTGGCAACTGGGGGTGAGGTGGTCATGTGAATGCAGTCTTCTGCTACTCACAGTTAACCTTTCCACCAATAATTGTGATTGGTGAATTAAAGTTTAGCTAAAGCTGCTGATAAGCCAGAATAGTTGGTCAGTGGAAGGTACTCCAGGTAACATTTTATGGTTTGAAATGATACCTTTCATTTACTGAACTTACTATACCGGCCCAGAGGTTCAGCAGCCCTATAAATGTAATTATCCAGGCCTTCAAAGTTGGCCGCAGCAGCTCCACATCTTGGATCTTGCTAATCCATGATTTATGTGTCAGGGGCACTGCACATGCTCATTGTGCTTTGGGTTCAGATGTCACAATTGCATTGGGCAGTCATCCCCAACCAGTGGATCATGAGCCATTGAATGCTGTTCCAAGGGGCCTCAAAGCAGGTGCTTATTTTTGAATTCCTGGCTTCGAGTTAACCATATGGCCAATCACAGCCCTTATTCGGCACCACCCAAGAACATTTTTGAAGCTTGAATTGCCCCTCAACTCTTTTTGCTAAATGTTACTCATGTGTAAAGAAAAAGGTTGGGGACCCCCACCATAGGGTATCATCAAAAGAACAAAGCATTGCCCTGGGAGGTTTCAATGATGCTGAGCTGCAGTCTGCCACCCATTTAACCCCAAATCACATGCCTCTCATCGGACCAATCAGATTAAATCATTTTATAGTATTGTAGAACTACTAAGTATGACATTCTATCAAAGAACACATTCACAAAGGTATTTTAAGGATGCTGAGAGGCATTCTGCCAATCCCAAAATGATATGCCTCTTCATCTGACTAATGAGTGCATCTTTATAGTATTGAAAGTCTACTAAGCAGAACATTGAAGCAAAGGACTAAACATGTCCCTAGTGGTCTTCAAAGGTGTTAAGCTTAAATCTGAAATCTATTTAACCAAAATCATACTGCTCCTATTTAACCAATGTGATCACACTATTCTATAGTATCAAAGAACTGTTTATCAGGGAATTGTGGAAAAAGACAAAGGATGTACTTGTGGGTGTTCCTATGTACTGAGCTCCAATATGCCAACCGTTTAACCCAAAATCACATGCCTGCCATCGAACCAATAGGATTGAACAATTGCATTGTATTGGAAAACTGCTTAGCAGCACATTATTGTACAGTTAGAACAAAGGTCGGACTGGGTTGCTGGGAAACTAGAAAAAAAACTAATTTGGGCCCTGCCATCCCAGATCCGCACCTTGCACTTCTTCCGACCGTGACCAGCCTTAAAAAAGGCACGGGGGCCCTCAGTGGGTCCCCAGTGGGTCTCGGGCCCCACTGTCCAACCCTGGTTGGAACCATATTCAAATGGGTATTCAAGGGTGCTGAGATTTGTTATATATTATATTTGTCTGAAACTTTACTAGTTTACTCACCAATGCTAAGTAGAAGTCCACCTACCTAAGGCATCACATAGCACTGGAGAACTTCATAGCAGTGCAAATATTTTGTAAGACAGGGAGCGTTTTTTGTTTTTTTTAAATTATATTATTTATTAAAAAAAAAAAATATTAAACATGTAATATGATATTGTTTGGGTGATGGCGTGTTCATCTCATGTATATACATATTTAAATCTAGTATAAATGGTGCAAACTCTATATCCACAGTAAAAATATATAACTTCCAATGTAATCAGGGAATTGATCGCTTTTCCAAATATAGACTAATGACTTCCAGCTACACGTGCTTCATCTTCATTTCTGTACATCTCAGCCTTAGTAACATTGCAGAGCAGCTCCTTACGTTATATATGGGATTTTTACATTAATTGGAAGAGCAAGGGGATTTGTATGCTGGTTTGGGCTGTACAGTCCAAAAGAAATGATTCTAAGTGTTGCTGCTAAGAATGAGAGGAGGCACACAAGAGCATATGGAGAATGTTGACCTTATGGGCTGTAGGGACATTTGTTTTTGAAGGTGTAGGTTGCTACATGATGAATGATATATAGTTGAATATTGGGTGCTCCTTTGATGCCAGCCTTACTTTATATCCATTTTAGTTATACACAGAATAAATATGAAGACATGGGTTTAAGATGAATGTTTGATGTCATTAGACAATTAAACAATTACTTCTGGGACCCCAATGACACTGCTAGGAGGGCAGCCCCTTTCCCCTGGAATTTAATAGTTTTGGTTTTTTTTTCCAGGTTAGGAACTTAAGGGTGACACCCTACCTCCATGGTCATTCTAGGAGGTCATGGTCCTTGTTTTATTACTGATTAATTTCACAATAGGAGATCATTTAATTGGTTCTAAGTATTAACCAATGTTAAATATAATTGTTAATAAACATATGAAGCCTTCTCTTCTCAATTGTGCCGTCATTTGTTGGTTATTGGATGCAATGGGGGATAACGTGGGCAGCAGGTTTTGCCACTGTATTTGTCAAATGTTTCCTATTGAACCCAAATTGTAGCACCACTATTGTAACCTTAGTGAAGACCATAAGGATTTAGGGGCAGTAACACCACACACAAAAAGAATCATTCATGATATTCAATGGTCTAAGTCTGGGAAATATTCCAGCTCTCGGAATCACTACAGGTTGACCTCGTAAGATCTGTAAGTTACATTTATGCCACCTTTTTTTGTAACTTAAATTTTAGAAAAGAGAATTAACATAGTAGTCATAAAACTGCTACAGGTAGAAGTACTTTAAAAAAATTCAGTTGTATCATAGGGCACATAAAGGGCCTGTAGACAAAGCATAGGAGATACCGAACATGATTATCAAAGGTCAAAATATCAAGCCAATGATGTCAGTGGGGTAGTTTTCTGATAGAGGGGATGAATCATGCATTGGGAAGGAGGATCAAATGGGCTTTCCCATGAGTGGGTAGTGTACAGAAATTCCATCTGGGTAAATTATTGCAAACTCTTGAGTTCCCATATGGCCTATATCTCTACAAATTGGGATGTAGTGATATGGATATGAGCTTTTCTGGACTCTAGACTCCTTGTTGCTGTTAATTATTTTAGCCACTTACACAAATATAGGTTGGTGATATTGATTTCTAACTAGAGGCTAGACTAGAGCAAGTAGAGCAAGCCATCTACTTTAAGAGTATTACACGCAGGGCTTAAAAACGAAGTAGGTGCTGTCCATGTTGATATCTACCTTTCATATTATTGCTGATGAAGTATAATGGAATAAAATGTGGATTATTATAGAACAAAAAGCTTCCTGATTGTTATTAGAGCAAGCGATCCCTTCTAATGGGAGAATTCACCACTAGAGGGTGCCGGGTAGTTGTTCTGCATTCTTTGGCCTTCAGACTGTGAAAGTTCTGCAGCACAGATAAACATCCAGTCAGATCTTTGCAGATTATTTTCTTTATCCTCTGGGAATCCAGCTGAGGCCATTACAACATCCAATTAGTAATGCCTGCAACAAGAATCAAATAAGAAAAGAAAAACTCTGTTAAGTACCATTACTTTCCTTCTCTCCTTCATTTAAATGTAAAACACTACCATTTTATTTGCCCTTTGTTGAACGGATTGCTTTGAAATCAGATGGATTTTTAAATTTTTGGAACAATTCCAAATATAACTCTATAGTATTTACTATAGGATTTTGAATATTTGCTTTCATTTACTCAAAATCATTTGCATTTCTCATTGATGAAGGAATTTTTAGGAGGGCTGAGTTTTAGGTCATACACCAGTATCAGAGCTGCTTCAGGGAAAACCTAAATAAAAGTCCTTTCTAAGCCACCCGCAAATATATGCATCAAAATATTCCCTAATATATGCTGATCAGAAATGTGGTCATAGTTTGCCACCCTATCCATTTATTGGCAGACAGATGTTTCTGCTATTAATTAGGATGCATCTAGATCAGGTCCCCAAGCATTTTTATCCATTAGCCACATTGAAATGTAAAAGAAGTTGGAGAGCAACATACAATAAACATGCAAGAAATTGCTAGAGTGACGAATATGAACTGTGATTGGCTATTTGGTAGCCCCTACGTGGACTTACATAGTAACATAGTTACATAGTTAAATTGGGTTGAAAAAAGACAAATTCCATCAAGTTCAACCCCTCCAAATGAAAACCCAACATCCATACACACACCCCTCCCCACTTTTAATTAAATTCTATATACCCATATCTATACTAACTATAGAGCTTAGTATCACAATAGCCTTTGATATTATGTCTGTCCAAAAAATCATCCAAGTCCCTCTTATAGTCATTAACTGAATCAGCATCACAACATCACCCGGCAGTGCATTCCGCAACCTCACTGTCCTGACTGTGAAGAACCCCCTACGTTGCTTCAAATGAAAGTTCTTTTCCTCTAGTCTGAAGGGGAGGCCTCTGGTACGGTGATCCACTTTATGGGTAAAAAGGTCCCCTGCTATTTGTCTATAATGTCATCTAATGTACTTGTAAAGTCTAATCATGTCCCCTCGCAAGCGCCTTTTTTCCAGAGAAAACAACCCCAACCTTGACAGTCTACCCTCATAATTTAAGTCTTCCATCCCTCTAATCAATTTAGTTGCAGCCTACATGAGACTCTTTGGCAGTACACCTGGTTTTTATTCGCGAAACGCCTGCGAAAATTCGGGGCAAAAATGTTTTCGAAAAAACGGACGCCGGCATCAAAAACGGGCGCCGGCGTCAAAAACGAGACGCCGGCGCCGTTCCGCGAATTTTTCTCCAAAGATATATGAAGTTGCTCCTCTCTTTGATGTCATAACTCTATCCTTCTTCAAAGGCTTTGCACTAGATGTTGTAACATTATTGGTGGGATTTGTACCCATTCATTTAAAAATTGAGGTTGGGCATTAGCATTGGACAGTTAGGCCTGGCTTACAGTTGGTGTTTCATTACATCCCATGGGTTTTTATATGGCTTGAGGGCAGGGCTCTGTGCAGGTCAGTTATTTCTCCAAATGAGAAAGGGGAGCCCAGATACTTACTCAGACATATGGTGGATACAAATATAGGGTATTACTACCAAAAGTAATTTTTTTTGGTTTGGGTAAAATTAATGCATTACAGGTTAGAACTTTGATGAATCTGATGCATTTACATTGAAAGTTTGCATTGAGTGGGAACTACATAATTTCTTATGTTTATTATGATGTATTATTATGACACCAGCTCAAAGGTGTCGTTAGCTGAAAGGTTTCCCTTCATTAACAGGTGCAGTTAGGCATGAGTAAGAATAGGTGGGAGGGATGCACTGGTGCTAAGAGCAACTATAGGGAAGTGAAAGGGATATTTTTGCTACTCAATGGATGCAAAAAGTTGCATATATGTATGCATTAACCATAGCTGTGGCCGTGGTCTTATATGAGCCCTAGCATGTGTCAACTGTCCCAGGGTAAATTTCCATCATATACCCTAAAGACCAGACGAGGGACAATTGTGTTGAGCATTTAGTTTTACATGAAAGGCGAGTGTAATGACTTGCATGAACTTTTGCCAATTCATATACAAAAAATCATCCCCCAAATTTGTATTTGTAAATGAACCCACTTGGGCTAAGTATTCATTAAATGTGCTATAGAGTTCAGGTCTGCCTGAGAAATGAATCATGTGCAGTAGAAACTATTATACTCTCCTTGCACTTGTTTGTATTTCTACCAGTTTCACAATTAAAAATCCTTTCAAACGCTGAAAAACAGAAATTGTCAGGATTCATTAGTAGTGATGGGCGAATTTGCTCCGTCTCGTTTTTGACGCCGGCGCCCGATTTTGATGCCGACGCCCGTTTTTTGACGCCGACACCCGTTTTTTGACGCCGGCGCCCGTTTTCAACGCCGGCGAATTTTTGCAGCGAAATTTCGCGGGCATTTCACGAATTTATTCGCTGGCGGCGAATCGCGCAAATTCGCCGCAAATTCGCGCCTGGCGAATAAATTCACCCATCACTATTCATTAGTAGTGGTTTCTTGTTCAGCCAGAAACCAACCAGTGGACACCAGGAATGAGGAACAGAAAATGAAAATTGTGTTAGCTTCAGATATTGTGAATCCCAGTGGCCTCAAAGCAGGTTCTTATTATTTAATTCCTGGCTTGGAGGCCAGAGTTTTAGTTGCATAAAAACCAGTTGTACTGCCAAATAGAGTCTCCTGTAGGCTTCCAGCAGGGTCGGACTGGGCCAACGCGACATTGGTGTGCCCCGCCGGCCCAGACCCTATCCCTGCGTGAAGCATTGCCACTTTCTCGACCTCCCACCCCCTTTGCTGCAGATTGAAGGTACACACAGATAAGCACAGGCTGCCGGGGAGGGGGTTTACAGCTTGGATGGGGGGGCGGAGGGGCGTTGCTGGGGGCCAGTCTGCGTGCCCGGAGCTGCGCGACGCAGAAATTTTTTTTTTAGTGCCATTCCTATATCAGAAGAGGGATCTGGCCTGGCCCGGGGGCCCATGAGGGTTTGGCCCACTGGGTTTTTTCCCGGTTTCCCATCGGGCCAGTCCGACACTGAAATGGTCAATCTTTTTTTGCGCCACCAAGGAACATTTTTCATACTTGCATTGCTGCCCAACTCTTGTTACGTCTGAATGTTGCTCATAGGTATAAAAGGTCAGGGACACCCATTCATGGGGGATAAAAAGCCATTTGTAGACCTTCTTACACAAATGGCTGATCTTGCTAATTGTAATAGAAGTTTTAGTATCAATATATGTTCATTATAAAAGGATGACAGATTCCCTGGGGTCCTTCTCTGTATGTCATCCCAGAATAAAGTGTTTGATTTGCACAGAGCCAGAAATCATTCAATATTTCATTAAAATTCTCGAAGGCCTGCCGTAATATCTCACATTCGCCGCTTCATGCCTAAGCCAGCGCCTTTGCCATGTAGAAGGCCTGACCTGTGCCGCAACGCTGTAACTCTCTTCACAAGAGGACAGGTAGAAATCATTACTCCTAAATTGGATGCTACCGCAGGAGCAATCTTGTTTTTTGCCTTTGCTATTTGGATCCAACACATTTTTATTTGATAACTTTTTATCACTCTGTTCCCGGGGCACAGCAAAGGACAATCTCTGGCTGATGTTTGTAATCTCTCTCATATATAAAAATGTCATTATGGAATGTAAAAGGAATCGTTCTGTGTGAGAAATGGAAATCAATAGGGGTCAGCCTTTTTTTTTTCCTTATCCTGGGACATGTCCAAGGTTTCTTTTGCCTGATGATGAGAAGAACACTTGCCAGTGTTTTCTCTAAAGGCTGCAGATGTGCCCGATGATGAAAAATCTCTTTGATAAATGGGGGAAAGAAGGATAACGATTCAGTAGAGCACTTCGCTGTGTCACACGTTCCAATGATTCCAATCTCCAGGGCGCTCCGTCATAATAATGCATACAGGGTTAATTAGTTTAACCTCTTCGACTCGGCACCGGGGTAGGAACGTGCCACTTGTGCTTTGTTTTCATGTGCATATAAATCATAGATAAACAGCATTTGGATCTATATCGCAGCAGAAAGAACTCTTGTAATGTTTCTATATCACTTGCATGTTCCAATATCACAGGCTTTAATGATTAATACAGTTTACCCTTGCCGCAGTGATGTGAAAATCCTTGTGCTACTGTATGGACTGCGAATTCAGCACAACCTTCATCTATATCCATTAGGGATGTAGCGAACTGCCGATTTGGTGTTCGCGAACGCCGTTCGCGAACACCGGCAAAAAATGCGAACGTTCGCGAACAGTTCGCGAACTTCGAACACCCGCTAAAATCGTTCGATTCGAACGATCGAAGGATTTTAATCGTTCGATCGAAGGATTTTCATTCGAATCGAACGATCGAAGCCATTCGATCGAATGCTTTTCATTCGATCGAATGCTTACAATCGTTCGAACGAATGGAAATCGTTCGATTTTTAGCGGTCGAAGGAATTCGAATGGTCGAACGATCGAATGCGAACTCAAAATGCGAACGTTCCCAAACGTTCGCGAACATTCGGCAGACGCGAACGTTCGTAGTTTGCGGGCGAACAGTTCGCTACATCCCTAATATCCATCTAGATAACACTTTGAGCAGAATGCACAGTGGTTCTTGGGTTACTCGACCTGCTGCAAATACTTATGAAATTATTACAATAATGTTTACTTAGCCAAGCACATACTCCATCACATTTCTAAAAAGTAGATTTTCCGGGTTTTTGGGGATGTTATCGAATACATTTTATCTTTGGATCCATTGAACCTCACAGAGTAGGTGGGGCGTGTTTAGGCATCACAAATAAGATGGCTGAACACAGTTATCGTCATACCCAGGACTTCTACTTTAAAGGAGAAGGAAATGCTAAAACTAAGTAAGCCTTATCAGAATGGTCTATATAAATATACCAGTAAACCCCCAAAGTAATGCTGCTCTGTGTCCTCTGTCAAAAGAAACACAGTGGGGCTCATTTATTAACGCAGCGCAGCGCTAAAAAGAGCGCAGTGGCCTTACATTTGCCCAGCGCATGCGAGTATTTAATAATGTAGTGCACGATACCTTAACAGTGCAATTTGTGCGCTAATGTAGACACAGACAGGTGCGACGTGTGAAACTGCGTATCAGCTGTCGCAGTGCTTATAATAAATTGTGCGCACAGGAAGATACCGCAAAGGTAAGGATTAGTTGTGCTCATGTATGAATGCGCTGCTTTAATTAGTTGCGTCACATATTGCACATATTGCGTTCACTTAGATGCATCTGCATTTGTTTCTGTGCTAATATTTGTTTGGTTGCAAAGATGTTTAGCCTACCTGATACCCTTAAAGGAAACTTGGTCAATATAAACATGTTGGGTGGAAGGCGTGGTTAATATGCACTTTACAGGGGTTGTTCATCTTTGAGTTAACTTTGAGTTAACAAACATCCCCACCAACAGCAGCACCATTGTATTTGCCAGAACCCAGTTTAGCAGTGTGGCTCTGCACACATATATAAAATTCTCTTTTAAGCAACATGAAACGCAAAAATGTGAATATACTAGCGCAGCTGGGCAGGAATGCGCATTTTGAAGAGCGTTACTATTACGCCACGAAGAGGCAGTCGTAAAAATTGTGGTGCTGTTGCCCGGGTGCAGTTTTGCACATATACAGACGCAAATCTGCGACGGCCGCAGTGCAAGCGCATTGTAGCCACGCCCACAGCCACGCCCCTAACAACCACGGCATCGTTTGCGACATAAATGCCCAATCTTTTGCGCAATGCGCATAAACAAAACCATCGCAAAAGCTCTGTGTTATGCGCAATATCACGCAAATATATTAGCGATCACGCTTGTGATGGCGCAGACAATCTTTTGCGTCCACTTATGCGCTGCGTTGCTTTAATAAATGAGCCCCAGTATTTCTTTCCTTCTATTGTGTACTCATGGGCTTCTGTATCAGACTTCCTGCCTTCAGCTTAAACCTCATTGCCCTGGGCAAGAGCATGCTCAGTTTGCTCCTCTTCCCCACCCCCTCCCTTCTCTACTGTAATCTGAGCCCAGACTCAGGCAGGAAGTGATGTCACACCATGTTAATACTGCAGCTCCTATCCTTAACAAACAGAGAGTTTCTAGAGCTTTTTACTCAGGTATGGTAAAACATTCTACAGAATAAATATAGTGTAATAGCTTGCACTATTGCAGCTAATCTATTGGCAATAAAATGCCTCTGTAGCTTTCCTTCTCCTTTAAGGAAAACATTTTTACAGGATACAACTAAATAGAATTTTGGGTCAGACTGAAAATGGGAAAAAAACACCAGTGAAAACTGTAGCAATAATACTTAATATGCATAGCTTAACGTGTTTCATGCCAAATGGGCACTTACTCATAGGCCTATGGCCATTTGGCACAAAACACATGTCCTAATAAATATTGTTTAGTATTTAGTATTATTGCTATTGATTTCACTGTCTGTTGTTTTTAGGGATGGGTCAATTTTTTCGCCTTATTTTGCCGAAAAATGACTTGTATGGCATTGTGCGTCAAAATAAAAAGATGCGGGTCAAAAAAATTTCACTTTTTTTTGACGCCCATAGACTTTAATGGACGTAGGCGACATTTCGCCGGCGGCGAATTTTTGTCGAAACGGGTCAAATTCGCCCATCCCTAGTTGTTTTCTATATCCTAGTCACTGTTTCCCTTTTTTTGGCAACAATTACCAACTGGGGTTTATGTAGTGAGCAAATTAACATCCAAGCATTCGAAAACCATCATATATGATACAGAAGATCCATCCACTTGTCATAAACCTGGTCATTTGTCTTTTTTTGCCTTAACCTAGAATCCAAAATTCCTAATAATTATTTTTTTAAAGGATTAATTGCCCATTACCTTAACATTTATCCTGATGTAAAGATTGTTTCTCATTGACACTTTGCAACTGGTGTTGTTGTTGTATCTACATTTTTTAATAACCTTTAGCATCACATCTCCTATTTTTAATGTTAGCATGTATCTGGTTGCTACGGTCAAATGGAGCCTAGCAACGAGCCCGTGTTTGGAAACAGAAACACAAATATGGCTGGAGAATGTACTACATAGAAATGCAAGTGTGAAAAGTCATAATAACACAGAAATATGGTCCTTGCACACAAATGTTGGCGTTACAGTCTCCTCCAATTAAAACTACGAAAATTGGGAAGAATGAGAAATAGAATGAACATTTCCACATAAAAAAATTAGTCAGATATCAAAATTCTTAACGTGGTTAAGAAAAACATGGTCTAATGGTAAAAAATGTAAGGTCAAGGTAATGAACTTACAAGAGAACTGTCCACAAAAGTTTTGCTGTCAGTAGTGAAGGGCGAATTTAATCGCCAGACACGGATTTGCGGCGAATTCACGTGATTCGCCGCCGGTGAATAAATTAGCGAAACCGCCGCGAAAATTTACCAGTGAAAATGTGCCAGTGTCCAAAAAAACGGAGAAAAAAAGAGACGAGGCACAGTTTTGTGAATTTTTCGCTGTTTTGCAAATCCTGCGGGAAATTCGCAAATTTTTCGGCTAAGCGAAACGGGCCCAAATTCGCCCATCACTAGCTGTCAGACCTGGTTCCCACATTGGCCTGCATCTCCAGGATGAACAGGAGGATCTTTGGGGCAGATTTACTAAAGAGCAAAGTGGCTAACGCTAGCGACTTTTCACCAGCGTAACCACCCGCAGAGACATCAATATTCGATTCAATACCCATAACCAGCATCTCCTGAAAAACATTTGATATTTGCTTAAATCAGTATAGTGAGTTTTATCATTCTACATAACCTTTATAAAATTGCTTTACATTGCTCTTATGGCATCGTTAATTCTTGCATTTTAGGTTTTGTTTGTGGGGGGGGCAATTGGAGCGAAGAGAGAAAGCTTTTATGTAAAACAGCTACATAATTACTTTAACAAACAAAGGTTAGAGTGCTAACAAATTCGCTCCTAATGAACATCTTTTGAATGATTCATCTTTCATCCCTTTGCAATCAGGGCTAGTGTGAGTGTTTAGTAGCGAGACATCTCACAAACATCATATAGACAAAGGAACTGCACACTAAGGGGCACATTTATCAAGGGTCGAATTTCGAAGTGTAAAATACTTTGAAATACTTCGAATAAAAATATTTTGAATTAGAATATCAAAGTCAAAATATTTTTCACCGAATATGGCCATTGAACGATCGCAGTAAAATCGTTCGAAACGAACAATTCAAACGATTTTAGCGTACGATCGAACGATTTTACTTCGATGTGTAAAGACTTAGAAAATGGTTGTAGAAGGTCCCCATAGGCTAACAAAGCACTTCGGCAGGTTTAATTTGGCGAAGTATTGAAGTCGAAGTTTTTTTAAAGAGACAGTACTTAGATTATCGAATATTCGAATATTCGGCCAGCCATCAAGACCCTGGCTCGATATGGCCTTTGGAGGCATTCAGAGATGACACTCGGAGGTGTCACATAGCAGGGCAACAACAGCCCTTCTAACCTACAATCGTAAAATAATTCTCCTCACTCTTTTAAGTTGTTTTCTCTTCTCAGCATCCCAGACTTATC